>NC_142583.1:10946176-11250294 GCF_965207765.1 Zootoca vivipara | reverse complement strand
AGAGGCAGGGAAAAAAAATCATTAAATGGTTTGCCAAGACCACCAGCAATTTTCGAGGGTTCCATAAGGAAAAAAAGTTTGGGAACCACAGTATGTTATTGACATAAATCAAGCTGCCACTTTGAAAAGCAAAGGGATTTGTGCCTTTGGCATGCCTAGCTAGTATAAATCTAATTAATGCATTGCAACAAATACTTTCTAGGCATACCTGCCAAGTTGCTGTCAGAGAAATAAGGGACCGGGCCGGAAATAGCAGACCGGAAGTAGCGCTGTCACCATTTTGGAACTGGGCGGAGCATGCTCAGAAGTGACTTTTGATGCTGCTTTGCCCAGTTCCAAAATGGCCGCCACGCCAGAAGTCGCACTGCAGCCATTTTGGAACTGGGCAGAGCAGCTTCAAAAGTCGCTTCTGAGCATGCTCCGCCCAGTTCCAAAATGGCCGTTGCACCAGAATAAACTGGGGGAAAAAAACACCCGTTTTTCCAGCTAGGAACAGCTGGGAAAATGGGGATTTCCTGGGGAAAACGGGAGACTTGGCAGCTATGTTTCTAGGAGCATAGAACCAGTTAGTCTACAGCTGCCCATGGATGGTGGAGTGAGGGGGAGAGTGTGTTTTGCTCCTGTGCCTCAAACAACAGGTTGATTTATCTTTCCACAGTATGGAATTGAGCACTAATCACTATAGATCAGGAGACGGGCCATGTGCAACCTGCCAAACTTCAGGAAGTTGTCCACCAGCCCCTGCCACTTAATTTCCAGGTTGGGAAATAAAATCCCTCAGATCGTCTCTAAAGAACAGGCACGGGGCTCTTTGATCTTAGTGCTATGCATCACTGTGCTAAAATTGGAGATAACGTCACCTGCCTCTTTACTCCGTAAGAGTGAAAGGAGGCAGAAATGCCTAGAACAATCATTGCAAAGAAAAAGGCAGCACTTTCAGCCACTCCTCACCCCAGCACTGGAGTGGAGAGGGCTGGAAATATGGACTATGTGTGTGTGAGAGAGTGATTGCCTCTGCACAGATGTTTGCTGCAAGGATGAACGTGCAACTCCATGAGAGGAGGAGAAGGAGAGGGTGTGGGTGTCTGTAAGGTTATCCTGTGTGCGTGTGGTGAACATGCAACTGTGGTGTGCGCATGTGCACTGAATGTGTAGCACACATGCGCACATGCATATACATTTAGCATGCCCACCGCTGGGATTGGCCCATGGAGCGTAGCCACTGTAGGTCAAGCTGAGGTTAAAGACACTTGAACAGAGCAGCTATCAATACAAGAAGGATCAGTAAGCTCGTCATAGTCCATTTGTTTAAATACCCCATTCTCATTTTCTTTTTGGGGATAAGTTTTATTAAATTTTCTGTTTTACAATTTCAAACATTCATTTTACATCCTTAAAAAGCAGTGACTTCCCTTCTTCTCTTTCCATGGTTCATTTTACATATCATAAATCCCTGCATACTTTACAAAATCTATACCATTCAGGATTCCTTTATTGCACCCATCAAAGCTTATTTACACTGTTGAATTTATCTTAATGCTGCCAAGGTTTTCAGCTGTACACAATTATTTCCTACATATTCAATGAAGGTTTTCCAATCTTCTCTAAACCTATGTTCCTCTTATTCTATATGTTAAGTCAGCAAGCTGCTCATGTTCTGCCAACTTAAGTTGCCATTCTTCTTTGGTTGAGACCTCACTCATTTTCCATTTAACAAAACATTAACAGAACATGGGCCACAGTAGTTGCATACATAAATAACCTTTTTTGACGCCTGGGAATTTCAGTCTGAATTATCCCCAACAGAAAGGAATCTGTTGTTGTTGTTGTTTGGAAAAGTACTTTTAAACATTTTTTTTCCAATTCATTATGGATCATTTCCCAATACTCTTTACCCTTTTACCCTTCCCAATACTCCACCACATATGAAAGAATGTTCCCTCCACCTCTTTGCATCTCCAGTACTTATCTGATTCAGTCTTATATATCTTACCAAGGCTAAAGGTAAAGGTAAAGGGACCCCTGACTATTAGGTCCAGTCGTGACCGACTCTGGGGTTGCGCGCTCATCTCGCATTATTGGCCGTCTGGCCGAGGGAGCCGGCGTATAGCTTACAGGTCATGTGGTCAGCATGACAAAGCCACTTCTGGCGAACCAGGGCAGCACATGGAAACACTGTTTACCTTCCTGCTGTAGCGGTTCCTATTTATCTACTTGCATTTTAGCGTGCTTTCGAACTGCTAGGTTGGCAGGAGCTGGGACCAAGCAACGGGAGCTTACCCCATCACAGGGATTCAAACCGCCGACCTTCTGATCAGCAAGCCCTAGGCTCAGTGGTTTAACCACAGCACCGGAGTTAAATATGAACTGGAAAATATTTTCAAGTAGTTCTCCTTCTAAATACCCTATTTTCTACAGATCTACCAGTATTTGGGATCAAAGTGGCTCACATGAAAAAAAAAATAAGCAAGATACCCAGGACCAGTCCACTCATGAGGCGAAGTGAGGTGATTGCTTCAGGTAGCAGGATCCATGGGGCAGCAGATCCAGACTACAACAAATGCATCGCCTGTTTCTGCTGCTGCCATGGAAGAAGAAGAAGAAGAAGAAGAAGAAGAAGAAGAAGAAGAAGAAGAAGAAGAAGAAGAAGAAGAAGAAGAAGAGGAGGAGGAGGAGGAGGAGGAGGAGGAGGAGGAGTAGGAGGAGTAGTAGTAGTTTGGATTTGATATCCCACCTTATCACTACCCTAAGGAGTCTCAAAGTGGCTAACATTCTCCTTTCCCTTTCTCCCCCACAACAGACACCCTGTGAGTTGGGTGGGGCTGAGAGACTTCAGAGAAGTGTGACTAGCCCAAGGTCACCCAGCAGCTGCATGTGGAGGAGCGGAGACGCGAACCCGGTTCACCAGATTACGAGCCTACCGCTCTTAACCAATACACCACACTGGCTCTCTCTGTACAGTGGCTTCTTGGCTAATAGGAGGTACTGCTGGTCTCCTCCTACCCTCGTTCCCAATGTAGCTGTAATTTCCCTATTTCTATTCTATCTTGATGTAATAAGCAAAAAAGACGAGTTAACTATGATCCCCGTGCAATTAAAATTCTTAGAAGAAGAAATCAAACACACAGGAAGGCATAAATAAAGGAACTTACAAAAGGCTGTGGCAAGCAGCACCATTTTTAAAAATAAAAAAGATACCTGATAGCTAAGAATGACAAGTTTCTTTTCTTCTTCTCTGGGGGATAAAGGGAAATGTTGAAAAACCTATTAGGGATATTTATAGTCTGAGCTTAATGTCCAGGATGCAAGCTATATATTCTTTCCAGGTGGTTCTTCAAACTAAGGCTTAAATACTTAAGAAATTCCAAATACTGTAGTACAAATAGTTCTTTGAAGATTACTTCTGTATTTGTCTCGGAAAAACACAGACAAGGGCATAAATAATAATGAATCAAAAAAGTCAAAACAAAAACCCTCAGGTTTTAAATTTGACATTTCAAAATGGCAGGTTTCCTCTTTCCCTGCTGAGGCAAACAAAAGCCCTTGCAAACTCTATTAGGGAGACTTTATGATCTGAGCTTAGTGGCAAGATTTAGTTTAGCCCACACAACTTTCTGCCCCTGACTTCTGGATTAAGAAAGCCTTCTGGAGCAAACTTTGAGCCTGACTCATCAAAATCCTAACAAGATTTGATTCTATACTCCTATGAAGCAGGGCCTGTGCCATAGGTAAGCCTTTGGGAACACCTGCTAAGGCTCATAGCTTTGGAGGAAGCCCACTTCCAATCCCTGGAGGAGAAAAGAAGAACCTCCGGTCTTGGAGGGGATTGAATGTGGTCCTCCAGGCCTTTCTATCTGGTCCTCTGGACTATTCCAAGTCCACACTCCCTCACCAGCCCTGCTTTTGCACTCTCTTAAAATGCTTTTCCTGGAACAGTTCCTTGAACTCTGTGGGTGCTTACCCTCCAACATTTCTCCGATGAAAATAGGGATGCCCCATTCCATGATAATTTTACTATTTATATCCCACACATCTTACTGGGTTGCCCGAGCACTCTGGGCAGCTTCCAACATATATAAATCGTGTCCTCCCTAAAAGAGTATTGCGGTGTTGCGGTGAGACCTGGAGACTGACTCCTGGTTGTGGGTGGGTCTATTGGATAGCCACAACACCCGATTGGTAGGTCCCTCGTTGCTGGGTTTAATCTGGCCAATGGGGTGCAGTCTAAACGGATTGAGGGACCTATATAAACCCATGCACGTGTCCCAGAGCTTCTTCTTTCAGCTCATGCATCACAACACCCACCCACCTCTCCCTAATTTTAGGGCATTTTGCGATTGACCTTGCTCTGCTGTCGTGTGTCGTCTGTCATCAGAACAGGGGCATGGCAGGAAATTTTCCCACTTGGCTGATTGGCTGTAGCCATCTGGGTTTCGCCTGCCACGTAGCAATTCATCACAACTTGTAAGGTTGCGGATAGGCACTGGTTCAGGTGATAGGGGTGGGAGAACGCTGTCGCCATCCCTATGTGAAGGGTATTCTGTTAAAGGAATCCAGGGACTCAACTTGGTTTGGTCAACCCCCGAAAGCGGGTTGTGCCTGTGCCTGAGTCCAGGGGAGCATCTGGGGAGTAAACAGAATCTGTTCCCAGGCTTCTCACCTGCCTCAGGTGTTCACCCTTGGCTGACCTATGATAGAGCTCTGGTTCAGTGCTCTCTGCAAGGGTCTAGGGAACTAGTCGAACCAGAGCCTATGCAACCACTCACTTTTCTGTAATCAATAAAGTGGCCTAAATTCTGCCAAAAAAACAAAACTAAAATTTGAGTCAAATGTGTCTTATTTAGGGGGGAGGTCTTTATTATGCAAAAACATAATAAAACATTTTTAAAAAACCTTCCCTATACAGGATTGCCTTCAGACGGCTTGGGCATTGGATAACGCCATACCCTCCAACATTTCTCCAAGGAAAATAGGGACACCCTAGGGAAAAGTGGGACATTCCAGAATCAAATCAGAAACTGGGATGGCTTCTCTAAATTTGGGATGTCCCTGGAAAATAGGGACACTTGGAGGGTCTGCGGATGCCTCTTACATGCCTAGGTGGAGGTAAAGGTAAAGGATCGCTATATGGCATTGCAGAGCTCACCTTGCTTTCAGGCTGAGGGAGCTAGCATTTGTCTGCAGACAGCTTTCGGGTGTTGTGGCCAGCATGACTAAACTGCTTCTGGCGCAACGGAACACCGTGATGGAGCGCACAGAAACGCTGTTTACCTTCCCACTGCATCAGTATCTATTTATCTACTGGCATGCTTTTGAACTGTTAAGCTTATCAGAAGTTGGGACCGAGCGATGGGAGCTCACCCCATCATGGGGATTTGAACCACCACCCTTCTGATCGGCAAGCCCAACAGGCTCAGTGGTTTAGATCACAGCACCACCTGCGTCCCCTGTGTGAAGTACAGAGATGGATGTGTGAGTGTCTGTAGAAACTAACCTACTGTATAAAGGTAAAGTCCTCTGGCACTTTTTTCTGGCCCCACTCACCACTGGCACATAGCCTCTGGAGGTTTGCTTGGTGGTCCTTCACAGATCAACATTTCCCATCCCTGCTCTGGAGCCTATTAGGCCTGCTCCTCCTCCTTGCTGCCCTCCTTAAGTGTAGAAGAGGAATAAGAATAAGCATTCTCTATCTGCCTTGCCCTCTCTCTGGGAGGTTGTACATACTGGGTTGAAGGGAAGGGCAAGTAAGTGAGCAGAAGTAACAGTGGAAAGGAGCATGTTACACAAGATTTGAGCACTGTGCTCTGGTAGCTTTCCCAGGTAACTCACTTCCCTTATTTGTGGACTTTTTTGTGGTTACTCTTTCTTAAAGGCAAATGTGTGTGTCCATGCACATTAGCTAGCAGATATTTCCAAATGTGCTTAGGTTCTGCTGTTCTACAACCAAATCCATGTATTCATTATCCTTAAGATGGATTTGTTTGGGGGTATTGATACTTTATTAACACATTTATTTTTTATCCATAAACGCTTATATCTTGCCTGTCTTATTTCTTGGAACCCAAAGCAGCATACATACAGTCCCTTACAGGTACTGACTGGACCCAGACGTGCTCAGTTCAAGCAGGTTGCCAATGATGGCCTCATCTACCTTCAGATCACATTCCCGGACCAACCATCCAAATGTCTGCTTTGGAAACTATTGCAGGATAAATGAACCCTGCTTATGGCAGGTAGCGGCCATCAATGGTTATGCAGCAATCCTCAGTGTAGTGTACTTTCATAGGAACATAGAATTGTGGAGTGGGAAGGTACTATGAGTCCAACCCCCTGTAATGTAATGCAGGAATTTGCAGCCGTTCTTTATGGGATTCGAACCTGTGTCTAATCCAGCCTTCTTCAACCTGGTACTCTCTGAATTTTTTTTGATCCACCACTCCCAACTGCCCCAGCTAGCAAGGTCTAATGGTCAAGGATGATGGAAGCTGTAGTTTAGAATCATAGAGTTGGAAGAGACCGCAAGGGCCATCCAGTCCAACCCCCTGCCAAGCAGGAAACACCATCAAAGCATTCTTGACATATGCCTGTCAAGCCTCTGCTTAAAGACCTCCAAAGAAGGAGACTCCACCACACTCCTTGGTAGCAAATTCCACTGTCGAACAGCTCTTACTGTCAGGAAGTTCAGATTAACAATAGGACCCACAATGGGGGTCCTATTGCTCCGTGTCCGCTTCTCTGGAGCAGCAGAAAAAAACCTTTCTCCCTCCTCTATAAGACATCCTTTAATATATTTGAACATGGCTATCATATCTCCCCTTAACCTTCTCTTCTCCAGGCTAAACATACCCAGCTCCCTAAGCCATTCCTCATAAGGCAGTGTTTCCAGGCCTTTGACCATTTTGGTTGCCCTCTTCTGGACACGTTCCAGCTTGTCAATATCCTTCTTGAACTGTGGTGCCCAAAACTGGACACAGTACTCCAGGTGAGGTCTGACCAGAGCAGAATACATTGGTACTATTACTTCCCCTGATCTAGATGCTATACTCCTATTGATGCAGCCCAGAATTGCATTGGCTTTTTTAGGTGCTGCATCACACTGTTGACTCATGCCAAGTTTGTGGTCTACCAAGACTCCTAGATCCTTTTCACATGTACTGCTCTCAAGCCAGCTGTCACCCATCCTGTATTTGTGCCTTTCATTTTTTTTTTTTTGCCCAAGTGTAGTACTTTACATTTCTCCTTGTTAAAATTCATCTTGTTTGCTTTGGCCCAGTTGTCTAATCTGTTAAGGTCATTTTGAAGTGTGATCCTGTCCTCTGGGGTATTAGCCACCCCTCCCAATTTGGTGTCATCTGCAAACTTGCTCAGGATGCCCTCAAGCCCATCATCCAAGTTTAATGTATCTGGAGGGCAGCAAGTAGAGGAAGTCTGGTCCAATATTTTATTAAAGCTGACTAAAAGCTCATCTACACTTCTTTTTGTCCTGGGACATATAGTCATGGTTCCAAGAGGTTTGTAATTATAAATCATGGGACAAACAGTAGGAATCATGGGACAAATGGAAGTGTGTGTGAACCCTAAGCCTCTGGTCATTGGCCACATGGCAGTAAATTCCTTAATTTAATTATGAACTATATACAGAAATACTTCTTTTGTCTGTCCACAATCTATTGCCAATGCAATATGCTCTTTCCCAAACAGATTCTACAATCCTGCCTATGTCTAATTTACTATTTATTTCTGGGAGACCTGGTTCATTTCTCCGTATTGACTGTTATTTATACTTAGCAGCATATAAAATGTGTGTTCTGTAAAAAGGTTTATTATTGAACAGAGCTGAGTGGGCCGGGGCATAATTGCCGATGGAATGTTCAACCATTAAAAATATGATATTTCAAATGTCAAGGCAATTTTAGGAGGAACAGGTTCTGGAAAATATAGATCAACATTTCAGGCCACTTGTTGTAAAACAGTTGGATGCTAGTAAGTGAAATAATGCCCAAACTATCCAACAATTATAAAGCAGTCATAAATTGGTGAGGATATAAACCATCCTGCTATCTTGACACCCAGAGGACCTGAGCACAGTGGGAGCTCAATTTAATTTACAAGGGCAGCTGCTGAAGTATAGAAAAAGAAATAAACTTTATATGGGGCATTTTAAAAATTGTGATCATGCAACTTATTGAGTGTATTATGGAAGACAGGCTCCCGTTCTCAATGGCATATCAAAATAGTTAGGATATTTCACTTCCCACAAATTACAAACCTGACATTTGGCTCTGGCAGTTGCCTAGATTACGAGGTGTATTTGAAAAGGAGAGGCCTTTACATCTCAAAACTGGGTATAAAGTGTTTCACCATTTGTTGACCAAAATACATCATCATAGAAGCATAGGCAGCTGCGTTATACAGAGTCAGGCCTTTGGTCCATCTTGCTCAGTGCTGTCTGCACTGTCTGACAGTGGCTGTCCAGGATTCAGACAGGAATCACTCTCAGTCCTGCCTGAAGGGGAACTCAAGATATGGAATGCTCTACCTCATAAGTGGGTGATGTCATTTGACTACAACTTCCATCAGCATTCCTGACCATTGGCCACGCTGACAGGAAGTGATGGAAGTCAGACGCCAACAATCTCTGGAAGGTTCATCACCCCTTGCATTAAAGCAGGCACCCCCAAACTCGGCCCTCCAGTTGTTTTGGGACTAAAACTCGCATCAGCCCTAGCTAACAGGACCAGAGGTCAGGGATGATGGGAATTGTAGTCCCAAAACAGCTGATGGGCCAAGTTTGGGGGTGCCTGCATTAAAGGGACATACCCAGTTAGCTCCCATTCTCAAGGTTGTGGAGTGCTGTCACACACACGACATTTGAGTTTTGTTCTTGTTTTTACTTTACAAGGTTGTTGTTTTATTTCACCAGACCTTAGCCTATTACAGTATTTGTAAGAATGGATTCCAAATATTATTGAATTTGTCCATGACAAGTCTGCGTTTATATGCAAGTTGTTCATATTATATGTTTTTTCATTGTCCTATATTGAAAGATTTTTGGCAGAAGGTAACTGAAACTATCAGCAGAACTGTACAGAACAACCGTACATTTACAGAGCAAAATATTCTCTTGAATTATATACCCAGCACATGGAACCTTACAAAAGGACAATACGAGTGGACTCTCCGTGCCCTTACCTTGCCACAGCAAAAAGACTGGTACTGATGAATTGGAAAAATAAAAATGCCGTTCCCTTCTATTGGATTGAAGACTTATACAAACTACATATGAACACACATCTCATTTGAGTTGGCTTCAGAGCTGCACAACTCTCTTACTACAGCTATTGTGCATGTATTTACATTCACATTGCCTTTATGAGACACATGATGAAATAAATTTCCTGGGCATTGTGCAAAGATTTAAAAATAATAATAACAATAAAGCCAGAATCAAAACTGCAATATCTGCTGGACGTAAAGGATGGATTGAAGGCCTCTTATCCCAAATCAGGGTGGATTTTGTAGCAGAGTTTCCTTTAGGGGAATGCTTCTTTTCCAGCTACACATGGGAAGCCCGAGTCTGAATAGGACTATGGTAGTTAGGGAAAGCGTTCTGTAGGCTTCTTCCCTTCCACCTCCTTTGCCAACTGCCTCATCCCCACACTGCCTTGCAGAGCAGAATCAGCAACCAGGGTTTCAAGACCTGAAGCAGAGGCCAAAGGTCCAGTTCTTTTGCCACTTGGTGCAAAAGCTCAATTCCTGCAAATTGTACTACAGGCAAAATGATGAGAAAGATCTCCAACTTCCCATTAAGGCATTAAACCTCCCCTCACCCCAAACAAAATAAAGAATACGAAATTAAGAACTGAAGTCTGGTAACTAAACTTTTCTGGCTCTTCCTGACCCACTTTCATCACATACTCAAAAGCACATCGGCAGGGCAACAAAGTTTTTATGATATATTATTTAAAAGAGGCTTTTTAAGGCAGTGAACCCAGGAAGCTAAAGATTTCATAAAATCACCCCTTTGACCATTAAAAGGATTGAACAACACATTATTTTTCACTGGTAGTGGAATTTTCAATTTGCTCTGCTCCAAAACATGTGCTTTATATTTAGAGGTAAATGACCCAGATGGGGGAAGTGGCACTTTCTAAGGCAGAGGAGAGCTAGTGCTTGCTCTTTTAGCATCCTCTCTAATGCAAGGTTGCCAACTTCTCCTTATTTTAACCAGCCCCAGTTCCAGCGGCTTTAAGAGCAGCTTGTTCTTCAGAAACCAGCAGGAGAAGGATTCCACAGCATGGTGATCCGAAGATGGTCAGGGAAACATTTTTATGATCAGCTGGCAGCCTTCCCCAATAGCTATGAAGGCATGGTGCTCTTTTGTATAAAGGTAAAGGCAAAGGGGCCCCTGACCATCAGGTCCAGCCGTGTCCAACTCTGGGGTTGCGGAGCTCATCTCGCTCTATAGGCCGAGGGAGCCGGCGTTTGTCCGCAGACAGCTTCAGGGCCATGTGGCCAACATGACAAAGCTGCTTCTGGCAAACCAGAGCAGCGCACGGAAACGCCGTTTACCTTCCCGCCGGAGCGGTCCCTATTTATCTACTTGCACTTTGATGTGCTTTCGAACTGCTAGGTGGGCAGGAGCTGGGACCAAACAATGGGAGCTCACCCCGTTGCAGGGATTCGAACTGCCGACCTTCTGATCAACAAGCTCTAGACTCTGTGGTTTAACCCACAGCGCCACCTGGGTCCCTCACAATAATATAATAATATAGTATAATATAATATAATATAATATAATATAATATAATATAATATAATATAATATAATATAGGTGAAGGTAAAGGGACCCCTGACCATTAGGTCCAGTCGTGACCGACTCTGGGGTTGCGCGCTCATCTCGCATTATTGGCCGAGGGAGCCGGCGTATAGCTTCCAGGTCATGTGGCCAGCATGACAAAGCCGCTTCTGGCAAACCAGAGCAGCACATGGAAATGCCGTTTACCTTCCCGCTGTAGCGGTTCCTATTTATCTACTTGCATTTTGACGTGCTTTCGAACTGCTAGGTTGGCAGGAGCTGGGACCAAGCAACGGGAGCTCACCCCGTCACAGGGATTCGAACCGCCGACCTTCTGATCAGCAAGCCCTAGGCTCAGTGGTTTAACCACAGCGCCACCTGGGTCCTTCAATATAATATAATATAATATAATATAATATAATATAATATAATATAATATAATATAATATAATAAGCCAACAAGGTAAAACAGGCCAAAAACAAAACTGATTCCACCTAGTTGTCTGGGTGCTGCATTCTGCAACAATTGAAGATTTGGGATGCTATTCTGGATGCTCTTCAAAGGCAGCCCTATGTACCAAGCATTACAGTAATCTCCCCTGGATGTTACTTTATGCATGGATAGCTGTCATCAGAGCATCTCTCTCTAAGAAAGAACAAAGCTAGAGTGTGAAGCAAAGTTGATGAAAGGCCTTCAACCTCAGAAAGTTACCTGTGCATTCATCATCATCATCAAATCTAAAAAGCATTCCTATACTGTCAGTTTGATCCTTAAAGGGGCACACCACCTCATACTTGGTTATCACTCATCTGCCAATGGAAAAGTCTGCCATTGGGGGGTAGAGTCAAACCGTTGGAGAGTTACAGCTCCCGCTGTGGCTGTAGAGACCAGTACAGGAGAGACATATTCCATTGCAGCTGGGCTAAATGAAGGCATCAAGTTTTGTTGCTACAGGGATACAATAGTTTCAAAGTCTCTCCCATTGTTGCATTTGTATCGAATACCCAAAATCCTGGGGCCATTTTATCATAGCTTCTTTGACCTCCTCGTCTTTTGATTCCCACTCCAATAATAAATTGTACATTCTAGATAAGTTCTTTTGGGGGCTCTTCAACAATTGTAATTTTGACTCCTGTTCTTCAAACCCAATTTTTTTTTATCTTGATTATATAAGTGAGCAATTTGATGATATTGTATCCAACTAGAGCAGTGTTGTTTGATTTCCTCATAAGATTTTAATTTTAATTGACCCTGTTCTTCTTTTAACAACTGTTGATACGTTGCCCATTCTCTCTCCATATTTTTTCTTCTTTACTGATGAAACCTCCCCTAGTGCCAACCACCGTGCTGTTTTTGGTGTAAAACCGTGTTTATGGAAAACAATCTTACTCGGCTATGAGTGATCGCCAAAGAAGAAGACGATACATGTGCACATGTGCATGGTCAAGCTCCCCCAGCCACATGGACAAAGATTTTAGCACTTACAAATGTAGACCACACGTGTGTTTGTGTGTGTGTGTGTGTGTGTGTGTGTGTGTGGGTCAGAGAAAGGGGAGAGTGAGGAAGAGGCAGCACAAAGGTGTGAGAGGATAGGACAGAAGACAGATTAGTACTTCTCACAGCTGTCCAGTACACAAATTGCATCAAACTGTTTCTGAAAAGTCCCTTCCGCCATAGGAGGAGGGGAGATTGTGGGCACCACAAAGCCTACACGTGATGGGAAAATGGTTGCCATCCCCCCCTCCAGCCCATTGGCCGGCTCCCGGACGTGGCGCTCCCTTGGCGCATCCAATCAGGACGCTCCAAGGGGATGCGGCTCGCTCATTTATGCGAGCATGTGGCAGGGAATCGGCCTCTCTCTTTTTGCAGGACCCCCAGCTGCTGCGTTTTTGTTTTTTGTTACCTGCTTCTAGAGGATTGATCGTCGGATTCAGCTCCCCTGGCCTGCTGTGCCCGAGCTGAAATCACTTAATGGAGTTTTTAAATGCCAATTTGCTAGAGCGCTCGGCACCTCCACGCTACAGCTGACCTGAGGCTGCTCATCTGCCTTTCGTTCGCCGCGTCTTTGCTCCTTGGTCGCCGAGCTTGCCGCCACCGCCGCGCTCTCCGGCGCTGGTCTACAGCCACCCCCGTGGCCGCCGGGGTTGTCGCCAGCGTGGCTGCGCTCCTGGGCGCTTACCCTCGGCTGCCCTCACTGCTCCCGGGCATGCCGCCGACGCGGCCGTGCTCCTTGGCGCTTTCACGTGCCTCCCCAGCTGCCACCGGGCCTGCCATTAACATGGCCATGCTCCTTGGCACGCCGGGCCTGCTGCTGACTCTGCCGCTGCCCTCACTGCCCCCGGGCTTATCTCTGAAAGGTTACAGGTGGGGGGGGGAGGTTGCTGCCATCACCTCCCCCAAAATGCTGAAGGGTACTCCCTTAAGGAGTCCAGGGGCGTGGCCATGTCCAAAGCCGTGGTAGGTGAGGGCCTAAGGAACACCCCTAGTGGTGGCCCCGGGGTGAGTTCCTAGTTGATCTGCATCGCAGGGCTCACCCAACGGTGGTTAACCCTTCACAGACTGCCAGCAGAGCGGGCTGGAGTCAGATATAGACGGTTAGATCCAATGCCTAAGCCAATACCTCTCTACATCCGTTGTGGCCTTCTACGCCCATTAACCTTATGCAATGTGTCCTGTGTCTTTATTTATTCCGGGGAGGGTTTGGGGTATCGCCACACAATTGCCTACAAGTACATCATCCCTTTCCATGTTCAAAGAAGCTCACTTTTAGCACAAGGTGATTCAGTTCCTTCATTATTTGCTGCTCTACTCATTGTTTAATCTCCATTTCAAACATACCTTTGATTTAAACACACTTGTTTGTGGGTTATTTTAAGCAAGATGTTTTCTGTAATCAAGACGCTACGCTCTGTTTTGCAGTTATTACATCTATTGCATTGGTGGTGGCTGAAAGCAAACTCTTATTCCTTTTATTTTCATTAGCATATGCTATGGAACTATTTTAAGAGGTCATTTGCACAATTAAGGCCATTGGGCAATGTGCAGGTGATTAGATGAAAATACAAAATTGATATCAATTTAGAATTTGAACACACCAGTAATACTGTATGAGTTTCAACAGTCTATAGTTGTAATAATTGTTCCTATTTTCATTCACACCTAGAACTATTAACACTAATGTTGTGTTTCCAATAGGGGCTGGGTCCTCCGACCTGCTGCCAATCTTCCCCAACAAACACAGCCACCTCTCACCAACAAAACCTTACCGCACTAACTGCTTAGATGATGACTGGGGGATCATTTTGGCTTCCTCCCTGCAGGTGACAAAATATTGAGTGTTATTGATATGTTTCATATGGAGGGGAACAATATACCATCTAAGTTACCATTGTGACTTGTAAAATCTTTTTTCTTAGCACAGTATCTGCAAGGGTTTAAATCAGGCATCCCCAAACTGCGGCCCTCCGGATATTTTGGCCTACAACTCCCATGATCCCTAGCTAACAGGACCAGTGGTCGGGGAAAATGGGAATTGTAGTCCAAAACATCTGGAGGGCCGAAGTTTGGGGATGCCTGGTTTAAACACTGTTTTTCCAATGCCGAATCTAGCCGTTTTGTGGTAACAATTCTCTGAAATTGGCCTCCCATTTGTCTGCATAAATTGACGTTGTAGCTTGCATTTTCAGTAATAGATTGTACCATCATATTCTATATATTTAGAAAAAATATATAAATGCTTAATAATAATAATAATAATAATAATAATAATAATAATAATAATAAACCGCTATGGAGTTTATTATCAATACTACACAGATAAAAAGGTAAAGGTACCCCTGACTATTAGGTTCAGTCACGGACGACTCTGGGGTTGCAGCGCTCATCTCGCTCTATATGCCGAGGGAGCCGGCATTTGTCCACAGAAAGATTCAGGGTCATGTGGCCAGCATGACTAAGCTGCTTTGGGCGAACCAGAGCAGTGCACGGAAATGCCATTTACCTTCCTGCCGTAGCGGTACCTATTTATCTACCTGCACTTGATGTGCTTTCGAACTGCTAGGTGGGCAGGAGCTGGGACCGAACAATGGTAGCTCACCCTGTCACGGGGATTCGAACCATCGACCTTCCGATCAGCAAGCCCTAGGCTCTGTGGTTTAGACCACA
This sequence comes from Zootoca vivipara, assembly GCF_965207765.1. NCBI lineage: Eukaryota > Metazoa > Chordata > Lepidosauria > Squamata > Lacertidae > Zootoca > Zootoca vivipara. Next base: position 11,235,330 of record NC_142583.1, on the reverse strand, counting down.
GAGCCACCCGCGTCCCTTAATACACAGAAAAAAGTAGTCAAAACTTAGAAACAAGTATACACAGCTAAAGTATATGTTTTGTTAGGCTTGCTAAAAATAATAATAGCAGGCATGTAAAAGAATATTGTATAGGGACGCGGGTGGCACTGTGGGTTAAACCACAGAGCCTAGGGCTTGCCGATCAGAAGCTTGGCGGTCCAAATCCCCATGATGGGATGAGCTCCTGTAGCTTGTTCCAAGCTCCTGCCAAACTAGCAGTTCGGAAGCACGCCAAAGTGTAAGTAGAAAAATAGGTACCTTAAAAATTTGGAATATAATCACAATTTCAGCTTCTGTTGTCTTCTGACATTGTTGTTGTTGTTGTTTAGTCGTTTAGTCGTGTCCGACTCTTCGTGACCCCATGGACCATAGCATGCCAGGCACTCCTGTCTTCCACTGCCACAGTTTGGTCATTACCATTATTATTATTATTATTATTATTATTATTATTATTATTATTAATGTTACCAATATATTTTCTGAAAGTATTGAAACAGGTCTGGCCTTTGCCCACCTTTTTTGCCTTTTTTGTAGATACGTTTTTTATTAATTTTCAATTACATTCCAATAATAGCCTCATTATAACAATGCCAGTTTATATTACGATTATTAATACCAATCATTCAAACACAGGGGCGGCTCGCCCATTGGCCCTAGTGGCACAGGGCGCCGGGGCGCCAAGGGGCGCTGAGGGGCGCCCCAGCAAGTGGGGGAGCTGTGAGGCGGCCTCCCTTTCCCTCCTGGACGCCCGCCAGCTGCGCTGCTGGGAGGAGAGAGGTAAACGAGCGGAGCAGGGGCACTAGGACCCTGTTTCGCTCTGCAGTGGAGCTTTCCTTTTTTTTTTAAGAGTGGGGGGGGGAGCGATGACCTTAAGATGCTACTGTTCAAACACCAAAGTGATTACTGTGATACCACACTATGAATCTGGATAACACAACATACTTTTGGATGACTAGAATTCATCCAAACATTCCTGAAGCATATAAAGATGCAGTTACAGGTAGGTTGCCGTGTTGGTCTGAGTCGAAGCAAAATAAAAAAATTCCTTCAGTAGCACCTTAAAGACCAACTAAGTTTTTATTTTGGTATGAGCTTTATACCAAAATAAAAACTTAGTTGGTCTTTAAGGTGCTACTGAAGGAATTTTTTTATTTTGCATATAAAGATGGGAGGATATAAAGATGGGAGGTGGTTAGGGCAGTAATTAATTAGTATCATTAATTAATTAATTAAAGAGAGCTCAAGTGAGATTAGAATATAAGACTATAGTAAGCATTTCATACTAATGGGGATTATTAGTTAATGTTGGTTGCGACCTCTGAATATGGTGGTTTTGGCAATGCTACATCTGATGGACAAGCAAAATAAAAATTACAGATGTGGGATACAGTCATTCCCATTAGTGAAATTAATGGGAGCTGAGCTGCTTTCAATGGAGTCACAATTAGAGCCCTGGTCACCAGACTCCGGAGATTTGTAATAAGTCAAAGAGGCAAATTGTTGCTTGCTTCCTAATTTGATACGGGATTAACATAATTTACTACATGTGATAGCTTTTGGCGACATGATGTGGGATCAATCAGCTGCTCCTGCCTTGTCGCTTCAGAACCCCAGGCTGTTATTAATGGCTATCTTTACTAGTGCGTATTGTTACCAATCACAGCATAATTACAATAGGATCAAGAAGGAGCGATGGATTCATTATTGCCTCACTGCTCTAGGCAGGTCTTCAAAAGAAGACTGATGCATATAACCCATTAGACCATGTCAGGCACCCTTTCTACATTGTCTCTACATGTGGCACGAATTCAATTTCCTTGAATAATAATAATAATAATAATAATTAATAAGAATATAATTTATAACTTGCCCATCTGACTGGGTTGCCCCAGCCACTCTCCCTGACATCATGTCATCTTGTTTGCGAGCCACAAGGATCCCAGGAGAACAACAAAAAACACTGACACAGAGTATTTTGGTTTATGGGTTCAAATAGGCCACAACTTTATTGGTTACAGATGTGAGCAGTTTCGCTTAGGCATTGGGGTGAAGCCAGGCTATATCTTGACTCCTGCCTGGCTGCAGAGAGTCCAGAGAAGGGTAAACCACCAAATAAGGGCACCCCGAGGGGTCGCCGTAGGGGCTGTGACATGAAACCCACATCCAGGCTTCAGACAGTATTCACACACTGTATCCCTTTATCAGGGATACCCTTACTGAGGAGAGGCAGGTGAAGGCAACAACCTCCCCTCCAAGCAAACAAAGGTTTACCCAATGCCTAACCTCACAAAAGTTGTGGCAATTGCTACCAGGGAAATGTCTTAGGTGCCTCTGAATATTACCTTAAGCAACATTTGAGGTGAATTGGAGGGCCCTGTTCGGGGAAAATATCTGAAGAATTTCAAGCATTTCAGAGATAGTAGAATAATAAACCTTTTAATGAGGGTGAAAGAGGAGAGTGCAAAATATGGTCTGAAGCTCAACATCAAAAAAAAAAAAAAAACCCCAAGATCATGGCCACTGGTCCCATCACCTCCTGGCAAATAGAAGGGGAAGAAATGGAGGCAGTGAGAGATTTTACCTTCTTGGGCTCCTTGATCACTGCAGATGGTGACAGCAGTCACGAAATTAAAAGACGCCTGCTTCTTGGGAGAAAAGCAATGACAAACCTAGACAGCATCTTAAAAAGCAGAGACTTCACCTTGCCGACAAAGGTCCGTATAGTTAAAGCTATGGTTTTCCCAATAGTGATGTATGGAAGTGAGAGCTGGACCATAAAGAAGGCTGATCACCGAGGAATTGATGCTTTTGAATTATGGTGCTGGAGGAGACTCTTGAGAGTCCTATGGACTGCAAGAAGATCAAACCTCTCCATTCTTAAGGAAATCAGCCCTGAGTGCTCACTGGAAGGACAGATCCTGAAGCTGAGGCTCCAATACTTTGGCCACCTCATGAGAAGAGAAGAATCCTTGGAAAAGACCCTGATGTTGGGAAAGATTGAGGGCACTAGGAGAAGGGGACGGCAGAGGATGAGATGGTTGGACAGTGTTCTCGAAGCTACCAACATGAGTTTGACCAAACTGCGGGAGGCAGTGGAAGACAGGAGTGCCTGGCGTGCTCTGGTCCATGGGGTCACGAAGAGTCGGACACAACTAAATGACTAAACAACAACAAGAATAATAAAGTATTGGGTGGAAAGAGAAATAACATTTTCTATGAAATAACATTTTGAAGTAAAAGCCATACTTTGATTTTAGATGCATACACAACACCTGCTAGGTTTTTTTTTGTTTTTTTTTTACAAATGCTTGCATTATTTATTTATTTCACATGAGGCACTAAATACTGAAATCAGTGAGTTTCCTTTCCCCTTTTTTAACTTTTCATGCATTTAATCTCATGGGTGTTTTTCTTGTCTTGTTATGCATTGTTCTTCCATTTAGTTGCTGGCATTTTCAACTCCTCCCCCCCCCCCAATAACAAAACTTCACGTTTAAGAAACAGTGCTGTCCAATTAATCTGATTAATTAAATGTTGCAGCCCTGTTAGTGAATGTACCCCGGGTGATGAAATGAATATTCAAACATACTGTACTCTCTCGTGCCAATTTTGCGGGGAGAAATCACAAACAGCAAACTATAGCTCTCAGGAAACGAGTGAGAAAAATACAGGTTTTTCATCCATACCCATAAAAAAAACCCCCACAAAAAACAGTGTAAGAAGAGGCACAAGGAAATGGAGATAAGCCATCATTTGCACCAGACAGCAGGGGGATGTATGTCCCCAAAGAAACAACTGGGTTTCATGGCAGCAGCAATTGCGACCCAACCTGTCTCCTCTCAATTTCCTATAATGTGCGTCATGATCAATTTCCTGATTGGCCCAGGATTCTCCCACAGAAAAACAAAACAAAACCTTCACATGGTCTTTGAATGCACTAGCAACCCTGTCGCAGACCATCCAACTGTCCCTATTTTCCAGGGACAGTCCCAGATTTACAAAAGCCGTCATGTTTTCTAATTTGATCCTGGAATACCCTGATTTTCTTTAGGATGCCCCTATTTTGACTGGGGAAATATTGCCGGGTATGGAGTTATGCGACCCCCAAGCCAAGGAGATAAGTAACTATACAATCTTTGAAGACATCTGAAGGCAGTCCTGTATAGGGAAGTTTTTAATGTTTTATTACATTCTTATATGTGTTGGAAGCAGCCCTGAGTGGCTGGGGCAACCCAGTCAGACAGGCGGTGTATAAATATTATTATTATTATGGAATAGGTAAAGGTAAAGGGGCCCCTGACCATTAGGTCCAGTCGTGACCAACTCAGGTTGCAACGCTCATCTCGCATTATTGGCCAAGGGAGCCGGCATACAGCTTCCAGGTCATGTGGCCAGCATGACAAAGCCGCTTCTGGCGAACCAGAGTAGCACACGGAAACACCGTTCACCTTCCTGCTGTAGTGGTACCTATTTTTCTACTTGCACTTTGACGTGCTTTCAAACTGCTAGGTTGGCAGGAGCTGGGACCGAGCAACGGGAGCTCACCCCGTCGCGGGGATTCGAACCGCCGACCTTCTGATCGGCAAGCCCTCTGTGGTTTAACCCACAGAGCCACCCGCATCCCAGAATATGGAATAGGTTGTCACTATTTTCATCAGAGAACTGTTGGAGGTTATGCTGTTACCACCTTTACAAACACATATGAGTGGAATCATGTGAGATAAGCAGCATATTCAGCTTTGTATATCCAGCAATGGTGCAAAATTGAGGAGAAATAGAGAGTTTGGGGGGGGGGGTTAATCAGCCACCCTTCATCCTTCAACTATGTTTCACGGGTCTTGTGCATTCATAAAATATTTTAAAATGCAAGCAGTTTTTGCACAACAACAAACTGACTTTCCCCTTATAATAAATCCTTGCTGCATCCACAAGCTTATCTGGAAACGCCTTGTTTATGAAGAATTTATAGGCCTGGTTTATTTATAGAACACTATGAAACTTGTGTACCACAGACACCACGTATGGAGGGCTGAATAATGGCAGAGGAGGTATTGTATTCTTTTATTTTTTTAAAAAAAAATCACCAGACAAATCCGTTGAAATAGTCTAAAATTGATAAAGACTGTAATAAACCCCAACACCTGTTCATTGCCTTAAATGAATCCCAATTTATCTCTGTGTTCTGTTAGCTCCAAGAGGTGAGAAGCACACACTCTGAGGACAAACCCACCGAACAGATGCTTTATGCTTTGGCATATTAAATTATGTATGGCACCTGAACATTTTTCTTCATTAACGTGCAAATTGCATCAGAATTTCACCCCAAATTTGTGTCTGTCCTGTGCTCTAAGGAAATGACACACACACACACACACACACACACTTAAGCTCATCTTGAAATGTAGAAATAATGACCGCAGAGTGTCTCATGTTTCCCAGTTCGTTCTGAGAGTCATCGGGATAGCAAAATAGCCTCGCTCTTGACTTTTTGACAGTTGTGAGCTTTGTACCTGCTGTGGGAAGTGCGAGGCACTGGCAAGACATCTGTTAATACGGATGGATTCTGTTCCTCAGTGAAAACACAGTGTGACTGTTCAATAATGGGGAACAGAAATGCGCTGAACATTTGGTTCTCTTTGTATTAGGTTTCTGCCAAATATCTTCCACTTTGGAGTAATTTGAGGGCATCAAAAGTGATAAGTTCACTCTAGTCAAAAAAATCACCCAGAAAATATGTTGTTGTTAAAAACTTACCTTTCACGATCCCATTCAGTGTTAGGATTCCTGCTCCGTGTTTGCAGTCATGAGATTGTTGTCTATCACATGACGGTGTATGTTTTCATTCCACAGTGTGGGAAGTGACGGAGACAGGATGATTTGTACTACTGTGTTCCAGAATGTAGGACTATTGTCCTTTGTCCTTTCTCTCTTTGCTGTCTGATGAGAGAGAGGAAGGAGCTAAGTCAGAGTGCTCCGAGTGTATTATATGTAAATAAATGTAGATTAGCCAAAATGCTGTGCTACAGCCAAAGTTCTGTTATGCAAACTGCAAATACTCTGCAGGATCGTAAGTGTACTGCTGCCTCTTGGTATCAGTCGCTGTGATGTTCGGGCAGAAGAATGCTTTTGAAGCTCCCAAACAACAGACCAGAAGGGAGAGAACATGCCAGTCAAGCATGTGTCTCTACCAAGGTCCTATACGAGAGTAGGACAATCCTAACATTCAGTAGCATTGTTTCCCTTAGTTGGCTGCAGCTGAGTCCTTTGTCCTACCAGTCTCATAGGTAGTCCCACCCAGTCATGGATCCCATAGGGATTATGTCACAATACAACCTCAGTCCTAGGCAATCAGATTTGACTTTGTGAGGATGTCTCCAAAGGCAAAGGAGGGCAGTTGAGGGCCTAAACCTATAAAGTTTAAACATGTGGCATCTTAACCCTTAAAATTGCCAAAACCTTACCCCAAAACTGCCAAAATATATTTTCCCTTCCCAATCCTAAAAATTATTCTGCACCCTCAACATGCTCAGTTGGCATTTAGTTAAATAGCCTTCTCAGACATCATAGGTGGTCACATAAGTCAATTCTTTCCACAAGTAGTAATTTACCTACCATGGTGTAGGATTTCACACAGTATATTCTAATATTTGCCTATACCACAGTAAGCTTAGACTGAGGAAATGTACATGGGCTTCTTTGGAACATGGAATTTGGCTTGTCAATTGCCATGTTTCAAAATGGTAGCCAATGAAGTCTCAAGAGTAATCAAAAATGATTTTTTATAGAGAACAAGAAGTACAACAATGTGACAATCATAATATTGTATATAAACAGCAGAATGTATAATCTGATGTAATAAACCAGAAATGGTAGTTGAGGGAAGTCAACAGGGAGGGGGGGGGGATAGGAAAATGTATGTTTAGCAATGATATTGGATACTTGTTTTGAGAAAAGAAAATCAATAATTTTATTTTTTTAAAAAAAATTGATTATTTATTGCTGTTGCAGGAAATAGATTATTTATGGATTTGGGACTGGTTTTGTCCAGGAGAACAGATTATGCACCCATACTTAAAGGCCAGGATTTTAACCCAAGTCACCAAGCCTCGCTTGCCACTTTTCTTATGCTCTCAGTAAATGAGAAATTAATTTCCAAGAGGCTCATTTCTTTAAAAGCCCAACAAGTGCTTTCTTTTCAAGAAACGAGTGGGCTGCATTTTGAAGGCCCCACGGAGTGATTTGGTTTGCAGCAAAATGTGTGCTCCCTTCCTCTTGTTCCTTTGTTTGGAATGCAGCCAAGTCAAGTATTCATGCATGGGGAAAGTGAGGGTGACAGCTTTGGACAGGAGGATGATGCTGGGCTTGTTCTTGCTGCATGCAGCTATTGGCACACTGAATGTCATGCTAAGGTCATCCAGACACGTGGAATGAAATGGCCATCTTAAAAGCCTAAAATATTGAAGGAGCAGCACTAGAGACTGACCATTAAACATCTTTCAGCATTCACCATCAGCAGGAATTCTGTCCAGCAGCAATATTATACATCAGAACAATAGCCAGCTCAACAAGGACAATTGCTAAGATGCTTCAAACAGAGAGAAGCCCTCATATGCTTACTTTATGTTCAGGGAAAAAATCAGTGTGGAAAAACGAAAAATTAACTTCCTACATGCTGTTGGTGGAAAGATTAACCGCATGATCCTGTGCCATTGATTTAACTGGTGTATACTATGCAAGCTTGTTTATATTCTCCATGTACAGAGAGAGTATACTTCTAAACACCAAACATTAGGGCAAAAATGCTTGTGAGCTTTCAGGGGGCTCTCCAGACTGTTATGTTTTGTGGGTGCATTCTGCACTTGTCATTGATGCAGTAATAGTGCATTAATGATGGATCAGACTGAACTGTCCACAAATCATTCCGCTCTATTCTGTAATGCTCCCCCAATGTTACTGCATGGTTACCATCTGGAGAAGAATTATTCGGCCACATTCACACCATAAGAATATTGGAAGATGTAGTTTTCAAACAGTTTTCACTGTGATTACCTATGACAAACTTAGTTGGTCTCTAAGGTCCTACTGGAAGGAAAGTTTTTATTTTTTTTGTTTCGACTATGTCAGACCAACACAGCTACCTACCTGTAACTGTGATTAACAGTTTCCTCAGTTGGAAATAGAAAGATACTAGACTCTAAATGACCAAAGTTCAAAGATAATTCCTTAAAAAATCATTTCCAGCCCCGCCCATGTTTTAAATATCCCTTTAAGTATTTGTTACCAGTTACTATATAAACTTGCGATTGAGAAGGCCTTCCAGCAGATTTTGCCAAACACCAGTAACAACTAGATCACGGGAGCTTGTACAGCCCAGTTTTTGAATTCTTTTAAAAGCTGTTGTTGTTTAGTCGTTTAGTCATTTAGTCGTGTCCGACTCTTCGTGACCCCATGGACCATAGCACGCCAGGCACTCCTGTCTTGCACTGCCTCCCGCAGTTTGGTCAAACTCATGTTGGTGGCTTCGAGAACACTGTCCAACCATCTCGTCCTCTGTCGTCCCCTTCTCCTAGTGCCTTCAATCTTCCCCAACATCAGGGTCTTTTCCAGGGAGTCTTCTCTTCTCATGAGGTGGCCAAAGTATTGGAGCCTCAGCTTCACGATCTGTCCTTCCAGTGAGCACCCAGGGTTGATTTCCTTCAGAATGGAGAGGTTAGATCTTCTTGCAGTCCATGGGACTCTCAAGAGTCTCCTCCAGCACCATAATTCAAAAGCATCAATTCTTCGGCGATCAGCCTTCTTTATGGTCCAGCTCTCACTTCCATACATCACTACTGGGAAAACCATAGCTTTAACTATACGGACCTTTGTCGGCAAGGTGATGTCTCTGCTTTTTAAGATGCTGTCTAGGTTTAAATTAAAAGCTAATATAGCTTAATTTGAATTCCCCCTTGCTTTCTGCATTTTAGGTTTCCAAACCTTTTTGAGGATACAGAATTAGAGCTTTTACGTTTGGGTATTTAACCCCTTATTACTGGAATGTTATTGGCTTCCTTTAAGTCCAAGCTGGAAATGATTTTTTTAGGAATTATTATAAATAATAATAATGAATCCATTCCTTTGAAACTTCTCAAGAAGCATGACGACGATGATGATAGCTTTAATGTAGCCTCTGTTGTTCTGGACCCATTCCTAGACCCTGTCTATTTCCTTTTGGAACTGCAGTAAGACAAGTGTTCATTTTTGAAGAAAATGGGTGTAGTGGCAGCTGCTACATTAGCAGTTTGGGTGATAAATGAAACCTTTAATGTTTTGTGAAGTTTTGTATAATATGTGCATATATATATCTTCAATGAGTATGCAGATAAGCTGAGCCACATTGAAAGGCAATGGACTTTGTAAGAGGTCGCGGGATTTGTTTTGCTGCTTAGAAGGTGAAGAAATCGCCATAGCATTTGGAAGTGTTCCAGAACCAGGTTGCTGAGGCCCACTTGCGATTTATGGAAGACAAGTGATACAAACAAGATTTTCCACAAACCAACCATCTGAAATGACTGGGGAGAAATCCATCATGGTTCCTGCGCTTCAAGTCGGGAAATCCACGATGGTGTTGTTATGTTTTATAGTGCTGAAGCACAAGCTGAATCATTTGCTGTCCCCCATGCCCACGTTGATTTATGGTGCATTACACAAACATGTAACCAGCTGCAAATCACACTCTGCACATGCCACTTGTGTCAGATGCAAAGAAACTCGTGGCCAAAGGAAGGGCTGAGATATGCAAACATTCCAAGAATTTCTAAGCTAAATGAAAAGTTTTGGAAAGACTGGAGACCTTTCTTTGAGGGCTTCCATACGGTGAGGGGCTGAAAGCAGAACAGCCTGAAAAACATGCATTGTGTTATATATATATCCGCCTACCTCAGCTTGTTTTCATATCAAAAAGGATTATTTCCCCCATCGAATCGCACCCTTTCCCCTGCCCACTAGGTTTCACACAAAGTGAATTTGAACTTTGAGTATAACACTCAGGGAAGTTTGATGGAAGGAAAAGAGTTTCCATGACCTACTGGGAGAGAAACACATGTCTGATTTTGCTTATGAAATTATGTAAAATGGACATATTGTTATTAGGCAAACTAAGAATTACAGTACTGGCATCTCCCAAACTCTATGAGTCCCTGATTAAGTTATGTCAGTAGTCCTGAAGGAAGATCCACTACCTGGATTTTTGAAGGATGCGCGCATGGAGACAGCCGAGCAGATAATTGGCTGGGTAATATTTCCTACAGTCGGGGTGGCGGGGTGGGAGTGTGACTGGGCCCACAGCAAATTGTAAAACATGGCAGACATTAAAAATAAAAATAAAATATGGTATCCTCATTAATTTACGATGATGTATACTGCAATTCTATGCACATATTTTCCAGGCAGTAAGTCACACTGAATTCTTTAACACAATCTGCGTCGATATGCATAGGATTGTGCTGTCAATGAACTCAGCATATCATGAAACTCAATAGGCAGAAAGCAAGACTAGTCCTAGGCAGAGTGAGGCAGTTGCCATAGGCAACTGATTTTGGACATCATGAAAGGGTGTTTCCGATTGGATGTTCTGTCTTAGGTACCATAATAATTAGATTACCTCTGGATACATACTAGGTACCTTGAGCATCAACCAAACATTGACCACATGGGCTATTGAAACATCGCTGGAATGACATTTTACATAACAATCAGATTGTATTCTTAGTTGTAGAAGTATGGCAGGAAATTTTTGTTATATTAGAAGATCAACCCTGTTTCATTGAACTTTGGCGTCAAAAGGCTTTGACATTGACCGGAAAACTCACACACGGAATCTGATGCAGAAACCAGTTAAACAGGACTGTGCCTGCCATCTTGAATTTGTTGAATGAATGTATTCTTTTTCTCTTGTATTTTCTTTGTTGCACACAATAGACTTCTTTGATTTATACTTTTTTTGATATTTATTTTATATCCAATCCTTTTAGATTGCTATGGATTGTTAAAAATGTATTTGTTTGTGTATTTTTCCTTGTTTTGGATTGTTAGAAATGTTTTTGTTTTTGTTTTTTCCTTCTGTCCAGCTGTGTTACAAAGATAACTCATGGTCTGTAAATAAGATGATGATGACTTCATAAAAGTGAACAAAAAGAGCATATTAATCTTCCTATAGCTGCAAATACACACACACACACCAACAAATGACAACGACAACGACATTGGAGTGGTTTATGCACAGGAGAATTCCATGTCTGTTTTAGTAGAAGAAACATTATAATAGTATATGTATATACTATTATAATAGTATAATAGTATATACATTGGCTTCCAGTACGATTCCAAGCACAATTCAAAGTGTTGGTGCTGACCTTTAAAGCCCTAAACGGCCTCGGTCCAGTATACCTGAAGGAGCGTCTCCACCCCCTTCGTTCTGCCCAGACACTGAGGTCCAGCGCCGAGGGCCTTCTGGCGGTTCCCTCACTGAGGGAAGCAAAGCTACAGGGAACCAGGCAGAGGGCCTTCTCGGTAGTGGCACCCACCCTGTGGAATGCACTCCCACCAGAGGTCAAAGAGAATAACAATTACCATACCTTTAGAAGGCATCTCAAGGCAGCCCAGTTTAGGGAAGCTTTTAATGTTTGATGGATTTCTGTATTTTAATATTTTGTTGGAAGCCGCCCAGAGTGGCTGGGGGAACCCGGCCAGATGGGTGGGGTATAAATATATTATTATTATTATTATTATTATTATTATTATTATTATTATTATTATTCAGGTAGGTAGCCTGACGCAGTTGAAATAAATAAAAAATGGTCCACTAGCACCTTAGAGACCAACTAAGTTTTTTCTGGGTATAAGCTTTAGTGTGAATGCACACCTCTTCAGATACACTGAAACAGAAGTCACCAGACCCTAATATATAGTGGGAGGGTAGGGTCGGCTTTTTCTTAGGAGGGTATGGTAAACCTGTTGAGGACTGTTAACGACTGTAATTAGTCCTACAGGAAAAAGCAAGGGATAGTATGCATATGATTAGCGTATGTAATGAGACAAGACATTATAGTAGTAGTCCCACTGCATTGTAATTTTAACTAAAGAGCAGGATCAACCCCTGGGCTCCATGCATGTAAAGATTGTCCGAAGGGATGGTTCTAGTGACACTAAATCTGCATCCAGACCCCAAATAACTGTCCATATTGGATTCAGCCAGTTTTACTATGGCTGCACCAGATTTATCAAGCCAGATTTGTGGGCTTTCTCATGTTGAGCCTGTCTCCTTTCCTGTCCATGGCAGAAGAACAAAACCCTGTGCAATACTGATTGCTCCCTTTTTAAAATCAAAATTGGATTAACAGATCTAAAATCATATTATTATTTTTTACCTCAAAAAGATCCCACAATTGCAATACATCACATTTTAACTTGGCTTCGTGACATCTCATTTTCAAACACACAAAAAAATGCTTTTTGAAAAATTGTTATATGATTGACCACAGCAGAGTTTTATCTATAACTATTGATTAGCCAAAATATTTATTTTTGAAGTGTTCCGAGCAAAGCTTGATTAAAAATGCATTTAGGTCCGTTTAGATGACTCAGGAGAACACATTTATTAAAAATGATCTTTGAGTGCAAAAAGTTTATATCACATTACAGTAATTAGAAAATGAAGTGTACATAATGCATGGCTCTTTCACATGATACCGGATGTGATGAAAAGAAAGAGCAGTGATTTCGCCTCTTTTCAAGCTTACACAGTTACCAGAATACACTAAGGACGAACTATCGGGATATGGAGACAGCTCATGGACTTCCAAACAAGAGACACCAAACTTGTCCAAAATATAGTACAGTGGTACCTCGGGTTAAGAACTTAACTCGTTATGGAGGTCCGTCTTAACCTGAAACTGTTCTTAACCTGAGGTACCACTTTAGCTAATGGGGCCTCCCGCTGCCGCCGCAGGATTTCTGTTCTCATCCTGAAGCAAAGTTCTTAACCCGAAGTACTATTTCTGGTTACAGGTAGGTAGCCGTGTTGGTCTGAGTCGAAGCAGAATAAAAAATTCCTTCAGTAGCACCTTAAAGACCAACTAAGTTTATATTTTGGTATGAGCTTTCGTGTGCATGCACACTTCTTCAGATACACTGGAAACGGAAGTGTCAGACCCTTATATATATACAGAGGGTGGTGGGGGTGGGTGGGATTGGTTGATGGGCTGATGGGAGTGGTAAACCTGTGGATGGCTGTTAAAAAACAAGGTTATTTATGTATACCACTACTGCGGCCTGTGTTTTGTTAGCCAAAAAATGGAAAACGAGCAAGGTCCCAACCAAAGAAGAAGGGCAACTTGAACTGATGGAATATAAGAGAAGAAGAAGAACATACGTTTTAAAAAAGATTGGATTGGAAAACGTTTATTGAATAAAGGGAGGGAAATTGTGTACTGGTACATTTGAAAATATTGGCAGCATTAAGATAAATTCAACAATGAAAGCTTTGATGGGTGTAATAATGGAATATTGAATGGTTTAGTTCATATAAAATATGTAGGGATTTGTGTTATGAAAAATGAACCATGGAAAGAGAAGAGGGGAAGTCATTGCTATTTGAAGATTGTTTAAATGAATATTTTAAATTGTAAAACAGAAAATTTGATAAAAAATAATATTTAAAAAAGAAAAAGAAAGAGAAGACCTGAGAAGGAAAGTCCACTGGAGAAGAGAAGGTGAGAAAAGGAGAATACAGGGCTCTAGGTGGAAGTCCCTGTCCAGAAACCAATTGAGGTTCAAACAGGCCATAGCACTTCCAACAGCAGCCTGGGATGAAAATAGCAGAATGAGGTAAAGGCAGTACCTACCATTGTCATGCAAGAGGCAAAAAACCCCTGGATGTGCATTTCCAAAATATAAGATAAAAACAAATAAAATAAAACCTACATACAGCAACAGTGTTTTTGTTGTGTAGGCTTCTATTTGTTATGTAGAAATGGCTTTAGATACCTATTAGGTCCATAAAATATCATATAGCATACTGTATATTCAACACAAAAAAACAGTGCCAATTTGTTGTATGCTATATGGTAATTTATGGACCTAATAGGTATCTAAAGTGATTTGTACATAACAGATAGGAGACTACACAACAAAAACACTATTGCTGTATGTAGGTTTGTTTTGGTTTTTGGTTTTTATCTTATATTTTGGAAATGTACATCCAGTGTCCCCCCCCTTTAATTTACTTTAATTTTAATTGACAAAGAACAACTGGATATATAAAGGGCCCCATGACCTTCAGTAGTTTAAGGCCCCATCAAAACAAAATCTGGCCCTGGATTCAGCCCAGAAATGGGCTCGTTTTTCCACTCTTAAAGTGTGTTACAATTTTGCAGCATATACAAATCACAAGGGTGACAGGAAGGCGGGATTTCATACAGTCAGCACTTCCATGGAATTTCATCCCACTAGTAAGTGATCCTGGGGAACCCCCAAACTCTCTGAACCCCAACCCATGACCAGAAATACAAAATGGTAACTGGAGGTCTGTTTAAGTGGGCCTGAAGTACAGAAATGAGGTTGCCGATTAAAGCAAAAGGCCCTGAGAGTACAGAGCAAATTGCAAAAATATATGAAAGGAGCATCATTTAGATATTTGTATTCAGTGCAGAAGAGTAAACTGATTTACAGTTCCTGGCAGAGCCAGATTAATTTTTATTACATGAACTGAGATCCTGAAATCCTATTAACCTCAGAGGCAGGATAACTGCTCATAATTTGTGAGAAATATAGCTTTCAAAGTAACCTGTCCATTGCAAGTTGAAGATTTTTGAGCCACTGCAGGATGGAAAATGTAGGTGCTTTAACATTCTGTACTGATGCATTTTACGTCACATTTAATTTGAGATTGCAGTCCACTGGGTCTGCTCCCCAGTCTAAGAAATGTGGGGTCTGGTCTGGATAGCTGGCGCTAGTGGCAGTGGGGCTAAAGATGAATCCAGATAACTAATTTATCTTCTTTCCTGTATATAGAGATAGAGGGGGAATTCACAGCTGAGCTCGCATTTTAAATCAAATCTTTCAAATTCACACTTTCTGAAACAATATGAGAAGTGAAATAGAGCCATCCTTCAAAATTCTCATATATCCAAATTTTGTGATGCAGTTCCCTGGCCAAACAATGCTTACAAAAATGTATATTTTAGGTGTAAGTGTGGATGGAATTCAGTATATTACTGAAAAGAACACAAAAATGCATTGTATTCTGATTTTTAAAAAAATTGTTCATTATGACATTTGTATCCTGCCTTTTCTCCAGGGAGCTGAAGGGTGATATTCATGCTTTTCCTGCTTTTTCCCCATTTCATCCTCTCAACAACCTTATGAGGTAGGTTAAGCTAAGAGGACGTAACTGGCCCAAGGTGACCCACTGAGTATCATGGCTAAGCAGGGATTCAAACCTGGGTCTTATTGGTCCTAGTCCAACACTCTAACCACTTGTTACTCAAAACTGCATACAAGAATGTGTTTATCAAGATAAATTCACACTAAAATGCTGAAGGATTTTCGTGAATGTTTTTTAAAAAGGTATTTGCAAATTCTTGAAGGAATGTGGAGAAACTGATTTAAGCTTGGAAAAATGAGAAACTTGCTAATGGGAGCAAAAATGAACAGATTCTTTCATCCCTATCTGTACATGTTGACTTTAGGGCAGGGGTCAGCAAACTTTTTCAGCAGGGGGCTGGTCCACTGTCCCTCAGACCTTGTGGGGGGCCAGAGTATATTTTTTTGGGGGGGGATGAATGAATTCCTATGCCCCACAAATAACCCCGAGATGCATTTTAAATAAAAGGGCACATTCTACTCATGTAAAAACATGCTGATTCCCAGGCCACCTGCGGGCTGGATTTAGAAGGCGATTGGGCTGGATCCGGCCCCCAGGCCTTAGTTCAGGTTCTCAGAACTTGGAGAACTTACTGGATGGTTAAATATGCATCAAGCTAGGGAAGCCATATTAGTCTTCTTTGGCGATCACTCGTAGCCAAGTACAATTGTCTTCCATAAACATGGTTTTAACAGTGAGTCCGTGACGGTGGAGGCCAATTCTGGATCCACACATCCTTCCACAGTAGGGACATAGGTTTCCTGGAAGGAATGGATCACCGTGCCTTCCTCTTATCATGTTTCTCCCTTTCGTCCTGAGTTTGAGCATCTTCAAAGCCCATTTGGGTTTGGGATGGGTTTTTGGAAGACGCCTGTGCGTGAATTTGTTTTATGTGTGTAGATCAGTGCACGCTGACCAATGCACAGTCTTCTCAGTAAGGCTTTATTCAGATGACATCAGTATCACGACTTCACCCGCCTTCACAGCTGCTGTACCGTACATGTTATCTTCCGCCTGTTCTGCCATTGAGGACTTCTTGGATCATTCTTTGCCTAGCTGCTCCCCTTTGACCTTACTGCCTTGGGTGACCCTGCTGGGAGTACGAGACTCCCGATGGCTTTGCTCACAAGGTTCATAGGAACGTGCAAGCCCACTCACCACAACAAGGCTCCAGCAAGTGAGAGCCATTTTATAACCTAAGCCCTCTTCAGGTGTTCAGCCTGGACATGAGAGGGCCTGCGGGTGAAGGAAGCATGCCCAGTGCATGGCCAAGACGCAACAGGCAGGCCGAAACATGTACTCTGTCCCTCTGCACTGTTTTGCCCTCGCAGGTCCAAGCTGAACACTTGATATGGACTCTATGTTGCCATAGCTCAGCCCCTTACCACCCGGCAGAATAATTCAGGTGACTAAGCTAAATGGTTTAGCTGAATTTTTATGCAATCCATCCTGTTCTTGCTTCCCACAAGATATTTTGGACATTATCATAGATGCTATTACTAGTGGAGTGGCATGGACTGACTCCAACTGCGCTGATGGCTTCCCAAATTCTCCCAGCTAAGGCCAACAGGTGTGTGCTACTGCTAGACTGGCATATTATCTACTAGCCCAAGAAGCTTTTGCGGCTTGTAGAAGGTGGAGATATGTGCTTGTTTGTTCATGAGAAACAGGACTCACACACTCAAAGACATGCTCTGCTTTGAGTTTCTTTTTTTAATTTTTTTTTTTCATTTTACCACTGAGGAGACCTCATTATGGCTTCATCTCCACCCTATTTCCTTCAGCAGGAAGGGAGACAGGAGGAGTCATTATAAGGCAGAAGGACAACAGAGCAGGGCAGGAGGTGAGGAGATGGGTGACCTTCTGTCCCTAAACTCCCCTCACATATTTTGACACTAGACTATCTTGAAATCCGCAAACTTGAAAAGCGTTCCTATAATTCTTTTCCTTCAGGAGAAAAAAAAATGGGGGGTTGGGAAAAGAAATGTGCATGGCTGGTATAAATAAATAAATAAATAAATAAATAAATAAATAAATAAATTCGGCACTCTTTTATTTTAATCTAATTCAAATAAATGTGATGCAAGTCAAGCTATAAATTCATGTAGCATTCCCTGTGCTAACTGGATTTCAATAAAGATGTTGGCATAAATCACTCTTTTTTTTGCCGATACACTGTGGCTCATTTCAGTTAATCAGCAAGAAAATAATCCAGAAATTACTTGAAAGGGTTCCAGTTATATTGAATGAAATTTCAATTCAATCAGGAATGCTGGTCAGCGCTTTCTCGCCTCCCGCCATTAGACACCTCACCAGAGATCCATTTTACGCATCCCGACCACATCCCTTGCAACCACTAATATTATGTGGCAGCATAAATATGAAGGTTATTAATATTTTAAAAATCTAATTTTCTCTACATTATAGCTGTAATGAATTTTGATATAACTTAGGTGCCGCCAATTGCAGATTGTGACATCTCAAATACTTGGCAATCAGCATGGCTGATTGGATGAGTTTTAAGTTTGAATATCCCCAAAGCGCTTGATTTACAGAGCAAGCAGTTCATGATGCAAGCATGGCTGTGAAGAAATGGCTTCAATGTCATATGTATTAATCTAGAAATTACCTAAAAGGCTTACATATATATAAAAAACAAGCAAATAACGAAATAAGGTGTTAAAAATAAGCTGTGCTCTAAGGTGAATGAGCAGCAAGCTGGCGCACCAGACCCCCAAAATCACTTCACTCCTCCTTTGGCCCTCAGCTGAGGAAAAATAAATGAAAGATTGCCTTCGTGTTATGTCCAAACCAACTGTCATGGTTTGTTTCCTGTCAACAAACCACAAGCAGTGAGCGCCAAGGCATGTTCGGACATGATACAATCTGTCTCTGGCTTGTTTTCTTTGCAGTGTGCTGAAGGAAGGAGTAAGCGAAGAGCAACACATGGACTTTTGAGCAGCATGCCCCAGCACTTTGCTTGCTCACATTAAACTATAGTTTCTTTTTAAACTATGGTTTCATGTTATGTGCAAACTGGGATTATCTGTCTTGTCTTCACCCCTAAAAGATAGGTATTGTTACCACGAGCTATTTCTTGAGCTTACTTTCCCACACCTCTTCATTTATTTTCAGATAGGGTGGATTTTATAGGCACCTGCTTTCCACACAATATATACCAGCACCCTTTTTCTAAAGACACTTTCCTGATGCATATATATATATATATATATATATATATATATATATATATATTAGTGAAAATGAAGTTCTCTCGAGCAGGAGACAGTTCAGATATTAGCTGTCCACAGGCAACCAAAATTGCCACAACGTAAGACAACAAATAACCAAGAGGGAGAGGAAGGGGGAATGCAGGATTCTGCAGGGAAAAGAAGTACTCAGGGTTAGACAACTATAGAGTTGCAAGACAAGTTTGATCTGTCAGGATTCCAATATGAAATAACTCGATCCTTTACTTCCAGGGAGCTGTATTCACTGCAACAGTTTTGGACCTTGGCATCTCAAATGTCAGTGGTACCCTGTGTCATGCCAAAATCTAGTGCACTCCCCAAAAAGCCTCTCGTCTTCCATTGGGTGTCATAGCTGTACAGACCCCCCAAATCTCTTATTCACTTCCATCTTATGCCAAAGTTTTGTTTCCTCTGTTTCAATCCAAAAACTTCAGCTTTGGAAGCCCAGGTGACCTCATTGCTGAGAAGTGCTTATGCAAAATTATGGCTGATTGATGAATTATGGCTGTTCCTAGACTGGCATGGCCGAGCATCAATGATCCACACTCTGATAGTTTAGGATTACTGGACCCAATTCTCAACCCAAGAGATATCCTTCTGGGCATTCGGCCTATCGTTTTTGCTCACAGCAAGTTTGCCGATTGGACAACCACAGCACAAAACTTTGGCATAGATGTGAAGGAGATATGACAATGTTGTTTTTGTGTGTTCACCAGGATTCACCAAAGAGTATATCATTCACACGCTTGTAGGTGGCAGCAGACTTGTCACACAAAACGTTTGACATGGATATGACAATGACAGCTTTTTGAGTGTTTGATAGGCCACTCTTCTCGGTATGTTGGTTTCACACCTGAGCACAAAACCTGTGATTTGCAGCTTAAATCTTGGGATTTGTGGAACAAAACTTTGGCATAGGTTTGAAGGGGATTCCAAATTTGGAGCTTCGTAGTTAATAGCTCCCTTGCAGACTAATGTGCTGATCAGAACATAATTATCCACTGGATTTCACACTTCCCGAATGTTCCAACACCGTACTTGGCTTAAAAAGAAGTGTCTCAAAATATGTTTAGAAATGTGTCTATTGTGGAGGGTGGAAACAGTTTCGAAATGTTTGCTTTTGAGTTAAGTATTTTCAAATGGCTGCTCAGATAAATGTGTCCATCTCCTTCCCAAACCACAGTGGCTCCATCACCCGCACTGGTGTGATAGTGAGAAGATCAGACAGGAAATATTCAGTATCCCACTTACGTGGAAAGTTACGCAATTCTCCCTGTAGCTTAAGGCAGAACAGCCATGATATACGAGCAATATCAGTCACCCATCTGGAAGACATCTGGGCAATTCCAAACTTCAAAATCTGTGGGGGGGAAAAAGATGTGGGATATTTCAGAAATGTCCCTAAGAAGTATGCAGGAACTTTGGTTAGCACATCTACAGATAATGAACCTGTACACTAGGATCCTAATTCGAAAACAATGGGGTTTGAGAAAGATCAAGGTTTAATTCTTATGACTCAAGGATAACAATGTTCATAGATACATTGTTAGAAAGAGGATTAGCTTCAAGTATGGATCTATATTGTGTGTAATAAAATCATGATACTATTAGGAGACTTTTATAAAGCAAATCTCTAAAATGGGTCATATGTACCTTCTTTTATGATTTTTATTGCATTTTAAAGTACTGGCTGCAATAAAACCACTCTGCTGGGGACAGCACAATTTCTTTTAAAATAATTACATCTAAGAACTGCTTGTGGTCCGAACCTTGCCATGCAGCAGTTAAATATATTAAACCAGCTAAAGTACTTATATTTCTGAGACACTTGGCAGCCTGTCAGAGTCACTAAACTACAACTGCAGTCCAACTGCCTTCAGAGCCAGTGATGCTGTTACTGCAGCAGGCTAACTCCCACAAGTAACTGATCTACTTAGAATCATAGAATCATAGAGTTGGAAGAGACCACAAGGGCCACCCAGTCCAACCCCCTGTCAAAGCATTCCTGACAGATGGCTGTCAAGCCTCCACTTAAAGACCTCCAAAGAAGGAGACCCCACCACACTCCTTGGCAGCAAGTTCCACTGCCAAACAGCTCTTACTGTCAGGAAGTTCTTCCTAATGTTTAGGTGAAATCTTCTTTCTTGTAGCTTGAATACATTGCTCCTGTCCGCTTCTCTGGGGCAGCAGAAAACAATATTTCTCCCTCCTCCATATGACATCCTTTCATATATTTGAACATGGCTATCATATCACCCCTTAACCTTCTCTTCTCCAGGCTAAACATACCCAGCTCCCTAAGCCGTTCCTCATAAGGCATCATTTCCAGGCCTTTGACCATTTTGGTTGCCCTCCTCTGGACACGTTCCAGCTTGTCAGTATCCTTCTTGAACTGTGGTGCCCAGAACTGGACACAGTACTCCAGGTGAGGTCTGACCAGAGCAGAATACAGTGGTACTATTACTTCCCTTGATCTAGATGCTATACTCCTATTGATGTACGTTTGTGTGGATCATATGGGTGATCTATGTGAATGAATGGAAAAGGGATGCTAATAAAATAGGGTGGCTGCTCCCCAATTAGAAAAAAAATGCAAGATGATTCCTACTTGGAACTGAAGATACAGAAGATGAATCAATGGACAGCTCAGGCAAACATCAAAACTTCCAGAAAGACTCATCAAAACAAACAAAAAAGCTCTATTGTGGAGTGGGCATCCATTTTAAAATGCACGTGTTCCCTTGCTATTGTCCTTCATATTTTTAACACAAATAAAACATAGTTGTGGCCTCCTATTTATCACAATCTGCAGCTCCCACGTAGCAAAGCCAATTATAAGTTTGTCAATTTCATCCTCGTAACAATATCCACATCGTTTTATGCTACTAATAACTCTGCTGGAGAAGCAGGGGCAATTTTACATAGCAAATTGAGCACAGAAGACTTCACAGCATTTTTTAACTGGGCACTTGCCAATTTTTGTTTGGTTTCAATTAAGGCTCAAAGCTTTAGTCGGTTTAAGGCCCTGTCTAAATGTGTATGTGTTTATGTTGTATAATTTGCCTGCTTGCCTATAAAGCAACTTTTGTATCCACAGGAACATGCAGGAGAGAAGACTGAACCCAACTACAGTGGAAAGTCGGTTTACAAACACCTCGGTTTACGAATTTTTGGTTTACGAACGCCGCGGACCCATCTGGAACGGATTAATCCACTTTCCATTACTTTCAATGGGAAAGTTCGCTTCAGTTTATAAACGCTTCAGTTTATGAACAGACTTCTGGAACCAATTGTGTTCATAAAGTTCATAAAGTACCACTGTATGCTCAGCTACTTTAAGATGATTCCCCCAGCCCAGTTCTAACAATGGAAGTGAACTGGGCTGAGGAAGAACAACCTTAGAGTAGCCAAGAGTGGCAAGGTTGCATTGGTGGGAGGTAGGGATGGGGGATCGCCGAAGAATTGATGCTTTTGAATTATGGTGCTGGAGGAGACTCTTGAGAGTCCCATGGACTGCAAGAAGATCAAACCTATCCATTCTGAAGGAAATCAGCCCTGAGTGCTCCCTGGAAGGACAGATCGTGAAGCTGAGGCTCCAATACTTTGGCCACCTCATGAGAAGAGAAGAATCCTTGGAAAAGACCCTGATGTTGGGAAAGATTGAGGGCACTAGGAGAAGGGGACGACAGAGGACAAGATGGTTGGACAGTGTTCTCGAAGCTACGAACATGAGTTTGACCAAACTGCGGGAGGCAGTGCAAGACAGGAGTGCCTGGCGTGCTATGGTCCATGGGGTCACGAAGAGTCGGACACGACTAAACGACTAAACAACAACAGGGATGGGGGAACAATTTTATTCAGATCACATTAAAAAAAAAATCTATGTAATTTGCATTTTCCAAAAACTGCACAAAGTCCAAAACGTTGAATTGTTCAAAATTCACTTTTCCAGATTTTGCAATGCAGTTCTTCAGGGAAGTAACATGTAAGAAAATGCATATACAGGGATAAAGTGTCCATAAAAATGCATCTATTAGTGAAAGTACCATGCAAAATGCATTGTATTGGGGAAAATTCCACTACAAAGAAGTGTACATCAGGCAAAATTGCATACAAATACGTAGATTAGGAGAAATTTGCACTAAAATGCTGATGAGTTTTTATGAGGAGCTTTTAAAAAATGCATGGAAATGTGGAGAACAGAGGATAGGAAAAATGAGAAACTGAAAGAAACCAAAATAGACAGACAATGCTGTGCAAGAAGTTGGAAATATCTGCAAAAATAAAGGGTTTGCTTTTGCACTCAGTGGATATCATTCTGAGCTCCAGAAAATTATATGCAAATTGCAAGTGCTTGAATTAAAAAATAAATAAATGGGCCAGATCCTCAAAACTATAGCAGGAAATCTATTTATTATACCATCTGATTATTTTATTAGTTTAAAACCATTGGGAGTCCTTCTTGTTTGAAGTGGTGTTAGATCCTGTGTTAGTGCACTTCATAATTGGTTCATGAAATAATCCCCATCTGCTCAGGGCAAGGGAGACCACAGGAATAAAGTGATTAAGTGTTGTCATCAGATTTGCGATCCCACTGAATTCAATGAATTTAAAATACTCTACTTTGTGTAAAATATCTCAACATTACAGAGTGATCATTTAAATATGTTCATACAGCATCTCATTTGCAGCAAAAACTGGCGTGCACAGTAATGTGAAATATGACCATTTATGCAGCACTGGGAAGTTTATTTGTAATAAACCGTGAGAGCATGTATCAAAATTTGGAGTTTTTAAAGCATACTGAAAGGCACAGGGGATTGGAAATGGATGCCAGTATGTTCAGCAAAGGTTTAAAAAGCCATTTCACATTGTGCCCATGAAGGGAAGATCAATCTAATTCCCCCCAGAAAACCATCAGTACAGCCAAAAATGTTAGTCTGTAGCCTTTACGTCCCAGCAGATATCATAACTAGCCTGAGGGTTCTCTGGAGTTTCATTTCTGACATAACTGTTTGGTATTTATCTCTTTTAGCTACCATATAAGTCATATGACATTACCAGTTGCCATGTGAATGGGAAGAAGGGGGTAGTTGCATCTTTGCTAAAGCTCATGTGGTTGTGTTAGTCTGTACCACATCCAAATACACTGTATATGGATTACTTCTGCAGACTTGGGACTGATAGAATCAGTGTTTCAGGGGACTAATGCCCCTAAATGGGCATGCATATCCCAATTAATATCAATAAGATCCTCCCTTCCCTATTCAATTCATGTGTGCCCAAGCATAGGTATGGATGAGCAGTCAGATGCAACATTGTTTCAAACAAACAATGGTGGGTTAGAGAATTCTATCAAAAATGGAAACATAAGTGGAAATTGCCACAATTTGCATGTTCATCTAAGGTGAGGAACTGAAATCACACAAGCAAACACAAAGCAGTATTCACTGTCTTTTGGGTTTCGCAGTCCATAAATGCTACATAGATAATTACATTCTCTTCTGCGTTGGTTACAACATTTCCCCCCTGCTGAAATATCTTACATCACTTTCAGGCATAGAGGAGAGTGAGATGAATAAAGTAGGTTTAGCAGAAGCCGAACTGCAGCAGGATGAAAACAGGGCTGATTGTGATAAACACAGAATAGGATGGTAACTGCTGCTTCTTTACCTCCCTAGTTGTATTGAGAGCCTTGCAAGTGGTGTTCCACTCAGGGCCGTCTCAAGCATGTCGGGTGCCCTGGCGCTGTGGTGCAGAGATCGCTCCGGTGCCCCCGCCCCGCCCCGTTTCTTGCCACGGCTGGTGGGCAGGCGCAGCATGGCTGCCGCGCGGCACCCCCCTGCCGGCCCTGGTTCCACTCACACAATGGGACTTTCCCCTTCCTCTATTCTCCCTAGTGCTCTCAAAATCTGCTCCAGAAGTTCTCCCAACCTTCTAGAGAATATATGAGGGGTGTACAGAGTGGCTGGGGGAGGGGAGGGGAGGGGAAAGTTCAGCTGGACAAGCAGAACTGGACAAGTGGCTATGCAAGCAAAGGGGCAGCAACCCAGAGGTTTCAAATATAGAGATATGTTTTATAACTGAATTAAGGCAACAGATTTTCCTTTTACTTGTGAACAAAAGAACAACAGTGAGGGGGTTAGATGGGCAGGGTTCCCTAGGCAGGGAGTTCTAAAGCCTAGGTGCAGAATTTGATGAGGTCCTTTTCCAAATTTCCAAAAGGTGGCACTTTGACCTGAAAAGCTCAAGAACTTTGGGGTTTGTCAAAACCTTTTGGATTCCCCCCCCCAAAAAAAGACTCAGCAATTTTGAGGGTTTCTTTTAAAAAGCTCAGCAACTTTCAGGGCATCCTGGTTTTTACTTTTTGAAATATGGCAACTCTACCTGAGCTCTACCCAGGACAAATTTCCTATCTCTACAGAACCTGCTCCTTCCTTTTAGCAAACTTTGCCTGAAATAAAAACACCTCTTTAGCCTCTTCCCCTCTACAAGCTTTCCCAAGGCTGTGGGAGTACTGCTGCCATTCCCATTTCTGAATGACCTTTTTGAACTTAGGTTGGGTAAAGGACAGCATTTCTTTACATGGGAGAGCATTCATTCTGCTGTGCTGTTAGACAAGGGCGTACCCACCATGCGGCAAGTTAGG
Source organism: Zootoca vivipara (assembly GCF_965207765.1). Classification (NCBI taxonomy): domain Eukaryota; kingdom Metazoa; phylum Chordata; class Lepidosauria; order Squamata; family Lacertidae; genus Zootoca; species Zootoca vivipara. The sequence continues at coordinate 11,209,988 of NC_142583.1, read as the reverse complement.
GCAGCTGCCCTACTCTAGAAGCAGGGCTGGTGGGCAGAGGCGGAGCACAGCCCGGCGGAGCGCGAGTTCGCCATTCCCGCCGCACCGCGCCGCACCCTCCCTCCAGCTCCCCGGCGCGCCCTCAGGCAAGGCCAAGCGCGGCGGGGAACCAGGGAGCGCGGCGCGGTGGGCGGGAACGCCGAACTCGCGCTACGCTGGGCTGGGCTCCGCCTCCGCCCACCAGCCCTGCTGCTAGGGAGGGGCACAGCCCGGCGGAGCGCGAGTTCGCCGTTCCCGCCCGCCGCGCTGCGCCCTCCCTCCAGCTCCCCGTCGCGCCCTCTGGCAAGGCCAAGCGCGGCGGGGAACCAGAGAGCGCGGCGCGGCGGGCAGGAACGCTGAACTCGCGCTCCGCTGGGCTGGGCTCCGCCTCCGCCCACCAGCCCTGCTGCTAGGGAGGGGCACAGCCCGGCGGAGCGCGAGTTCGCTGTTCCCGCCCACTTTGTGGCCCCTCCCCTTCCGTGCCTTGGCCCCTCCCCTTGCTCCCCCCTAGTTTTGGTCCTGGGCACGCCCATGCTGTTAGACCTCTACTCTGATCTTAACCACCTCATTGAAGAAGGCACATGCTACAGATATCCATATCTTCCTTCCTTCCTTCCTTCCTTCCTTCCTTCCTTCCTTCCTTCCTTCCTTCCTTCTTCCTGGAGGTACAAAAACCCTCCAGTGACAAGGAAAGTGCAATGCATGTATGAATGAATGTGAACTTGACAGTGGAGGGAGGGCGGTAAGGACGACTTTGGAGTGTGGTGCTAGGTAACCTGCCTGCCACACACCTCTCTCCTAGCAAATAAACAATATTCTGAAGCTGGATAAATGCTTTATTGAGAAGATAACATATTGAGCTTTCAGCTACTGCCGCCCCACGTGCCACACTGGCAAAGACGGAAGCATTGGTTTTATCACATAAATAAAGCATTTCTCAAAGCCACCGAGAGCAATGAATAGCATTTCTTTTCCGCGCTGCAGAACGGTGTGCCGCAGATAGCATGACTTCCAGAAAATGAAATTGCCACTGTTGAATTTTAGACAGCTTCCGACAGGAACAATGAAAAGGGTGGGGAATTTAGCGGGGCGCTGAGGGCGGTGGCGGTGGCGGAGGGACTTGACTATGTATATGTACATTGTAATTCACAGGTGAACTAGTCAAAAGAGAAAGCAGAGCAGAACTTTTACAATTATAGTCTCCCCCCCCCTCTTTTTTAGTGCTGCTTCTATGTCTTTACCCAGCCAGGGAAAACCCCCTGGGGAAAAGTGGAACAGCCATGGCTGCTACTAATAGTAAAGTCTTGACTTCCAGATTATCAATTTAGATAATTCATTCCTCAATATTATAAGGTTTTGTGCAGAACTCTTATATTTTATTGTGGTGGTAGGGGAGCATGCGGCTTTCTCTCCTTTTTTGACTCACAGCAGCTCACCTCGGGAAAATGCCCTGGAGGCATTTGGGGGGAAGGGGAATGAACCAAAGCACAGATGTCCTTCAAAAGGGATACTTCTCTGAATTTTTCCATTCTGTTGTCCACTAAGGCAAGGTTGTATCAAAAAGTGTGCATAGTAATGCATGTATTAGTGAAATAGCATAGAAAATACATTGTATCGGGGTAAATTGCTTTGCAAGAAAGGTGTGTTGACTCTAGGACAAAATGCCATACAAAGATACATATATTAGCGAAAATTCACACTGAAATGCTGCTGAATTTTCATGAGGAATGGAAAAAAAAGAAACATTTGCAAACTGATGTAAAAATGTGAAGGACTGAACTTAAGAATGGAAAAGTGAGGAAATTATTTATTTGCTATTACATTTATATGCCAGCTCCCAAGGAGCGCAACGTAGTGGTACATTAGGCTAAGAAATGGTGGCTGGCCCAAGGTCACCCAGTGAGCTTCATAGCTTTCTGGGGATTTGAACATTGTTCTCCCAGGTAATTTTCTGACACCCATAACCATTTCAGCACATCAACATTGACAGAATTGACTATAGATGTTTCAGCAGGGAAGAAACTTCATGTCAAAGAAAGCTCACTGCCTCTCTTCTCCACACTCTTCCACTTGTAGCTAAATATGTTTTTATTTGGAATTGAAAATATGCTGAGATTGGTTTTAACTGGTTGTTTTAATTGCTTGATTTTTAATTGCCCTCGTATTATTATTATGATTGTATTATTGTACATTCTTCCACTCACATATTTACTTGATGTTCATCAGCAAAGTATAAACAATCACAACACTGCCCTCTGAAAATCGGTAGGCTCCAAAGTTAGCACTGTACTGCTTAAACCTGAATTCTTCTTAATGTACAAGAGTTCAAAAAGTTGTGCAAGTTTATATAAAAACCCTTGGTTGATCAACGTAACAGTGAGCCAGATTAGGATAGCAGCTGCTGCTATTTCTCTTCTCTTTCACATGGGTGGGTGAGAGAGGGCTTGATTTATTCCCTATCTGCTTTCTTCTAATTATAATCTCTTTTCTTTCTTTCTTTCTTTGCTTCTGGATGGCACACATCTGGGACTCAGCTTGATGTAGCCAATTGCAATTGACATTTCCCATAGCCCAGGGTTAGTTTAGCATTAATTAACACTAGATTATTAGCATCTTTCTTCTTTCTTTCTGTGGTTCTCAGGCTCTTTGCAAAACCTACTTAGAAAAGAAGAATGAATCCAAAGCTTCTGTCCTAAACCTACTTAGACCTAAGGCTGGTCCAAACAGGCATGCATGCCACCTGATTTGTCTGTGCTCGATTATTGATTTGACAGACATTCACGCATGCCGTTAGCCAATTCATGTTGCAGTTCATTATTAAGTAATGAACATGCATGTGTGAAGAGACTTGTTGTTAGTTTCTTATTGGTGGGTATAACATAACCAGTCATAAGGGAGCAACTGAGCTACAGGAGAGGTAATCTGAAGGGGAAATATATTTTCAGAGGAGTCACTTCTAGAGGCAGAGGTAACATGGGGGACTTGGTCGTAAACCTTGCTGAAATTGAGATATACTACATCCACAGCATTCCTCTGATCCAGCAAGCTTGTAGCTCTATCAAAAAAAGAGAGGAGATTTGTCTGGCATGACTTGCTTTTGAGAAACCCATACTGGGTTTTAGGGATCACAGCATCCTTTTCTAACTGCTCCCAGACTTATTGTTTAATTGTCTGTTCTGGGACCTTTCCTGGTATCTGTCACGGTCCGGTAGGCGGGCGGTTGAAGCCCTGACTGGGGACGTCAGGACCAGAGGCAAGATGGTGATGTAGAAGCAGGAACAGGTGCAGGGCTGAGGGTCCTGCAGCAGGCAGTCGCAGGGTCAAGGAGCAAGGCAGAGGTGAAGGTCTGGGAGTCAAGGAGCAAGGCGTTGGCAGGCAAAAGGCAAAAGTCTTTTGCAAAGGCAAAAGTCCAAGGGTCGAGGATCAAGGCGTTGGCAGGCAAGGGTTCAAGGAGCAAGGCGTCAGCGAGGCAAGGGTCCAAGGATCGAGGATCAAGGCATCGGCAAGGCAAGGGTCCAAGGAACAAGAGGCCAGAGGCAACCAGGCAGGGATAGCGTTGCTGTGGCAAGGAGCTGAAGGGAAATGCTGAGCTTTTATCCCTCCCAGCTCCTGCCACCAGGTGCAGTGAGGTATCAAGCGGCCTCACCTGAGTGACCACTCCTTGCCTCTCCAGCACAAGCTGAGGTCTTCACCTGTGTGGCCACTCCTTGCTTCTCCAGCAAAAGCTGAGGCAGGCCCCAGTCCTGCAAAGCACTACAGGCCCCAGAGCCTGACTCCTGCCCATACTCCTGACAGTATCGATGTCAAGCTCACAAGTTGGTAGTTACCTGGATCTTCTCCCCCCCACCAGCACCACTTTTTTGAAGATGGGGGTGACATTTGCCCACCTCCAATCTGCAGGGAACTCACCTGATGCTAAAGAATACTAAGGTCACTCCAGCAGGCTACTACTAGGCAAGCTTCAGTATGAAGATTCAGTTTGAGGGGGCTGAGAAGTCCTCATTGTTTTCCTTATGGCATCACTGGGAGCACTAGAACTTGGATTGGTTGGGCTCAAAACAAGCTTATTGTGAGCTAAAATCAGTTGGGATGAATCCGTTCAATTCCAGCTTGGACAATACTACAAACCGATACTTTGCAACCTGAAGATCACTGTTCACTGTTCTGATCGTTCCAATAGTCTTGTTTGCAGACACTGAAAGATGCATAGTCTTTAATTACAATTAATTAGCATGACAGACTAGCATGATACTTAGAAGTTTTCTCCATGCGCTTTCCCGCCCTTAAAAAGAAAAGTCTGGATTAGGTCTTTTATTGCTGGGGTCTTTGCATAATTTTATAACTAGAGTTCCTTTGATAAGCTGGGTTGTCTACATTTTCACACTTGTCTTATTCTTCCTGAGGAAATTTGGTATTTCTCTGGTTTTGGAGAATTTGTAGTGGGGTGGAGAGGATGCCACGAAACGGAGAGAAATAAATAGAGGAATGTTCCTTCAGAGAAACTATGCATCTGGTCTTCAGCAATTGAGTTAAATCTATCTGAAGTAATTATCTCCATCTTCTTAAAAATCAATGGCAACAGAAGCTCAGTCTGTGTCATACTCTGCCTTAATCGGATTTGAGATATTAGATTTTAAGCACAGGCACGATCATCTCCTTAATTGAAGCAGCCATTCTTCTCGGCTGTGTGACAGAGGGTGAATACAGACAGTCAATAAGCAAATGCTACACTTGCCACAGTTAGAGGTACCATTTGAGATTTTCAGCTTCAATTTATGATGGGGCTGTGGTAAGCCACCATCACCCCTCAAACTGCAAGCTTGCCTGATTTTGGGGTGGCTAACAGTCATACTTTTGAAACAACCAAACACTTTAGAAGGCATCAAAGCAAGGACAAAGTTGGAGACAATTTGTTAGTTAGATAGATAGATAGATAGATAGATAGATAGATAGATAGATAGATAGATATATCACCCTCCACTCGAAGATATCAGGGTGGTTCACAGAAATAAATACAGGATAAAAACAAGTAAATAAGTAAAGCAAAGTAAAGTAAAACAATAACACCTCCTTTCCCACGGACACATTTAAAAGGCTGTAGAATAAGAATCAGCCCAAGGCCTGGTTGAAGAGGAACATTTTCACCTGGCCCCTAAAAATATATAATGAAGGTGCCAGGTGGACTTCCCCAGAGAGAGCATTCCACAAATGGGAAGCCACTACAGAGAAGGCACATTGTTGTGTTGCCACCATCCAGACCTCATGTGAAGGAAGCAGACAAAGAAGGGCCTCAGATGATGAACGCAGAGTCCAGGACGGTTTATATGGGGAGAGGTGGTCCTTCAGGTATTGCAGACCCCAAATCAGTGGGATCTTGGAAGAGGGCAGGAAATAAAGCTTGGTGGTTCAACAGATTCCCAAACCGGGTGTCTGCTACCTCTGGATAAGATGCTTTAGATTTAGATGAATTCCAATCAGCACTTGGACAGCTACATTTGTACCAGCTGAAGTTCTGGGATGCAAAGCAGCCCCATTTAGACACAGTACAATAGTCTAGCCTTCGGATAACTAGTCTTTGGGTAAGAAAGGCACGTGATACCATTTCTACGAAGAAGCATCGCTCAACTGTACATGAACTCTGTACATGCCCCAAGACTGTGTGCATATTTCAGCTTTGTACCGAGTCACAAGCACAGAGTGTAATGGTTATGAATTAAAGAAAGCAACAATGAATTAGATGAAGCAAATGGTTCAAGATAAATCCGTCCCAGGCTATCACTGATTTGCAGGAGTGAGTCAAGTACATATCAAAACTTTTAGGTTTGCACAATTAAAGTGGACTAAAGTGCTCTGTTGCCCTATATATATATATATATATATATATATATATATATATATATACAAAAAAAATGAATTTTCTTGTAAGGAAAGTTATGTGGAAAGGCACTGAAAAGTGTGGATTAAAAATTATTAAGTAAAGAGGTGTTGTTTTGTTGTTGTTGTTGTTGTTGTTAAAAAAATACATTTGTATACTGCCCTTCATCTATAGATTCCAGGGTGGTTCACAGAATAAAACTACAATATAAAAACACCAAATACATAATAAAAACAAGAACAGAACAAATCAATAATCCCCCCCTCCAAATACCTTACAACGAAAATCAGGACAAATACTCATTGTCATATAACGATCCTTCAAACAAATCTGAACAAATGCTCTGTAAAGGCAGGGCACTGTGCAAACAAAACAGGATGAATGCTGAATAAAGAGGTTGTCTGGAGGGAGCCCAGCAAGAAAGGAGACTCCTTGAAACTAGCCATCATGAAGAACAGGTCCTCAGAGTATGGAGCTGTCCTCACTAAGAAATTAAGATGATTATGACGATCTTTATTATTAAAAGTGCCGGGACCAGGACTGATACCTAACTGAGACTCCCTGCCTATTTTTTACTTCATTCTGTTGTGTATGTGGGGTCGAGCATTGCTGTGGGAACTGGATAATTCAATAAAATTCTCGGCCTAGATGAAATTCGAAGCAATGCTGTCAAGCTGGTAGATGAACATAGTGCTATTTCTAAAAGCAATAGCAGAAACAGTATAACCAGATGCAGCAAAAGGTGGATATGCTTTGCCACATCACAGTACTGTAATATTCAGAAGAGCTGATTCCCCCAAATTCCCTCTAGGACGAGGTACAGGGACCCTTGCCATCTGTTGCCTTAGCCTATGTATAAATGTGGTGCTTTGCATCCTGGCTGGTAGAATATGAAAACAAGAATGCTTTCAGGCAATTAATTTTTAGCCACTCTGCATTGTCATGATCTCAACTATTTGAAAACCATTAGTTGGCATGGAAACATCAACTTAATTAAAAATGGATTAAACTAATTAACCTGAAACATATTGTACTATGGATTGTTTTTCTTCAGAAGAAATCTGAAGCAGTGGAAACATGAGGACATTTAAAACGATTGTTTCGGCTCTTCTGTTGGTTGGAATTATTTCCTGTTTCCTGAAGAGTCCCAGAGGTTTATGTGTCTCTAAGGAGTGCCTGTCATGACCAGGTGGACAGATGGTGTTAATGATAACACCTTTGCTGGCAAATTATCTGTTTTTGCAGCAATCTCCATTGTGTACCTAATGTGCAGCTTAAGGCATATCTGTGTTTTACACTTGTGAGTTTTCGCTTTCTAATAGATCAAGCAAGCAATAAGAAATATCCTCTAGCAAGTTCAACTTCTGCAACCTATAAATGATTTTGGCTGATAGATGAATCATCTTAAGCTTCAGTTAATTGCTAAAGACCAGTTTTAATATGTGATCACGTGTTTTGGTTGGACTGTTTGAGAGTTAAGAGCACACAGTCAGCTGTTGATGCTGATTTGGTTTGGTACTGGTGTCTTAGGACTTATCCAAACCATGTTGTGAAATTTTTTGTAGGGAGACAGTTACGGCCAGTTTGCAAGGGCAATTGGGTGTGTGTGTGTGATGTCATGCACCTCTCTAAGTTGGGCAGAAGCTTCCCTGGCTTTGGGAAGGAGGTGCCAGGCTTTGATACTTTAATACTTTAATTTACCTTTTTGTGTGTAATTTTTATTAAGTTTTCTATTTTACAATTTAAAATATTCATTAAACAACCTTAAAATGTCAGTGACTTCCCTTCTTCTCTTTCCGTGGTTCAAGAATCCCTGCGTATTTTACATAAACTAAACCATTTAGTATTCCATTGATACTTCCATCAAAACTTGCTTACATTGTTGAATTTATCTTAACGCTGCCAACGTTTTCAAGTGTACACAATTCCCCCCCCCCAATATATTCAATAAACATTTTCCAATCTTCTTTAAACGTATCTTCTTCTAGTTATCTTTTTCTATAAGCTAGGTCTGTGAGCTGTGCATATTCCATCAGTTTAAGTTGCCATTATTTCTTAGTTGGGACCTCACTTGTTTTCCATTTTGGGACTAACAAAACATGGGCCACACTAGTGGCATACATAAATAGCCTTTTTTGACACCTGGGAATTTCCAACTGAATTATCCCCAATGAAAAGGACTCTTTTGTTGTTGTTTTTGGAAAAGTACTTTCAAACTTTTTTTCCAATTCATTATAAATTATTTCCCAATACTCTTTTACCCTTTAACAGGTCCACCACATATGGAAGAACGTATCCTCGACCTCTTTGCATCTCCAGCACTTATTTGATTCAGTCTTATACATCTTAGCAAGCCTACTCGGAGTTAAATACCATCTGTAAATCATTTTCAGATAATTCTCTTTCAAAGGATAACATGCTGTAAACTTCGAATCTGAAGTTTAATAATCTAATTTACTGAGAACATATTGGGAACTAAACGTTTCCTCTGCATTTTCCAAGCATGGTCCCTGCTTTAAAGCTCTGTGTCCAAGTACCCCTCTTTTTTTGCTTTCCCTGTGAAAACCCGCTCTTTAAAGATGAATCGGCACAAACAGCAACCCACGGAAAAGCCAAATTGCTGTTCATTGCAGCAGGCTTTTGCAGGGAACACTCAAAAGAAAGAAAGAAAGAAAGAAAGAAAGAAAGAAAGAAAGAAAGAAAGAAAGAAAGAAAGAAAGAAAGAAAGAAAGAGCTTTAGTGCCTGGAAAGAGCGAGGCAAAAGGTAAGTGTGGAATTAAAAAGAAATTCTGAAAGTACAGCAATAGACAATAGTTTTGTCTATTGAATGGATATTATCGCATTCTTCAGTATCTCAAAAAGTCACTTGGAACTTGAAAAGGTATGCACATTTATTGAAACTATTGATCAGTTGAATTAACATGCTGAAAGGTAGGGAACAAATCCCTTAATAAATATTCACATAAACATTTTAAAATTATTAATCATCTTCTTTTTTCCAATTAATCTGTTAACAGCTCAAGAAGAATAAGAAATAGTCAAGAAATAATCTTTTTGTTTCCCACTGGCAATTCTCAGTACTCAGTCCTATGTGTTGCTGCACCTGAAGGGTATACAAAATTGAGTAAACAGTGTCATGTAGAGATAAGGACCCTTGAAATATGGACCTTGCTAACTCCGATTAAGATGCTAGCCATTATCTAGTTATAGCCATTAATATGTATGTCTATATGGGCATATTAACACAAGAAACAAATTTTCTTGGGCAGCAGTCCTCATCCCAGTTACCTTTGGAGTAAGTCCCACTGAATCAAATTGGACTTATTTCTGAGTAGGTATTAACATTAATTAACATTAGTCCCGTTAAACCGAGAACTGTACTGGTGTAAGTGTAATTGTACTTGTGTAAGGCAATGAGAGGTCTCTAACAGACTGTTCTTAGGGCCTTCAAACTACAATTCCCAGAACACTTTGCCGCGTTATAACACTAGTTCAAAACTATGGTGCTGCTCACAGGCAAAGAGATAACTTTAGCCTGCAAAAAAGTTACATAAATGTAACTGGGGCAGAGTAAGGTTGCACTTAGACAACACATTATTTCACTTCCCCGACATTTCCTTACCTGATAATTTATGTGTTTTATGTGCTCTTTCAGAGGATGTAAAAGCCACTTCTGGAAATCTAGCAAAACCCAGTGGAAATTTAGCACTCATTTCCCTGTTAATTTCTTCCGGGGGGAAAACCGTTTGCAAACTGGAAAACACTCGGAGTTTTGCACGGTAATTCTCCTGCTGTTTTCATGGATCATGCCATGTGGCAAAATTGAGGACACTATTCTGCCACACGGTTCTTTCCTTGGGCTGGCAGATAGGTTAAACTAAGACTCTGCCAAATCTTTGTGAGACTTCAGAGAATGATAACACGAAGAAAGTTTCTCCAAAGCAGCAGCACTTGCCCTAGGAGAGAGACAAAAATCACCCTTCATCGCTGAAATATACTCGGAGTCGAGAGTGAATTTCATGCTCTTTATTCAGCTCTTAGTCATCAAGGAGAAGAAGAGAAGAATGCCCTTTTCCCAAAACCATCTGCTTATATACATTATTTACACAATGGGCTTTGCGTGATTGGCTACTTCAGGGCTACACGAGTGGGCCAATCAGTTTGTGGATTGACTTCTGCCAGCAGCCTGATTGGCTGCTCCTGCAGGCCAATCAGGTTGCGGATTCACTTCCACCTGGAGTTGGATTGGGTGGCTCCTGTGGACCAATCAGACTGCTGATTCTGGATCCTATTGTTCTATGATTCAGCTCAGTACATAACAATCACAGACTTACAATTCCTCCATCTTTCTATGCAAAGCACTTCGTAAGAGAGAAGAGGACAACTGTATTATACATTGCACTGCAAATGACCTCCTTTAAAGGAGGCAAACGTTGATGCACTCCTGGAAAAATCGCTGGCATGTGATCCCTTTTTGTGTGAGGCAGCATGCTCTATATGTGGGGGCCCTGCATTTTGGATCAGCCCTAGGTTTAAGAGACAGAAAAACCGCACTGATAAAGCAGATTCAACTTTAAGTACAGCCTGCGTTCTCTGTGTTGGTCTCACTTGCCATGCAACAGCAGTCTTTGAAAATAGAACTCATGTAATCCTAGCAGCAACTTCCTGTACATTCTGAGTACAGAGCTCAGATAATGTCAAAAAATGTCACAGATATCTGCAGTGTGCAGCTTGACTACGAATGTGGCAGAGAAGAGAGAGAGACAGAATCCAATAGTCACAGTCCCATTATTTCCATTTTGTACTGGGAAAGGGGAAAGGTTAAGGAGGTGGTGATGGTGGAGGAGTTAGGCAAGGCCACCTTTGCTTTTACATGTTATAAATCTTGCAGCCATCTCTGGCGCATTAACAGATGCCTGTCCTAAAACACCTCCAAGTGTCATTTATATGAAGATGCCAGGAAGCCTGCCTTTATTCTACACTTCCATATCAAGTTTGCCATTCAGTTGTTAATGCACCATGTGGTTAAAAGCCACAGTGCCTAGCAAGCGCCATTCATGAGATTCTGAGACTCCAAAACACTTGAATTCCTGCTTTATAACTCCATGCAAAACAATTTCAAACCTGTGGTTACGTAAAATACACTCAACAAACACACAAGACGTAACCAGCTATGCTCTTACATAAATAAAAAAATATTATTCACTACAGTACTGTATATCATATCAAATAACTAATAGAGTTCTGCTTACTCCATTGAACTTCATGAGTTATTTCTGTTGAACTCTATAAGTTATTTGATACGATATAGTGAATAATATATTTTATTTATGTAAGAGCACAGCCAGTTATGTCTTATAACTCCATGCAGCATAGGAATATCAGTGACCTTTTGGAAAATCTTTTGCATGTTCTTGTTCCGTCAGCAAAATGAGGCAGCTGCTCATATGTACTTTAGTCAAATGGCTCTTCTTGAGGCCGTGAGAGTCTTTCTATAGCAGGAAGGCCTTGGGCTGGCAGATGCATTGATAATGAACCATCAAGCAAAATGAAACAAACCAAAGTCGAATCCAAAATGTTGTCAAAAGCCATTTTAAAAAACAAAAAACAAAAAACACAATCATATTGAATGTACTACTTATTTTGGTTTGGGGATATGGTAGCCTTTAACTAGAGCAAAAGGTTTTGATGTTAACAGGGGGCATTTATTGGAGTGGGGGAAGGAGGTCAGGTCAGTCCTGTTCTCAATGTTGAGATTTCTATTTCCAAGGAGCACATGTTCAAGGCAAGACTAGGACCGTGGCAGTCATATCCAAATCCAGATGCAGTTGGGGGGTCCTTCTGTTCACTGATGGAGGTGGAACAGAGGCCTTGAGCATAAGACTGGAGCCTAAACTAAAGCAAGCCAAAGATAGTGCCATGTAGATCAGGGAAAGACAGAAAGTCTAGTGTCTAGAGTTTATATCTGACCAGGCCAATCCATAGGCTTCACTTACTCCATACAGTATTTCAATATCAGTGGTCAGTATTATATTTACCTCCTGAGCCTGAAGACGGCTCCGAGGTCTAAGCATACACTGCTAAACATCACCCTAGAAAACTCCAGATCCCAATTCCAGATCAGATTGGATTGCAATCCAAATGCTTAAAGAATGTGGGTGAGTCAACAAGTCCAATACTTTCAAAATGAATTCAGATCATTTGTCAGTATAGGTCAAGAGGGCTTGGAAACCCATAGTTGCCCAGCTTAAAATGGAGGAAGATCAGAACACTTGTTGAAAGAGCATTTTGGCCATTAGCCTGATGTTGCTGAAGCCCAATGACTCATGGGTTGCACAGCCTTTTGTATAATTTAAAGGTAAAGGTAAAGGGACCCCTGATCATTAAGTCCAGTCGCAAACGACTCTCGGGTTGTGGCGCTCATCTCACTTTACAGGCCAAGGGAGCCGCTGTTTGTCTGCAGACAGCTTCCGAGTCACGTAGCCAGCATGACGAAGCTGCTTCTGGCGAAACCAGACCAGCGCACGGAAACACCATTTACCTTCCCGCCAGAAGCACTTTGACATGCTTTCGAACTGCTAGCTTGGCAGGAGCAGGGACCGAACAATGGGAGATCAACCCCGTCGCAGGGATTCGAACCGCCGACCTTCTGATCGGCAAGCCCTAGGCTCTGTGTTTTAGACCACAGCGCCACCCAAATTGTAGAATTTAGATTGGTGTAAAAAATATAGAAAGCTGATCTCATACTTGGGTGTGGGGCAACACTGCTTCTTGTGATGACCTGAGTCCTATGTTCTTGTCGGTACAAAGGCCAAGATGCATGTTGATTATAGATGCTGCAATTATCCAGATTGTTCTGTCATTTGTGCTCCCTCCTTCAGCTGCTAAATAGTAAAAAAAAAAATCTGCACATTCACAGATGAGAATAAGCACTCCAAACAAACAGAGATTGAAGGGGAAACACAACCCAGCTTAAATCAGCAGCCAAGTGTGCAATTAAGCCATTTGAGCAAGAGATATACAACAGTGGTTTGGGTCTGCCTTATTCTGCTGTGCTTGGGGAGAATGGCATTTGTGGCTGAAGGATTATGTTCAATTAACCTCATGAGATACACAATAATGATATGAAACAGTGATTTGAATACTTCAAAACCCGCATCGGCCTGAAAACTGCATAGTTGCTTTCAACAGTATACTTAATATGCTTTAGCAGGGTTTGGGGAGACAGGAAGGTCCATAAAAATAAATTCAGCGTGCACATGGACAATATCTACCACAATATAACACCATGTCAAAAGGGGGGAAATGCTAACTAGAATATTTAATTACTATTAGACATTAACGGTTAGACTGTCATCCACTGAACCAAATTTGAAGTGGCTGGAAGGGAATACGCTGAAGAAAGATGCTTTGTAGCATAAAATACTGCAGTGGTGGAGGACTATGGAGAGGACCAATGACATTTACCGTAGCTATAACCTTCTACTCAGAAGTAATTTTGCTAATCACTAGCTCTGTTAGGGGGCAATAATTGATATAGTGCAGTGCACTGTGTTCTTTTTTTATTATTATTAAAAATTTTATTGAAGTACGAGAATTTTTACATACATTATATTCTCTCCTTCCAATTTTTAATTTCCCATACCATTTTTCCTTTCCCTTCCCACCCCCTCCCCCACCCATAATCCATTGGAAGGGTTCAAACAGTTGTCCTCAGCCACGGGCACAATGTCTTTAATTTCCACTGAATGTCTTCTGGTCCAGTAGTTGTTATCCATTGAAGATAGGGGTTGCATCTGGTCCTTATCACAATAGACTTGGCCTTCCATGTTATATCCTGTGACGTTACTGCCACGATGTCTGACTGAATAAATTCAAACAGATAATTAGTCCAGACCTCTACTGTCCATTTTTCTCTATCTTTCCAACCTAAAGCTATTGTTGCCTTTCCTGCTAGTATCATTGCTTTGAAGGTGTGCTGGTCACCTTTCTCTATGGCCGTGTTTCCTAGTATACCCATTGTCATAAGATTGAAGTCTATAGGTAGCTTCACTTTAAAAACTTCATTAATAACCTTAAGGATTTTATTCCAAAATCCCCCTACCTCTGGGCATTCCCAATACATATGGGAGAACCATCCCTTGGCTTGTTCACAGTGCCAGCAGTTAGGGTTCAATCCTGGTATCATATTAGCTAGCTGGGCCAGAGTTCTATACCATTTTAGAAAGAATTTTAGTTCGAGCTCCCTAAATTTGCTTACTTTAATCTCATCTATTCCTTTCATTATCCTTTCGACCTTTGATTCGTTAATTTGTTCTTGTTTGCACTGTGTTCTTTCAAACGTCATAGGCAACAGCAAAGACATGACACAATTGCCAGAAGAACATTGTGTGAAGTCAGGAAAAAATATCTTGCTTTGCCTCAAGTCTTAAATACATGAAATTTGTTGCTGAAAAGCTGGAAGAGCTTTTGCGTGTTCATGGTCTTCTTTTAGGAGGGAAATGGTAGAGAGTGCCGGAAATTGAAATCCAACAGAATCTTCTGAGTGGTGTGTCACCACAAGGCATTATGGCAATATCAATATCTGGTGATATGTGTCATCTTCTCCATGCTCCAGCTAACTAATCCTCGTTCTGTGGGTCTCTATGGGAACTGGAAAAAAAATTACCATACTTCAAAAGCTTCAACTTGTAGGTGCTGTTGGAGATGACGGGTGATTCTTTGCAAGCTCACCTCCCACTTCACACCCATGTAAAGCCTGGTCTCTCAATCTGGCCCTTTCTGATTAATATTATTCTGAAATGTCCAATAACACTCATCAGGCTATTAGAAACACAATTTTCTACATATGTCTTTTTTTATTTAAAAAAATCACAAATTGATAGAATAATTAACTTGATTGCCATGTCCACTGCTTTTGAAAAATCCAGTCTATTTAAGACAGTTTCTTTCTAATTAATTCTTGGCAGACTCTGTGCCTGTGACAATAACTCTCAGCAATGTTTCATGGTAGAACCTGACAAAGTCTGTGTAGTCACCAAATTACAGTATATTAGGTTCAGGCAACTGCAAACCCAGGGGCTTTTTAACTCACTTCAGCATAGCTTGTGATTCCAAAGACTTCTGATTCCAATGACTAAGGAGGCCCCCAAGGTTACATTTGATCCTCATTTTTTTGGCACACCAATGCAATTTACACTTCTCTGATCAATAATTGAATTGGAGTGCAGGTATCCTCCAGTTTTTGCTCTTCTCTTAATTCTGCAATACCGTTTCCATCTCAAAAAAAAAAAAGTACCGGAAACACATGTAAAATGTGTTTTAATTGTTAAAAAGTGCACAGAACACATTTTAGAGTAAAATGTGTGCAAAATTAATATTTAGGAAAATACGCAAGCAAATAAATATTTTATGGGGGGGAATATCTTTATATTGCTGCAGAAATGGGATAGAATGATTCATGAGCACATGTGAAACTGATGCAATCCAGAAATTGACTGCTCTCTGCATCCCTGCTTCTGAACAAACTGAGCTGCTTTTTCCCATGTGGGAGGACACTTTGAGGATAAATTGTGCTAGTGGTTCTCAAACTCTGGCCGGCATAACTTCTTGAAAATTTCTAGGGGTCTTGTTGGACCATTTAATAAACTTTCCTTTTTAACAAATTAAAACACATACCTAACTCATGGTGTAATAACTGTAGTCTTCCCTTTCTAATGCAATAGGTGCGCTGGTTTTTGTGAGCAGTGTTTTATGAAGTCAGGTGCAGTCTCCTTTTCAGCCTCAGACTTCAAATTGATCTCACTGTCACTTGTTTCATTGTTTGTTTGTTTTCAAGTACCTAATTCCCACCACAAATCCATTTCTGGATGCTGACATCTAGAGCTGTCAACTTGAAAACACACTGGATTCTGGTACAGTCAGAATTTTCCACATGTCTATGATGGAAGTGACCCATGTGAGCTCAGAATCAGGAGTGCAACAGGTGGGAACTGGGTAAGCAAGAGATATGTTTGCAATGTTGTGTGCAGTCGTACCTTGGAAGTCGAACAGAATCTGTTCCGGGAGTCCGTTGGACTTCCAAAATGTTCAAAAATCGAGTCATGGCTCCTGATTGGCTGTAGGAAGCTGCTGCAGCCAATCAGAAGCCATGGAAGACCCATCAGACATACAGGTTCCAAAATAACATTCGCAAACTGAAATATACTCGGAGTCGAGAGTGAATTTCATGCTCTTTATTCAGCTCATATTCATCAAGGAGAAGAAGAGAAGACGAATAGCTCTTTTCCCAAAACCATCTGCTTATATACATTATTTACACAATGGGCCTTGCGTGATTGGCTACTTCAGGGCTACACCTGTGGGCCAATTATATTGTGGATTGACTTGTGCCTGCAGCCTGATTGGCTGCTCCTACAGGCCAATCAGGTAGCAGATTCACTTCTGCCAGCCGCCTGATTGGCTGCTCCAGCAGGCCAATCAGGTTGCGGATTCACTTCCACCTGGAGTTGGATTGGGTAGCTCCCGCTGATTCTGAATCCTATTGTTCTAGGATTCAGCTCAGTACATAACACAAACTAAAACAATTGCGGCGTTCGGGAGCCATAACGTCCGAGTTCCAGGGCATGCAGGATCCAAGGTACGACTGTACTTGCATTTCATCAACTGAAAAAGTTTCATCTTCCACTAAAAGAACACTATTCTATTGCCTAGAAGTAATGCCAAGTGCCAAATGCATATTATCTATCTACTTTTCACTTAATTGATGAACATTGAATTTTAACACCGCCATAAGGTCTCCAATCAGTTTCAACTTCCTCCTTTGTTAAGTTGGCAAACAAGTACATTGTTCCAAATTTAATCGGCTCCATTACCATTTCTTGATAGGGTGTCAAATCACAGTGTTTAGGCACCACTCCTTTAACAAGCACAAGAAGAAGATTATGCAAATATAATTGCCCAAAATATAACAATACACTCCTATACCGCCAAGTTTCACAAGCTATAATTTGCCCTATTAATTGCTTTTGACAACATTCTTAGTGCGTGTGATTTTGTCATTCTCTGACTCAGTTTTAGATGTCCCTTCCTCAAAACTTTCCACCTATAAATTTGAAGCGCACATTGAGTGCTTGTTCCCAGAAGATTCTGATCTGAGAAGCAGATGGGATCAGCAGGTGGCCATCAATCACGGCTCTCTGAAAGGTGCCCCAAGTATTTGGGAGCACTTGTCTTTTTCAAAGTTTGCAAGTTTGCTGTGGCAAACACTGGTGAAATGTCTGTGTGACACCGAGGTCTTCCTTCATATATAAGATGTGGCATTTTGGTTGCTACTATCTCCACTGTTCCTCTCCCATCACTCCCAGGAATGTACAGAATCCTCTACTCAAATGGCTGATGTACCATGTCTATTTAAATCTGCAGGCACTCTTTGTCACCTTAGGAGTCTGTGGCTTGTGTTATGTCAGCAGGCTAGACACAGTTGGCCATTATCTCAAGACTCTATGAACATTCTGTCCAAATAATAATAATAATAATAAGAGTTTGGATTTGATATCCCACTTTATCACTACCCTAAGGCGTCTCCAACAATCTCCTTTCCCTTCCTCCCCCACAACAAACACTCTGTGAGGTGAGTGAGGTTGAGAGACTTCAGAGAAGTGTGACTAGCCCAAGGTCACCCTGCAGCTGCATGTGGAGGAGCGGAGATATGAACCCGGTTCACCAGATTATGAGCCTACTGCTCTTAACCACTACACCACACTGGCTCTACACCGTAGCAGCTTGCCTTTGTTCTATTGTTTTATTTGCTTGTCAAACCCATAGCTCATAACCAAGCTTTTGCATATATGCCGCTGTATTCAGGGAGGAATCCAAACTCTCTGGCCTGGTGGGGCTTTGCAGAGCGACGGAGCCACTGAAGGGTTGAAAATGGGAGCAGGCGATGCAGAAATACAGAGGGAGCAGAAAAAAACTATGTATGCAATGACAGCGGCCTGGGTGCTTCTAGCCCAGAGATGGAAGGACGACAAAGTCCCTACCATTCTTTCTTTGCTGGGACCTGTGCTTCTTTACAAGTCACATTCCAAGTAACACTCTTGCTGCTGTAGTAGCATACGTGAATAAGTTACAAAAGTTTCATATTCAAATGCCTGTGTACAAATTTGGATGCTTACATGCCACCACAAAGGCAATGAAGCAAACAGAATCTTGGCTACATTTGTAGCTAATTAAACCATTTATAGCTTTTTAAACTGGAGAGGAGCATCCTTTTTGTTTGTTACTATGTTATGTGTTTTTGTGTTTTTTAGATTGCAGGTAGAAGTACGATCCTTAGATAAAGGGTGTTATAGAAATTTAATAAATAAAACATTTAAAATCCCTGGTATTCAGGTAGATAGTTTTGTCAAAACCAAGAATCACAAGGGGAGTTAAATATGATGTATATTAGATTTATATGATGGTTTAAATTAAGATCTCAGACGGATTATTTATCCAGTATATGGGTTAATTTAAATGAAACAAATGTTATTAATGTGTTATTTTAAATTTTAATTTTGGCACTCCCAACTTGAAAAATTGTTTTGCTGTGATTAATGTATGATGAATTGTTTGTTTTTGTTTTCTGTTTTGTTTTTGATATGGGCCAATGGCCACAATAAACGAATTACTACTGGTATTCAGGTAGAACATAACTACTGTGAGCCTTACCTTCCATGTCTTTTAAAACTATCCAAGTCGTTGGCTGTCATTGCCTCAGCAATGGAAAATGGGACCATGCTGTTCGTGTAAAGCAGGGACGTCCAACAGGTAGATAGTGATCTACTGGTAGATCAATGGATGTCTGTGGTAGATCACCGGTAGATCACTGGCCCTCCCAAGAAACTCAACAAGTTTGGCTCCCCCTCAAACAGTTCAACATTTAAATTGCCCTGCACCCCCCAAAAATGGGGCTAAAAAAGCTCAACAACCTTGACCTCAACCCCCCCAAAACAGGGCTTTCCTTCCTAAAAAAGCTCAACAACATTGACCTGAACCCCCCAAAAGGGGGTAGATCACTGCCAGTCTTTAACTCTGTGAGTAGATCACAGTCTCTTTGGAGTTGGCCACCCCTGGTGTAAAGTAACCCTGACATTGTATCAAGCCAAAAGCAGAAAGAGAAAAAACTCCATCCCAAAGAATCACTGTAACACTGCTGTTACAAATCTTGAAAGGAAAAGGTGCCCAGATGCATTTTCAACTCTTCTCATCATTGGAATATTCTTAATTGTTAGTTTAGCATGAGGGCTTAAAACCCTTATATTAGTGCTATTAAGTAATGCTCTGAAAACTGAACAACATTTCTTGGTATTCATGAACTCAGCCCAGAACCTATTCCTGTTTACTGAATCAATATAACACAAATCACACTTTTTAAGGATCAGAATATTTACCAGTTAGGAGTAAAACAATTATCCATTGTCAAGAAGCCAACCCTAAATTTGTCTTGTTCCTAAGAAAAGAGGTTATTTTCTTCCTACCGGTTCTTGAGTCTACAGAGAAAGAATTTGGCATACACCTTAGCAATCATGTTAATTCAACTAATAGGTCTATAATTAATGGGTTGGGCTTTTTTAGTAGCATTTTTTGTTTTGTAAATAGAGATAACCATTATGATATACCAGCCTGAGGGAATTCAACCTGTGGAATGGATTAGATTATTTAAAAACCACCACTGAAACTCACAAGAATAAACTATCCTTTGAAAGGTTCCACATGAATCTCATCCTTACCTTGTGCTTTGCTAAGGATATTTAACAATTTCTCCATCTCACCCTGTGCAACTGAAGGCCGAAGCTCTATCAAAGTGAGATAAACATTAATGTGCAAATTTTCTACTGAGATGAGAGCACCATTAAATACTGAGTGAAAATGATTTTCCCCAAAACCAAGACTGATTCATCTGAAGCTAGTAAATTCCTATCTTCATCAATACTGTCTTCTGAAGTTCCCAATTGTCCATTGATCTAGCTGCAGATGAGAGTTTATCCTACTTAAATTTCAGGGGGGAAAGTCTTATTCTTTACTAACTCTTTGTATTTTCTGCTTTTTCCCTAACTAACAAGATTTGAGCTGCACCATCCAAACTTTTTTGTGGCTGTCTCTTGATATTGTTCTTCTGAATCATCGGCAATAAGACCGGTCCACAGTCTCTTTGAACATACAGTGGTACCTTTGGATACGTACCAGATCCGTTCCGGGGTGCTGTTCTCACCCCAAAAAGCACATGCACAAAGCACTGATAGAGCGCTTCTGCGCATGCGCGAAGCACGCAGAATGCTTCTGCACATGTGCGAAGTGCACAGAACACTTTTGCGCATGCGCACGTGACGGAACCGTCCGCCGTGTACTTAAGCCGAAAATACGCAACCTGAAGCGGACACAACCAGAGGTATGACTGTATAGGAGTTCAGGTGAGGAGTCGAATTCAACAGTTCGAATCCCCGCAACGGAGTGAGCTCCTCTTGCTCTGTCCCAGCTCCTGCCAACCTAGCAGTTCGAAAGCACAACAGTGCAAGTAGAGAAATAGGTATCACTGTGGTGGGAAGGTAAACAGCATTTCCATGTGCTCTGGTTTCCATCACGATGTTCTGTTGTGCCAGAAGCGGCTTAGTCATGCTGGCCACATGACCCAGAAGGCTGTCTGTGCACAAATGCAGGCTCCCTTGGCATGAAAGGAGATGAGCGCCGCAACCCCCAGTCGCCTTTGGCTGGACTTAACCATCCAGGGATCCTTTACCTTTTACTTTTACAATGCTAAGAGCACATTTTACGGAGCATGCAGTGAAGACCAGCTCAGAGCATAAAGTAGTAGCCTAATGGAATTTATTCTAGTTCTCCAAAGCCAGGTGGGCCTAGCAACCAAAGATGTATGGTTCCAATTTGGGAACAAGCAGGAATATATGGAGTTATATAGAGGGTTATTGTGAGGGACAAGGGATACAGGGAAGTCCCTCCCATCTTAAGTTCCAGCCCATCCCCTAGCGCTGGGGAGAGCAGGGAGAGCTCTGCCTCCAGCGGAGAATCAGGAAGTGGTGTCCGAGGCTCAGGCAAGGTTGCGGAGCCCATGACCCAGGTGGGAAAGGAAGGGGGGAGCCCGGGGGGAAGGCCAATTCCCCCAACTCCGGAATTGCGCCGAAAACGTAGGGGGAAGAGGCTGGGTCTCCCAAAGCTTCTTTGCTGGAAGAAAATGCGCCAATCTCCATTTGGAGGTACTGACACCTCACCGTAAGCATGTATATAGATCGCTCTGAGCACTGTAAATAATCAGCACTTAATAAAAGTCTAAAAGGACTATGCTGCGAGGAGTCGTTACTCTAGAGTAGCCACATCAGCACCCCTGACAGCTACCTCCGAATCTTTTTTGGCTACTTTGGAGTGCCGCGATGAGCGCGCAAGAGGCTGAGCATTGGAGGTTGGAGGCCGAAGCAGCGAAGCAGGAGATACGGAACCTGACAGCGCAGGCCCAGCAGCAATTGCATGCCGCTCAGGAGGAAGCGCGCGGGACGCGGGAGGAGCTGAACAAACTGGTGGAGCAGGTGAGGACGAAAGAGGAGACCGAGAAGCAGCTAAGGCTGATGGTGTTGGACCTACAGAAAAAATTGGATGAGGAAAGAGCCGCGGGAGGTGGGGGGCCGCCCCAGCCACAGCTAGTCCAAATGAGAAGGGGACAGACCCTAGTCACCAAGTTTAGCGGCGACCCTAGGGAGTACCTAGGATTTGAGACGGAAATAAACTATGCGCTGGAACTGCATGCAGCGGAATTCCCAGATGACGCGCACAGAGTCTCCTTTATTATAGAGCATTTGACTGGGGCCGCCCGCGAATGGGTCAGACCGCTCATCGTGCAAAAAAATGATTGCATGAAGAACGTAAAACTATTTTTAGAAGCTTTAAAAATAATGTACGCTAGTGACAGTGAAATGGAAGCCACAAAAGAAGAGCTTCATAACTTAACACAAGGAAAATTAACAGTTAGAGAGTACTGGGCAAGATTCACCATGCTGGTGCACAAACTGGGGTGGGACCTGCACAGTGATCCAATGAAATCAGCTTTCTATCTGGGCTTGCACCCAGACGTTAAGGATGAGCTGGCGAGAGGTCCAAAACCGCGGACTATGGATGAGTTGAGTAAAGCAGCGCTAGCGGTGGGGGTGAGACAGGAATCCAGATGGAACGACAAACAAACGATGTGCGCAGCAAAACCTTGGTTCCCACGCTCCCAGGACAGACCTCATCACCAAACCCCACCCCAGGGCCCACCCCAAGCCCCGCCCAGACCTGGCCCAGAGCCGGAACCGCTGGAGATCGGAGGAGCGCGCGTGCGGGCTTTTCAAACCCCGGCACCACAGAAACGCAAGGAGGGGAGGGGAGGAAACTGCTTTTTGTGCCACTCCCCCAGTCACCTCGTCAGGAATTGTCCGCATCGCAGGGAATGGCAGGGAAGGGCAGGAATTGTTATGCCCGCCCCCACAGACTCAACGCAACAGCAGGGAAACGAGACTGCCTGGCTGCAGGAGACAAGGGGCAGCAGCCAGGCGCAATCGACGGAAACCAGCCCCCTCCCACCCTCCCTTCCACAGAGGGGCAGCGCCAGCCCACACCCCCCAGAGCAGGGGTGGTTCTAGAAGTGACTCTGACACTCCCTAATGGGTACCCACTGACGGTTTTAGTGTTAATCGACTCGGGGGCGTCTGCCAATTTTTTTCGAGAAATTTTGCAGAAGCACACCAGATCCAACTGCTGCAGCTGGACTTTCCCCTGCACGTCTCCACCATTGACGGCAGGGAGTTACTGGGAGGGGCCATCACCCACCAGACCCCCCCCCATGAGAATGACAGTAGGAAGGCACTCAGAGACACTGGCTTTCAACGTCACCACCATCTCAGACCCCCCCCCATTGTGCTAGGAATGAGCTGGCTAGCACGCCACGACCCGTCCATAAGCTGGCACCAGAGATGCATTACATTTGGGTCTGACTTTTGTCTGGAACATTGCATGCAGCGCCAACCAGGGGAAGGGCCACCGATAGCCACGGTGGCCACCATGCACGTTAAGGGGGGAGAGGCGATTCCCAAACAGTATTGGGACCTACAGGAGGTCTTCAGCGAAGCAGAATCCGACCACCTGCCACCGCACAGGTCCTTTGATTGTCAGATCAACCTGATACCGGGGGCAACGCTACCCCCAGCTAAGCTGTACTCCATGTCAGATCAGGAACTGGAGGATCTGAGGGAGTTCATCGACAAGAACCTCAAGCGGGGGTTCATCAGAGAAAGCAAGGCAGCAGGGGGCAGCCCGGTCTTCTGGGTGGACAAGAAGGACACGCAACAGCGCCGTCTGGTGGTGGATTTTAGGCGCCTGAACAGCATGACGGAACCAGTGGCGTTTCCAATGCCCAGAGTGCACGATCTGTTGACAGCAGCGCGCAGGGGCAAGATCTTCACCAAACTCAATCTAAGGGGAGCGTACAACTTAATCAGGATCAGGGAAGGCGATGAGTGGAAGACCACGATGTTCACGCCTCTGGGCTCGTTTGAATACCTGGTGATGCCCTTTGGTCTGCAAGGGGGATCAGCATGCTTCCAGGCCTTCATGCACCACGTCCTAGGATCACTCCTCTTCAAGAACTGCTTGGTCTTCCTAGATGACATCCTTATATACTCCAAGGACCCAGTGCAGCATGTGAAGGACATCAGGGAAGTGTTGCAGCGCCTGAAGGAGCACCACCTGTATGTGAAGCTGGAGAAGTGCAAGTTTCACACCAAGGAGGTGGACTTCCTGGGCTACAAGCTGTCAGACAAGGGGCTAGCGATGGACAAGGACAAGGTGCAGGCCATCCTGGACTGGCACAGCCCCAGGACGTGCAAAGATGCCCAACGCCTACTAGGCTTCGCCAACTTCTACAGGAAATTCATCAAGAACTTCTCTCGCGTTACGGCTCCCATCACTGACTGCCTGAGAGGCAAGCAGAAGTTCAGGTGGACACAGGAGGCGCAAGCAGCGTTCTAAAGCCTCAAGAGGGTGTTCGCCTCAGACCAGAACCTGTTCCATGTGGTACAGCACGCGCCCCTACGCATCGAAACTGACGCTTCAGACCGCGCGGTGGGCGCCATTTTACTGCAACTGGATGCCAACAGAGAGTGGAGACCCTGTGCCTTTTTCTCCAGAAAGCTGACCCAGCCAGAGCGCAACTACACGGTGTTTGATAAGGAACTTCTAGCGATCCATTCTGCGTTTAAACACTGGAGACACTTCCTGGTGGGCGCCAAGCACCCCATTCAGGTGTGCACGGACCACAAGAACCTGGAGTTCTGGAGAACAGCCAGGGTGCTCAACCAGCGGCAGATACGGTGGGCAGAGTTCTTCTCGCACTTCAACTTCTCCATCCACTACATACCGGGAGAGCAGAATGTTAGGGCGGATGCCCTCTCCCGCAAGCCGGAGTACATGGAGGAGGAATTGCCACCAGCACCCCGACACGTGTTTCCCCCGTCGGCATGGTCCTGCGGAGCAGCAGTGGTGAGCGAGGCAGAACTTACAGCACTGACGGCAGCAGATGAGTTCGCCACACGCATCTTCAGAGATCTGCAAGGGGGGAGGGAGCACGCAAAAGACTTTGAAGAAAGGAGGGGGCTGCTTTTTTACAGGGGAGCCCTGTACTTGCCCACCACACAGCTCAGAGGTAAGGTCCTCAAGCAGATGCACGACAACCCAACGGCGGGCCATTTTGGAAGGGACAAAACCACTCACTTAGTCATGAGACACTTCTGGTGGCCAGGGGTGCGGGAGGATGTCCGAGACTATGTAAGGGGCTGTGACACCTGCCAGCGAGCAAAGGTAGTCAGAGCAGCACCAGCAGGGTTGCTGGAGCCGTTAGCCACGCCACACAGGCCATGGGAAGTAGTGTCCATGGACTTCATCACAGACCTGCCTTCTTCCAGGGGCAAAACAGCAGTGTTGGTGGTGGTGGACCTTATGTCCAAAATGTGCCATTTTATACCGTGTGCCAGGGCGGGCTCTGCAGAAGAGACAGCCAAACTGTTTGTAGACCACGTATTCAGACTGCATGGGTTACCCTTAAGGGTTATTTCAGACCGAGGCCGACAATTTGTTTCCAGGTTCTGGAGGCGACTCATGAACCTCCTGCAGGTGGAGGTCAGCTTGTCGACGGCTCGGCACCCGCAGACCAATGGACAGGCGGAGAGGGTCAACGCCATTCTGCAGCAGTACCTGAGATGCTATGTCAGCCAGAGGCAAACGGACTGGGTGGACCGCCTGCCACTGGCAGAATTTGCCTACAACAATGCAGTGCACGTCTCCACAGGGCTGTCGCCCTTTAAAGCCAATTACGGGCGAGACCTCAGATCTTTCCCAGAGAGGGAGGGGGAGGAGGAGGAGGAGGGCCCACAGGCAGGAGATTGGGCGGAGGAACTGGAGACGGTGCACCAACAACTCAGGGAGCACTTGAAGAGGGCCAAGGAAGCGTACAAGAAGGGGGCAGATCGCCACAGACGACCGGGGGAGGTCATCAGGGTGGGGGACAGGGTTTGGTTGTCCTCTGAAGGCCTTCCCACCAGAGGGCGATGCAAGAAGTTGGCGCCCAGGAGGCTGGGCCCCTTCACAGTCACGCAACAGGTCAATCCGGTAGCCTTCAGGCTGGCACTGCCAGAGGACATGAGAGTGCACCCAGTGTTTCATAGATCGCTGCTGTCGCCGTACAGAGAAAGCACCAGGTTCAGAGACAGCGATCAGCCCCCCGAGGGAGGGGGGGAGAGGGGAGACACCTAGCAACTCAATGTGGCCACTGAAATTCTGGATTCAAGGAGAGGTGTGAGAGGGCTGGAGTATCTCATGGCATGGGAAGACACTCCGCCGTCCCACAATGAGTGGATACCCGCCACGGAAGTACAAGAGGAATTCTTAGTGAAAGAATTCCACACCCTTTTCCCCCACAGGCCCAAGCCCTGGCACATGGAAAGGGAGGGAGAGGGGGAGGGGCGGGAGGAAGGGATCGCAGGAAGCAGCTCTCCATGGAGATGGGAAGCGGAATTTGAGGATACGGAAGAAGAGGTGTGGGTTTCACCGAGGTCGACTACGTCAGAGGCAGGAGAGGACTGGCAGCACATTTTTACTCCCACCAGCTCTGACGCCACAGACTTTTTGGGCTTCCCGTCTTCTCAGGGGGAGGGGGAAAGATCACCGGATTGGGGAGAAATTTTTACACCCACGGACTCTGACAACACGGACTTTTTGGGTTTTCAGTCATCCCCAGCAACCGGGGAGCCCCTAGGGAGGGGGGAAGGGGAGCCTGGGAGGGGGGTGGATGTGAGGGACAAGGGATACAGGGAAGTCCCTCCCATCTTAAGTTCCAGCCCATCCCCAAGCGCTGGGGAGAGCAGGGAGAGCTCTGCCTCCAGCGGAGAATCAGGAAGTGGTGTCCGAGGCTCAGGCAAGGTTGCGGAGCCTATGACCCAGGTGGGAAAGGAAGGGGGGAATTGCGCCGAAATTGCGCCGAAAATGTAGGGGGAAGAGGCTGGGTCTCCCAAAGCTTCTTTGCTGGAAGAAAACGCGCCAATCTCCATTCGGAGGTACTGACACCTCACTGTAAGCATGTATATAGATCGCTCTGAGCACTGTAAATAATCAGCACTTAATAAAAGTCTAAAAGGACTATGCTGCGAGGAGTCGTTACTCTAGAGTAGCCACATCAGCACCTCTGACAGTTATTATTGGGGGGAGGGGAGAGAAGGGAGGCTTGACACTCAATTTTCAGTTTTCGCTATTTTATGTAACATTTTTTTTTGGGGGGGGGGTCAGTGTGAACGTACAAACTGTAGCTATCAAATACCATAATAAGGTGCCCTAAACTTTCACACACACATTGATTCAGGCAAGGGGTACACTGAGTTGGAAGAGAGAGGCAGCTTTCTGCACCAGCAGTCCTGATGCCCTCAGATGGAGCCTCTCTCAAATGGTGCCTAAGAGGGTCCTCCCTCCCCTCTTTCCCGCTGACCTTCCTCCTTGGTCCCTAGTGAGTATCTCTTATATCCCAGAATTCTGCCTCAGTGTCCCCTGAGTCACTGGAAGAGAATTGACATCAAACACCATTTCAAGATAAGATAAGATATCTTTATTGTCATTGTCCCCTTGCGGGAACAACGAAATTATTTGGTTGCTACAGCCACTCAGATAAAGCATTCCGCATAATCCAAAATTACAAAACCTAATTAAAAACAGTAAATATAATACAAATAACAAATAAAATAAGATGACTTCAAAGTCCAGGCTTTCCATTTAAGGCCACAATCGCTCTAGAGAAGAAACTGTTCCTGAGACGGCTCGTTCTTGCCTGCATTGTTCTATATCTCCGCCCCGATTGCAGGAGCTGAAAGAAATGGTGACCAGGGTGCGTTGGATCTCTTGATATGTCTAGTGCTTTTCTATGGCACCTGGTGGTGTAGATTTGTTCTAAGGTGGTGAGTGAGCAGCCAATAATGCTCTCTGCTGTTTTAATAATTCTACACAGCCCTGCTCTGTCCTGAGAAGTACAGCTTCCGTACCACACACATAAACCGTACGTGAACACGCTCTGTATGGCACAGTGATAGAAGGCAAGCAGCAGCTTTTGTGGAAGATGGTTTTTCCTTAAAATTCATGCAGTGACATCAGCTTTCCCTCACCCCTAAAATCCTAGCTTTAATTGGAAGTATCCTGAACAGCAAGAGCCAGACAAACAAAAGTGACCTGGAGGTTGAAGCAACCTGAAGGATGGGGAACATTTGCTTCAAATCCCATATGGTTTTCTCAGGAAGTTTATTGAGCAACCCCAGAAGCAAATCAGATGGGAGGTGATCGGCAAGAAACCCACGGGACAAAGCACGCAAACAAACAAGGCCAGAGAGGTCCACCCAACGAACTTGATCTTGTGATCCTATTAGTGTTTTGTGAAGTGGATGGGATGCCGTGATCTGCTGCTGGGCTTCGCCGTGCACAGTGATTCTATGCATGTGTGACATGTTGAGGCATGCAGCCCTCTCTGGGACAGAGCCCCTGCCTCTACATTTCTTGTTAACAGCTAAATACCTCCTGCAACAGAAATCATTAGCATACTAACACTTTGTGCTGCATTTCAGTCACTTAATACTAAATTTAAACTATGCACAATTAGCAAGCTAGAACATTGTTAATGGAAAATGCAATTTGGTACCCAGATTACATTAGCACATGTTTTATCAAATAATTACTATAAACCGCAGAAAGACAAAACTTTGAAAGCTTTGTAGCACGTTTAAAAACGGGGTGGGAAGAACCGCCCTATTTTTATTTTTGTAATTTTTTCAGGATGTTACTTGAGTAGTTTCGAAAGGCTACATACGAGGATCTACAAAAACATGCAGTGGGAAATAGCAGGCCTTTAGAATTTGACAAGGATATAACTTCCTGTCTGTCCTGGGCCTTAGTCAGTTCAGGATAAATTGTCAGATAGGCTCAGCTCAAGCAACATTTCACCCTAACTTGGAAAACCTTGATTATCCTACCTTTAGGTGTTGGGAGATAGGAGAACAGCAACAACACTGTGTAAGTATATGGATGCTAAGTGAATATTTGCCATGTGGACTGCCAGTGACAGCAGAGGTACCAGAAATGTATATGCATTCTCAAAACCTTTCAAAAAAATTATCAAATTACAATTTATCTGCAGTAATGGTGGTGGCAACAGCAGTGCAAAGCTACTGGTATACATGGCATTTTGCAGTATAGCATAAAGTAACAGAACAAAGGCAGCCTCTGCCCTGAGGAGCCTACAATCTAAATTTGGACACTGAAGGTAATGCAGGGAGACTGATGGAAGAGGCCATGGAAAAAAGAAATTCACACACACAAAGGCAGTCACATGTACTCAGTCATTTTGAGGAGGAATTTGGGGAAAACAGAGCTTTGCTTTAGAACAATGCCTAGCTTTGACAATGACAAGCAGAATTCTCCTTTTCAGGCACTTGACTGAAAGCAGAAAGATAAACACATCTGCCCAAAAGAATGAAGTTAACCCAGCCATAGGACTAGAAGTCAAGGAATGGGGAGCTGTGGAGCTCTGGTTTGAATCTCTTGGGTACATCTCAGTCGAATTCTAATTTCCCAATTTGTTTAATTCCAAATACAGCTAAGAAATATTATAGCCAATTAGTTCCAGCAGGACTGTTAGTCGGTGTACTTAAAGAGGCTACACCAGGGGTGTCAAACTCAAATTCATCGGGGGCCGCATCAGCAGTTTGGTCACCCTCAAAGGGCCGGTTGTATCTGTAGGACTATGTGTCCACTCTTTATTATCATAAATTATTGTCACTGCATTCAATTATTACTGTTTTTTGTAATAATGTAAGTAAT
This sequence comes from Zootoca vivipara, assembly GCF_965207765.1. Taxonomy (NCBI): domain Eukaryota; kingdom Metazoa; phylum Chordata; class Lepidosauria; order Squamata; family Lacertidae; genus Zootoca; species Zootoca vivipara. The sequence goes on along the minus strand of NC_142583.1, from coordinate 11,180,668 downwards.
AACTAGCTCTGAAAGCAGAAACATAGTCAGAATAATGGCAAGTAGATATTCAAATGTACAATTATTGTACAATTTATTGAAAAATGATTTTTGGTAACTGCACTGGGTGGTGGAGGCTCGCTAGGGTTTCATGAAGGACCTTTGCAGAGCTACTAGTACCTGGAGATGCTGGGGTCCTTCTGCATGCAGGACAGATGTTCTGCCAGTGAGCCACCACCCTTCACCAAAGGGACTGGCTGAGGTTGACTCACTGAAGCTGCTCTCCTGGTTCCAGGGTTTAAGGGCCAGAAGTATAAAGCAGCATCCTATGTTTCTGAGGAGAGGTAGAGGGAGGGGAGGGGAGGGGAGGGGAGGGAAGGAAGGAAGGAAGGAAGGAAGGAATGAAGGAAGGAAGGAAGGAAGAAAAGAGGGAGTGGGAGGGAGAGAGGAAGGAAGGAAGGAAAGAGGGGAGAGAAAGAAGAGTAGGAAATAAGGAAGAGAATAAAGAAGGAAAGAAAAAGAAAGAGGGAGAGAAGACGGAAAGGGAGAAAGAAGGAAGGAAGTAGAGGGAAAGAAAGAATAAGAATGAGGGAGAGGAAGAAAGTTGGGAAGGACGGAAGGAAGAAAGGAAGGAAGTAAGGAAGAAAGGAAGAAAGATAGAAAAGAGGGAGCAGGAGGGAGAGAGGAAGGAAAGAGGTGAGAGAAAGAAGAGTAGGAAAGAAGGAATAAAGAAGGAAAGAAAAAGAAAGAGGGAGAGAAGACGGAGATAAAGAAGGAAGGAAGGAGAGGGAAAGAAAGAATAAGAACGAGAGAGAGGAAGAAAGAAAGAAAGAAAGGGAGGGGGGTCGCCGCCTTGATTCAGCGCCAGAAAAGAGCGCGAAGGGACCCAGGGGCAAAAAGCATTCCCCGGCCCCAGCTGTTTGTCGGCGCTTTGTTGGCGCGGCGCTTCAGCAGCAAGGTCCCACTGCTGGGTCCCGCTGGCTGAGGCGCTCGGCGGGCCACATGACGAGGTCTGGCGGGCCGGATTTGGCCCCCGGGCCTTGTGTTTGACACCCGTGGGCTACACGGACAGCTTCCCCGATAAACAGAAATACGTCTCATCCCTTTCCAGATTGTGGCACAATAGCAGCTTTTTTAAAATCCTCAGCTGGGACAACAGTTGAAAGTCATTGAAAGTTAAATCGAATTCACCGAATTAAGCAAAACAAAGAGCTGGGACATTTTATTTTGGGAATTATTCATTTGCTCTTTTCCTCGTTTTGTAATGAGCTTCATGCATTTACAGCAAAGGCTCTATGCTGAGAAATGTTTAGGTTGACCTTTGAACTGAATTGTGCACCATTTCCCCATCCATCATGAAGGGGGAAGGTGATAAATTGTCCTAGTTATGAAAATTGGGCATGGCTTTGTAGGACTCTGCTATGTCCACAATGATGTCTCAAGGTGCTCCATGTAATTTGTACATTGGCAAGATACTCAAAACTACTTCACGGGGGCAGGATAGGTGGTGATTGAGGAGGAGGAGGAGGAGGAGGAGGAGGAGGAGGAGGAGGAGGAGGAGGAGGAGGAGGAGGAGAGAGAGAGAGAGAGAGAGAGAGAGAGAGAGAGAGAGAGAGAGAGAGAGAGAGAGATCTGGAAAGAATGGCATTCTCAGCAATGAGAGGATAACACAGAAGACCCCAGGGCCATGTTCATTAGCCATCACTGAGGGTGACCACAGAGCAATGAAAACTGGCCTACTTTGCTTATCTCTCCCATAAGATAATGAATGAACAGGGAGAAGTGTGCCCTATCACTGTCTTATTGGGAACAAGTGATGTCATGTTGTACACAAGCAGTGCAAGTGAGAGCATATCACCTTGGGCACCCCCCCCCAAAAAAAGCACATTTTAAAAGGGCATAGTATGTAAATCAGATCAACCAAAGGCCTGGTTAAAAAGGAACGTTTCTGCCTGGCACCTAAAGGTGTATAATGAAGGTGCCAGGCGAACTTCCCTGGGGAGAACATTCCACAGATGGGGATCTACTGCCCTTGTACTGCCCCCCTCCGGACCTCTTGAGGAGATGCATGGAGGAGGCCCTCAGAAGATGATCTCAGGGTCTGGGTAGTTTCATATGGGAAGAGGCAGTCCTTGAGGTATTGTGGTCCTGAGCCATTTAAGGTTTTATAGGGCAAAACCAGCACTTTGAATTGGGCCTGGAAACTAATTGGTAGCCAGTGCGGTCGGACCGGAATCGGTGTAATATGCTCAAACTGTCTTGCTCCGCTGAGCAACCTGATCTCTGAATTAAGTACTAGACATAAGTACAGAAATATGGTAGATTCATTGTCCTTTGCCACATGGAACCAGAATGCTTTCTCTTGTTCCCAGCATCTTCTGCAAGGGGGGGGGGGGGGAATCCCCTTTGCCATCAGAAAGACCAGGGATGTAGTGTTTCTTTGGTGGGTGAGAGACCCCTGGAGACCACTTTCCAGGAACCAGGACACAACAGATGGAGGGTCATGTTGCTGCCTCAGTATGTGCATTGTTACATGCTTAACTATACCATTATAAGAGAATATAACACAAGGAAATCATTTAAAGTTATCCAAAACAGCACAGTGGAGCCTATCAAAAGTGGGGCTGGAGGAGAGAACCTTCTTTCATAGACATAAGCAAGGGTGGGCAGACTCTCCGGAGCGCAGCTTGGAACTGGCTCAGAAAATTAAGCTACTCCAAAAATTTACTCCTATTCACTGTGCCCAAAAGCATTCCCAAACCCTTTCAGTTCTCTGAAGATTCTCTCCATATGTGCCTTGAGCCTGATGGCAGCCTCTCGAGTAGAGTCCTAACTTTTAACTAGGTGTATATAGCATTGTGGCGCTGTGGTCTAAACCACTGAGCCTCTTGGGCTTGCTGATCGGAAGGTCAGCAGTTCGAATCCGCATGAGAGGGTGAGCTCCTGTCGCTCTGTACCAGCTCCTATCAACCTAGCAGTTCAAAAGCTTGCCAGTTCAAGTAGATAAATAGGTACCACTGCGGTGGGAAGGTAAACGGAATTTCCATGCGCTCTTGCCCTCGTCACGGTGTCCCTTTGCACCAGAAGTGGTTTAGTCATGCTGGCCACATGGCCCGGAAAGCTGTCTGTGGACAAACACCAGCTCCCTTGGCCTGAAAGTGAGATGAGCGCCACAACCCCCTAGTTGCCTTTGACTGGACTTAACTGTCCAGGGGTCCTTTACCTTTTACCTTACCTTATAGGGTTGTGCTGTAAGTCTGTATCCAACCCACAGATTTTTCCCTATCTGGGGCCCAGTACAAATGTTCCCCTATTATTTTTTCAGCCTCATTCCACCAGATGTTGGGTTCAAACAAGTTGTTGCCACATTTCCGCATATGTTTCAGCGTAGCAGAAAGATCACCCACCCTGTGATTTTTCTCAGCCAATTAATTTTCACCAGTGCTCATTACTGTGTTCAGATAAGCTTTTCTCATGCACGTTTCACTTCTGCCGTGAGACTTACGCGGACATATCATAGGGGACATGAATAAAAACCCATCTAAATGGGGAAAGTGCCTCAGTTTCTAAGAGAAGTTCCCATGGTTAACGGTTTTCTAATATGCAGAAAGAAAGTGGAGAGGAAGGCTATCTTTTTCCCTTTCCTAAAAGAAGATCAAACTCTGTATCAAGCCACTGTTCTTATCGACTCAATATCCTAGCAACAGTATCAACACCCTGCGTCATCCCCTTCCACATTGCCAGGGAGCTTCAATTTCTTCTTTTTAAATTGATCTTCCATAAGTTCACCTTGTGATTGAGGGCAGCATTATCTTTAATTAGAGTAGCTGAGAGCTGCTTAGCATTGTCCGGATTGTGATTTGAATCATTAAACTCTCCACTCTCTGGTTAGAAATAGTGCCTCTCTGCACTCAAGACTTTCATTCTGCCAGCGTCCCCAGATGTGCGCAATGTGTAAACTTCTACTTTGGCAACCTGCTGTGATCTTCTAGTGCCTTTGGCTGAAGAGCTGCAGAGAAACAAGGGAAACATATGGCTGCCTCCGAGTTGTTTTTGTAACTTTCCTTCCACTGTGTTATTGTGTCTTGGGGAATTTAGAACAAAACCTGTAAGAAGCAGGGCTGGTGTTATTACAGTATAAAGCTTCAGGAGGTAATTCAGGCCTGTCAAACATTTGACCCACCAAGCCAAACAAAGTCCACCAGGAGTCCGTTGAGAGGTCCAGGGGCCAGATGTTCATTTCATGCCCCCCTTCCTCTTCACTGCCATGCCACTTTGCCCCTTCCACTGAAGAAAACACATGTAATTCTTCCTAAAATTATTTGTATTTGACATCAAGAGGAGCAGTTAAGTTAAAACAAACATGTATTGGATAGACTTGTGATATATCCCTTCAGTCCTGCCGCACACAGAATCCTCTTTTCATGCCATTAACAACTATGAACATCAAAACAAAGTTAAGCAAAATGTTTACGCATAATGACAAGCTATATTCAGGTTACTGTAAAAGTTATATGTTCTTCCCCCTACTTACTTTTCTTTGGTAGCAAATTCAAATAAGAGATTATTTTTTAAAAAAATTATTTCAGACAATCCCATTCCATAGAGAGAACAGCTGGCAACATGTATTGTGAAGCATGGTTGACCATAATGTGGTGTTGTTGTTTTTTACGATAGAGTAATTTGGAGAATGTTTTTTTCCCCTTCACAATTTGAAATACGAAGTTAGATAAATGCAGAAAGCTATTATGACAGTTGGAAATGTTTCTTTCTTTAAATTACCTACAAAATACTAGGCACAACAGTGTCTGGGACTGTGCTATACATCCTTCAGTAGTACCTAAGAATTTAATGTTTGAATTCAGTAGCAATGAAAACATGGTGATCTTTGAAACAAAATCTCACTAAAGTTTCTCCATCCTTTTCCAGTGTAATCTTAAAGGAAACGGTTCTGAGCATGCTCAGAGCAGGTGTATATAACTGTAGGGCTACCAGCCTAATCCTGCCAACCTAGCAGTTCAAAAGCACGCAGTGCAAGTAGATAAATAGGTACTGCTCCGGCAGGAAGGTAAACGCCATTTCCGTGGACTGCTCTGGTTCGCCAGAAGCGGCTTAGTCATGTTGGCCACATGACCCGGAAGCTGTACGCTGGCTCTCTCGGCCAGTAAAGCGAGATGAGCGCCACAACCCCAGTCGTCTGTGACTGGACCTAATGGTCAGGGATACCTTTACCTTTACCTTTACCTTTACCAGCCTAATAAGTCTAATGACAACAGAAGGAAGGAGGAACCTACAGAGTTAGGGCTAAGAGACCTGCAGCTCTAGTAAAACACAAAATTATCATATAGTGTTTCCTCCTGGAGAAACAGGAGCAGGGCCACCAGGCCATAGAAATATTTTTGGATTGGAAGTAGCTGAGTGGTATAGAGAAGTGATTGACATAAATATCTCCAGGAATCTCCCTGGTGCTTTTTTCTGGGGGTACGTGGGGGTACGCATACCCCAAAACATTTTGGGATCTAAGTTTGGCCTCATTGAGGGGCAGTATTTCAATATGAGCAGGAAAATAAGAATTCACCTAAGAAAAAAACCCACTGAGTCTCCCTAAGTTGAAATGGAAATATATGTCAGTATAGGTAAGGAAAGACTTTAGGGGAAACATATTTTAAAATTGTTTGAAATTTCACCTTTTGGGGAGGATTATTTTTTACACTCGCTCATATTTTCTCTCTTTAAGAACCCTACCTGTAGGAAATGAAATTGAGAGCGAGAAGCGAGAAGGACATTTCTCCATGATTTTGTTGATAGGAATTGTCCCCTTTAAATATATTGTCAGGTGAATATTTTAGCTTTTGTTTATTGCTGTTTTTATCTAACTTTATTTTATTGTGTGTAACTTGAAAGCAACAATGTGACATAATGATAATAATAATTTATGAACGCCTACTCAGAAGAAGGTCTACCAACTTTAGCTGGACCTGCCCCATAGACCACAAACCTTGTACCAAACGCACAATGCTACTGAATATATGGCACTGAAAATGAAGAAGTTCTGTTAAATAGCAGGCTTTTAAAAGTTCAAAAATACTGGAAATTGAAGCAAATAGGCTGTCACTATTTTTCAGGCCCACCTGAAAAACATAGGTCATGATAAAGGTGGGGTTATTTCAGATTTTCACTGTTCTTTCCTGAATATCATTTGCATGATAAATGCTTAGATTTTGAAATTTAATTTCAGTGACTGGCTTATTAAATGTGAAGAGTAATTAGATGCTGAGAAATGTGTACAGACTTTTTTCATTTCAGTTTTATTGGTCTTTATTATGGGCAGTAAATGCACGTTCAGGGAGGAAATACAGCTATAACTATGCGGAGGCATGCTGTTAAATAACTATAAAAAGTCACAGTAACAAACAAGGAATCATAGGTAAGGGCAGAATTTTCAGTGGAAAGGTCTAGAGTCAAATATTCTTAAACTCATTTATTAATTGGGGGGAGCAATCACTTTATCATAACAGCTGTATTAAGCTTCAGATATGAAGTGTGGTTTTGCACCGCCCTCCTCCATTATGGTTTCCTTGTAAACATTTCTTTTTTACTGCAATTTTCCATGTTTACTTTCCTGACTGTAGAAGATGTGCAAGTAGGTGTCATACATAGCACTTTGAAAGGCAAAAAAAGGGGGGGGGGGCTCTTTCAAAAGATTTTAATGCACTTTTTTTGGAATGAAATCTCTTGAACAAGACACCTGTCATTGGCTTCATTATCATTAAATCACCTACGCAGAATCTGGAGGGAATACCATATCTTTAGTGTGATTGCTGCAAAAAACAAATGAGCATTCTATTAGCAGTGCATTAGCTCCCGGGAGTTCTAAACACTTAGGGAATGCAGTCGGTTTTTAACTCCAAAATATCTCTGTTACTCTGAAATGCCATCAGTGCCTATAAGCTGAACAAGCTATAATTTAGGGCCTCACTCTTTTGGGGAGCCCCCCAAAAATAAAGGAAAAAACCCCACTGGATATACATTTCCAAAATATAAGATAAAAAACAAATAAAATAAAACCTCCACAGTTAGAGCTTAATAATGATTTCACTATTAATATACTTCTTCTTAATTGTATTTCAATTCAACAATCACTTTGATAAAATACGTAATTTGTTATGTGCAAATGGCTTTAGATACCTATCAGTCCATAAATTACCATATAGCATATATTCAACACAAAAAACAGTGACGATTTGTTGTTGACAAAGGACAGCTGGACATATAAAGGACCCCATTACCTTCAGTAGCTTAGGGCCTCATCAAACCTAAATCTGGTCCTGAATGCCAGGCTTTATCCTGAACCACACCGAAAGTAATAACGCCTCAGAAACACAGTGTAAGAGACTAAGGACTTTATTGCAAGCTGAGCAGAGCCTATTCTGTCTCCTTCGCAGACAATACTGGGGGGTCAAACTAACTGGCACATGAAGAAAATGGTTGCATTTCATATATATATAAAAGATTTAGAAAGAAAAACAGCCAAAAAGGGAGAGAGCATGTTGTGTGTAAAGGAAGAGCTACCTTTTCTCCCTGAAATATCTCCTGTTGAACAGTCCCTTCTAGGGAGAAGTTTCCCTCCTTTTTCTTTCACCAGAACCACAGTGTAGGACAGACATCCCCAAACTGCAGCCCTCCAGATGTTTTGGCCTACAACTCCCATGATCCCTAGCTAATAGGACCAGTGGTCGGGGATGATGGGAATTGTAGTCCAAAACATCTGGAGGGATGTTTTGTTTTGGGGATGCCTGGTGTAGGAGAACAGGGTAAACTGCTTCTCCACACCATGATCCTGAACCCACAATGACTGCTTTTAAAAATAGAAAGAAAAGAAAAGAAAACCAACAAAAACAAGTATTTGAAGTGCAATCATAAATGTCATGTATTCTTTAGTTGGACCCTAAAACTATCAACAACAATGGAAAGTGAAACGGGACTCAAGTAATTATTTTGCCCCAAAACTACTATCTTAGAATCCCTATGCACACCTGCAGAACCATTAAATTTCCAATCATCACATGAGATCCCCTCTTCACATGCCACCTGCTTCACGCCCCATTTGCTGATTCCCAGAAACCCCAGTCTAGTTCACACAACATTCAGGTTGCTTTCTGCCTACAGCTTACAATTCCAAATAATCAGAACCACCAAAGAACATTGACACTCTTCAGACAAACAGCAAATGAAGTGGCAAGTCAGGGATCTAGTAAACTCAGATTGCAGGTGGGAGATGTTTCAGCATGCAAACATTCTCCAAGGAGCCATTTCTCATGCTGTTGGTGAGAAACAAATATAGCATTCCTTCCTGTTTGTGGTCCTGCAGTCTCTTTGCCCTTCTGTCTTCCTAATGAAGAATTCCTTGCTGCTTCTATGTTTTCAAAAATCTATTTCATGCACACCTATGCATGAAATTGAAGCATTGTTAGCAACCACAAATGCCAACTTTCAAGGGGGGGTAGAATCTTAAGTCGTTTTTTGCCAAGGCACAAATGAGAGCCTTAAAAAGGAGCCACTGTTACATAAGAATGTAAGAGCATACTGTCTCAGGCCAATCTAGACCAACAATGGTCAACCAAACACATGCTCTATATGTTCTGCTGTGAAGACAGATTAAGAAAATTCATTCAGCTTCTCTGCAATGTCCTTATCCTCTTTTACCACACCTCCAACTCCCTTCTCATCCAAAGAACCAACTGTCTTCGTAACCTGTCTCCTGCTACTAGGTAAAGGGACCCCTGACCATTAGGTCCAGTCATGACCGACTCTGGGGTTGTGGCGCTCATCTCGCATTATTGGCCAAGGGAGCCTACGTACAGCTTCCAGGTCATGTGGCCAGCATGACAAAGCCACTTCTGGCAAACCAGAGCAGCACATGGAAACACCGTTTACCTTCCCGCTGTAGTGGTACCTATTTATCTATTTGCACTTTGACATGCTTTCGAACTGCTAGGTTGGCAGGAGCAGGGACCGAGCAACGGGAGCTCACCCCGTCGCGGGAATTCGAACCGCCGACCTTCTGATCGGCAAGCCCTAGGCTCAGTGGTTTAGCCCACAGCGCCACCTGCTGCTAGTGTACTCTGAATTTAGTGGTGGTCATTGTTATGTGTTATGTTTGTAATGACCCACTGCCAGGATCCCTCCACCTCCAGAGAAGTATCCTCAGTTTGAGGGGATAACTGCTCATCCTCCAAGGAAATGAGTCCCTTCTAGGGGATCATGTTTCTCTTCCTCAGAGTGATGTCATCCTTCCACAAGACCCCTATATTGGGAAAAGGGACATAGGTGGCCCTGTGGTCTAAACCATTGAGCCTCTTGGGTTTGCCGATTGGAGGGTCAGCGGTTCGAATCCCCATGGCAGGGTGAGCTCCCGTTGCTCTGTCCCAGCTCCTGCCAACCTAGCAGTTCAAAAGCACACCAGTGCAAATAGATAAATAGGTACTGCTGTGGCAGGAAGGTAAACGGCATTTCTGTATACTCTGGTTTCCGTCACGGTGTTCCATTGCACCAGAAGCGGTTTAGTCATGCTGGCCACATGACCCGGAAAGCTGTCTGTGAACAAACGGTGACTCCCTCAGCCTGAGAGATGAGCACCGCAACCTCATAGTCACCTTTGATTGAACCGTCCCGGGGTCATTTACCTTTTACCTTTACCTTTTACCTATTATCTTGGGAGTGGGACATAGTTATAGCCTTTGTGAAGGTTCATCCATCAACTTTTCTGCCTCTCTCAAATTGTCTAGGTAAGCAAACAAGGGAACAAACTCATCCCTGGAGAACCAGAAGCTCATTGCACTGAGGACCCACCCACAACTTCTGTCCAACAGGCAGGTAGTCATACATGTGACAGATGGTTCAAGCCACTGGAATGCCTCTATACCTCTGCTCGCTTTCTACCTGCATAACTGTTTTTGTAGTTTATTGACTTACCGTACTTCATTAGCAGTTTAGGATTGGATTCAACTAACCTGGTGCCCAATGGAAGCCACACATGGAGTTCAACCAGCACAAGGGGGCTATTCTCCCTTCTTCCGCCCATGTGCCCCTGTGTCTCCCCCAAATCTAGAGCATCAGGAGGACCCTCAGAATAGCAAACAGAGGAAGCTGATGCAAGATTTTCTGCCTGGCAGGCAGAAATGCTTGCAGTAAAGGAACTAATAAATTAGCGGATATTGAATTCCACATTTAGGCTTTGCTTAGATCAAGGAAAGAAAAGAAGAAGAAGAGTTTGGATTTGATATCCCGCTTTATAACTACCCGAAGGAGTCTCAAAGCGGCTAACATTCTCCTTTCCCTTCCTCCCCCACAACAAACACTCTGTGAGTTGAGTGAGGCTGAGAGACTCCAGAGAAGTGTGACTAGCCCAAGGTCATGTGGAGGAGCGGAGACGCGAACCCGGTTCCCCTGATTACGAGTCTACCGCTCTTAACCACTACACCACACTGGCGAACAGAGTAGTATGTGCTGGTCTCCTCAGCCTGCTTCCAAACTCACTCAAGGTATGTCACCTTTATCACCTAGCACAGGTATGTCAACTAGAACTCTCCTCACTACATGCCTGGCTAGTCCTCCCAACTGATGTTGCAGCCAATGAGCTGTGGGTGTGTGGCTCAGATTCCTGAGAACAGGAATTTGACAAGATGGGTGAAGCCATGTCAGTTTAGCTCCTTGGGAATGGTGAGTGAACACTGGCTAGTGAGACGACTGGGAATGAAGTCATTGTGGAAGTGATCTTCCTTCCTGAGAGTCCTAATTAAAACATTTAATAATAATTGTTATATAAAAAAACACATCCTAGCTTTTACTTGATTTTTTAAAAATGAAACACAACACAATTTAAAAAGTTCAAGTAGTTTTAAGTTTCCATGTAACAATTCTCATCTGATATGGGATGATAAAAAGAAAAAACACCCTCACTCAGTGGGGAAGGGTGTCAGGAAATACTGTGTTTTCGTCCTGGGAATAAAATGCAATAGAGGGGAAATGGTCTCTCATCTTAATGTATGACGTTAAGGTTCACTGCCTATATAGATCAGAGAAAGCTTTAAGTGTATATTAATGCCAGTATCTCAGAATTATCTCCTTACCCATAATGGATTATGCAGATAGTAAAAAGAAAGCCTCACACAGGGTACTATAAGAATTAGATATTCCGTATAATGTGATAAAAAGATTTATTTTGGATTTGGGATTCCAGAGCACATTACAGCACTGCAGCTTAACAGTTGTCTTCCCTCTGAGAACCGAGAGAAGTGAGAAATAGAAAATGATCATAAACATGAGAGGTGGGAAATTAACTCTGCCCTATTACTGAATTAGCTCTAATAAATAGGAAATACATATTGCTTTTTGAACCTCTCTCCAGTTTTAAGAAAGCAATTTCCCGTGTGGCGTGGGGTGGGGTGAGAAGCTGTTGCTCAAAAACAGGTAAACAGAGCACTTGGGGTGTGCTAAGCTGGTTCGGTCGGTCTTCCGATCCTGCCTTTCAGTGTTACCATTTCATCATTGGAAGTTTTCATGCACTCATTGCGCAGGATGTCATCATCTGACCTTAAAATCCTTCAGCGCTTTGTTAACAAGTCACTTAGAGGATCGTCAACACCCACAGGGGTGACAGCTTGAATAAAATATTGGGGGAGGGCAGGAAAGCCCCACCCCCACATAATTGATCACAAGACATGGTGTGCATGCACCATTTGAATGGCAATGCCCATTTACTTGGGTAGGGCAGCTCCCCTCATTTTAGGGGGGGAGGCAAAGGGACCTCAGCTCCTAGGAGTTGGCTCCTATGAACACCCATATGCACCTGCTGAGATAAGCTACAGATATGTTTCTAGGGTGTCTTCCAGAACACACCGAAACGCCGTTCACCTTCCTGCCACAGTGGTACCTATTTATCTACTCACAATGGTGTTTTGAACTGCTAGGCTGGCAGGAGCTAGGACAGAGCAACAGGAGCTCACTCCGTTGCGAGGATTCAAACGGCTGACCTTCTGATCAGCAAGCCCAAGAGGCTCAGTGGCTTAGACCACGGCGCCACCTGCATCCACTAGTTCAGTCTACTTTATTTATTTATTGTAAAAAAAAACACCACCCCACCCCCCACCCCACACACACCTCAAAGCATTTTATAAAGAACTGAATAGTTATTTTACTATATTTTGGTTGTCAGTCAGGATTTCATATTTTGTTAGGAAGATCTTGGGCCTCACATGGCAGGACAGAGTCTCAACCAAAGATGTGCTCTTCCAAGCTCACATACCCAGCATGCTCCCACTTCTTTTTCTGTGAGGTCCATGCTGGCTTGGTCGTGTAAACAGAATAGAAGGGGGGCATCTGATAGAGCATTCAATGGCAGAGTCACTTTGCTGAGTGAAGTAGCAGGTACCTCTGATCTTAAACATGATCAGTGTTAGTTACTGACTTTATTATGGCTTTTAGATGCTACTGTGGACATTTTAATTTGGTATTTGAGTCCTTGCTATCTTGTTGAATGATGCGATACAAATGCTGCATAAATAATACAATGCAAATCTGAACGTTGGTACTCATGCCCCAGCTTTCTCAGATTCAAAGCTTTTTCTTTTTTAAAAAAGCACATGAACTTTTGTTGTTGTTGTTATTTTCATATATTACCCTTTTTGATGTAGGACTATTTCTCACTAAGATATTTGTTTAATAATTGTAGACATGAACAGCAATAAATAAAATTAACACTACTAGGCTCACAACGATGTATTTGGCTTTTCATCTTTCTAAAGGTTAGGTGGGTTTTTAAAAAAGTATTGTGCTCTGCCCACTCTGCATGTTCTAAAATATCAAGCCCTTGGCAGAGAGAATACCAGGTAGAGTCCTTATTAAAATTGGTGCTTGAAGGGTTGCAGGTATAAGGTTATATTTCAAACCTTTACCCTTTTGCGAAGGCCATGAATATTTCCTGCTCTCTTTAGGACTAGGATATGGATTCTTCAGGTTGAATAAGAACAGACTTGAGAGATGTTTCACCTCTTTGACCCAAGCTCAAAACTTTGTCTCAGAACTTTAGCTGAACTGCTGAAAATATTGCAAATCTGTAAAACTTTTTTTGTTTTAGATTCTGCATATCCACTTCTTCCTAGAACTTGGGTGTTGCTTATCTCAGAGCACTTTTGCTTTAGCTGAACACCAACCTGTTGACGGACCAAAAGAGGATGCGACTAAACGTTGGCTGTGGCGATACCTAAAGCCCAGGAACTAAGTCCCAGCCAATGTCAATGCTCAGATTGACCATCCCATCTCCACTGCTAGTGAGCCATCAACTCAGCAAAGTAGACTCCCGGATTCACCCATACAATAAGGGCCACTGCATAAGAAAATGTTCCAATTGAGGCAACTTCCAGTTTTTACCTCTATCTTCAGTACATTTTATTTTATTTCTATGGCTAGTGGCTGATGCAAATAAAGATTCTTCTTCTCTCTCTCCCCATTCCTACTGTACCTTCACTATATTCCTTTTGTACATGGCAAACAGAGGCATCATCTCTGTTTGGCCGTTCATTAGTCCTATTGAGAAAAAAAGCTCATTTTCTACATACCCTAGAATCATAGAATCATAGAGTTGGAAGAGACCACTAGGGCCATCCAGTCCAACCCCCTGCTGAGCAGGAAACACCATCAAAGCATTCTTGACATATGCCTATCAAGCCTCTGTTTAAAGACCTCCAAAGAAGGAGACTCCACCACACTCCTTGGTAGCAAATTCCACTGCCGAACAGCTCTTACTGTCAGGAAGTTCTTCCTAATGTTTAGGTGGAATCTTCTTTCTTGTAGTTTGAATCCATTGCTCTGTGTCCGCTTCTCTGGAGCAGCAGAAAACAACCTTTCTCCCTCCTCTATATGACATCCTTTTATATATTTGAACATGGCTACCATATCACCCCTTAACCTTCTCTTCTCCAGGCTAAACATACCCAGCTCCCTAAGCCGTTCCTCATAAGGCATCGTTTCCAGGCCTTTGACCATTTTGGTTGCCCTCTTCTGGACATGTTCCAGCTTGTCAGTATCCTTCTTGAACTGTGGTGCCCAGAATTGGACACAGTACTCCAGGTGAGGTCTGACCAGAGCAGAATACAGTGGTACTATTACTTCCCTTGATCTAGATGCTATACTCCTATTGACGCAGCCCAGAATTGCATTGGCTTTTTTAGCTGCTGCATCACACTGTTGACTCATGTCAAGTTTGTGGTCTACCAAGACTCCTAGATCCTTTTCACATGTACTGCTCTCAAGCCAGGTGTCTACCCTGTCCATCCAGAAAACTGATAATGCATGCTAGACACCACAGCACTCTGGCCACCTCCACAAGTTCATTTGAACCACCCAACAGTGCTTAGATCATGATGTTATTCAGTGTTACCCATTCTAGAGACCTCTTCAATATGAGCAATTTGCAGCAGGTGGTAACCATCTATGACCCGCTAAGCTGCGCACGATTGCCCTCTCTGGGTTCAGTAAATCTGTTGCTTTCCTGGGGATGCAAAAATGGAGGGGGCATCATTGCAGAGCACCGGGGAGCCCGCAACATGCGACTGTCAACCTACATATGGAACCTAGTATGGAAGGGCACCTGCCTTGCAGTCTCAGATTGGAGGTACGATAATTAAATGAATATTCAGCATCTGCTGCCCAATCCTTCCATTAGCAAGTAGGTAGGATGCCCAGCTTCGGCCATTCTGATTTCAGTATAAGCTGTGGTCTTGACCTTTTCCGCTATTAATTGTATATTACAACAAGTCACGGATAGTACAATTGCATTAAAAATAAACGCCAGTTTGCAAATTATGCTATGAAATTATGTGCCTAAACCCCCCTAATTATTATTATTATTATTTCAAAAAATGTAACAGTTCCTTCAGAAGATAAGAAGAGAAGCTCCGTTTCCAGAAATAAACCGCAGCTTGCTAAGTTGCCATGAGAAAACAAGAGCAACACTTTACCCTTGCTTAATACACCCTAGGCTTATAGTATCAGTTTGGATCAAACACAGCCCACATCCAAACACAGATATAAAGTCTTATGTGACATGGTAAGCACGGAAACTGTCACTTTAATTTTAAATGTAATAGCAAGGATTACATAGCCCCAGAATCAGATATATGGCAAACAGCTTAAGGATCAATGGAGCTTTAGAGGAAAAACTCTGAGCAACAGTGTTTAGATGGTCTCTTGTAGTCTCAGTGCCCTTAGTTTCTTTTCCTCTCCAGAAAAAAAAATGTATATCTAAATAATTCCAAATACAATGTACAGCAGGGACAAATAACTAGAATCCAAAAAGACTTCCAACAATCAAGAGAAATTATATTATTTTAAATGGGCATACAGTTTGCTATTGCTTATTTATTTATTAATTATCCATTTGTTTATTTATTTATTTATTGCAGGCATCCCCAAACTGCAGCCCTCCAGATGTTTTGGCCTACAACTCCCATGATCCCCAGCTAACAGGACCAGTGGTCTGGGATGATGGGAATTGTAGTCCAAAACATCTGGAGGGCCAAAGTTTGGGGGTGCCTGATTTATTGCATTGCGTGCCCAGCGGAGACACACACACCCCCGGCCCCGAGAGACCACCAGAAGGAATAATGACTCGTGACAATGTGTTATGGAATTAAAAATTGGCCACAGCTTTATTAAACCTTGGCTTAGGCCTTGGGCGTGTATCCCTCCCAGCCCCCCCAGCCGGGGGAACTGGGGCTCCTCAGGGTGAATGGGATATGGGAGGTGCACCGCAAGATGCATGTGTATACAGGCACCCCACTTTTCAGTCTTTGGCCACTGACACCCATTATATAACCCCTTTAAAGGGGGATCCTGGAATCGCCTCCGTGGGGGTGGGTGGGTGAGTCACCACTTCACATGCCTCCCCCCCATTTAGGGAAAATAGACTGCATGGTTGCTGTCGGCTCTGCCTCCTATTTAAGCATCTGTCCTCACCTCGCTGCGGGGCGCTGCTTGGCTAATGGAGTTTGGCGGGAACCTCCCATGGCTAGCACAGGGAGGCAGGCCAGCTCAACCAGCTGGCGGGTCCCAAATGGGACACGGTGCTGCACGCGGTCCCACAAAGGGCGCCCACCATAGCTGCCAAGTTTTCCCTTTTCTCGCAAGGAAGCCTATTCAGCATAAGGGAATTTCCCTTAAAAAAAGGGATAACTTGGCAGCTATGGCGCCCACAAAGGAAGGTGTGAGCTCATCTTTATTTTCTCCAAGGGGGTTTGATGTGGGAAATGCAACAAATTAAATATTTCTCAAGAAACCATAGTATCAGTATGGATTGTGGGTGGCCAATATCATGTGAATGGGGCTTCAAAAAATGAGCTGTGGGAGCACTCTGAATGGGGAGTAAGCAGTAATAATATAATATAATAATAATTTGTTATTTATATCCCGCCCATCTGGCTGGGTTTCGCCAGCCGCTCTGGGCGGCTTCCAACAGAAATATTAAAATGCACTAATTTCTTAAAGATTAAAACTTCCCTAAACAGGACTGCCTTAAGATGCCCTCGAAAAGTCTGGTACACTGGTACCTCTACTTACGAATGTTTCTACTTACGAATGGAGCTCCGTCCGCCATCTTGGATGCGGTTTAGATAGGATTTTCTCTACTTACGAATTTTTAGATAGGGTTGCTTCTACTTACGAATTTTTTCTCCCAATGCATTCCTATGGGATTCGACTTACAATTTTTTTCGACTTACAAATGTGCGTTCGGAACGCATTAAATTCGTAAGTAGAGGTACCACTGTAGTTGTTTTTCTTTTTGACATCTGATGGGAGGGCGTTCCACAGGGCGTGTGCCACTACCGAGAAGGCCCTATGCCTGGTTCCCTGTAACTTGACTTCTCGCAGTGAGGGAAACGCCAGAACGCCCTCAGCACTGGACCTCAGTGTCCGGGCAGCGCGATGGAGATGGAGACGCTCCTTCAGGTATACTGGACCGACACATTATACAGGTATACTGTATAATGTGAACATACCTACATATTAATTTCTGGATTTAGAAAATCCAGAACCATATGCTCAGCAGACAGAAGATGCTGCTCTGTTTTGCGGGCAAAGGGAGCCCAGTGTCCTAGTATTTAACCAGGCCAATTTAAACCTGAGGCTTTTTGCTGATGGGCAACTGCGAAACCAATGTTCAGTAACTAAACAGAGCTCTGAGGCCTAAGCACATATTGGAATGCTTCATTCATTGAGTTTTCTCTGTGGCGGAAACTACAATAAATCCAATTTGGAAGGAAATTGTGACTCGAAATGTATCATATGTTTATTTTACAGGCTAATGTACAAAACTCTTCCATACTGAGAACAATTAGAAGCGGTCAAGAAAAGAACACTGGTAAATCTGGAAACCAAATGTGTTCCTGTCAGGATTTTATGATGACAAATCAATCTGACTAGATCTACTGTTTGTCATCATTGTCAATATGTTGAAGCCCTACTCCACAATCTGTTTCCATTTTAAATGCTTTTCAATTGGACCACATTTAAAATCCTGGTTTAGCCTTCCGAAATTGTGCAATAAAAGGATGGCACTTGGATCAGAGTGGGGGTGGGGCAAGCATAAAATGTCCCTGCACAGTACGGAGTTTTCGTGGCAAGACAGTTTTTCCTTTTTTTAATTGAAATTATTGACATGTGTTGGTTAGGGAAAAGGTTATGCAACTCTCCTCGAAAGGAAAACCTGTTGAGTTAAATGGGATTCACTCCCATTGGTGTGTGTGTACTGGAATGCGGCTTAAATCAAATAAAAACAAGACCCCCTATGAAATTAAGTAACATCGAAAATTATATTAACTTAAGACTCTGTGTTTAATTATCTCCTTTGCTGCTGTTTCATCGAGGACTCTAGTTTTGTGGGAAAGTTTCTCTTACTGCCTTCTAGTTTTACAATTTATATTGAAAAGATAAAGGCCACTATGCTAGGTAATGTATGCAAACTGGCCAGTGTTAAAACTGGCACTTACTGTATCTGACAGATATGGTATAAATCAGACTACATTATTAAAAATAATTGCCCTGTCATGTTAGCACTGCTGTCATCAAGGGTGAGAGGACATTTAATTCCTGATTGCTCTGCCCTGTGAGAATCTCTTCATGCCAGTTCCGGAATGTCATCCTTTTCTTTCCAAACTAGTAAAAGGAAGGAGGAAAGAAGGACCTTGCGGTTTTTTCTCCACTGACCTTCATCTTGCCCAAAACGAGACACAGACACTGACATTGATGAATTGTCCTACTTGTTAATGGTGAAGGATATGGAAAAGTGCAAAGAAGGGGAAAGAAAGATGTGATTTTGATGGAAACAAGTCGCCTCCCATGCCTTCCTTATCAGCACCACTATTTTGTAGTTCGTTTATCTTTGAAGGGTAGGCCAGGTAGGCGGAAAATCCATACCTGTAGTTCTCACTGACGTGGCAAACCTCTAGCTGAGATGGACCACTCCACCTGCGATGCAAAGTGGTACAACCCAGACATGGGTTTATCACTTCAGCTAGAACTATGCTAGTATTTGTACTGCTTTTGTTAGAAAATGTATTTTACAAAGAATATATTGTACTGGGGAAAAGGAAACACGTGTAATGTAACAGCTGCAAAGCAGGTGACTCCAATTGAGACAAAGAAAGGCTGGATCATTGCCCTGTTAACTTGTTAACTGCTTTTAAAAGTGTGTGTGTGTGTGTGTGTGTGTGTGTGTGTGTGTGTGTTAGAACAGAGAGTGGGAATTGGGCATTGGCTGGTTGTCTCGCCATTGTTTTGTTGACTTGAGGACATGGGAGTGCAAAGACTTCAAGCAGACTCTGTCTGGAAGAGTTTATGAAGACAGGCAACCTATGGACTAATGGATTATGCATTGCTACTAAAGAGTGTGATTTTTCGGAGCAAGAAGTCCAAACCTAAAGGAGCATCTCCACCCCCATCATCCAGCCCGGACACTGAGGTCCAGCTCTGAGGGCCTTCTGGCAGTTTTCTAGCTACGAGAAGTGAAGTTACAGGGAACCAGGCAGAGGGCTTTCTTGGTAGTGGCTCCCACCCTGTGGAATGCCCTCCCATCAGATGTCAAGGCAATAAGCAACTATCTGACTTTTAGAAGACATCTGAAGGCAGCCCTGTTTAGGGAAGTTTTTAATGTTCAATGTTGTCACTTTTTATTATTAATATTCTATTGGGAACCGCCCAGAGTGGCTGGGGAAACCCAGCCAGATGGGTGGGGTATAAATTGTGTGTGTGTGTGTGTGTGTGTGTGTGTGTGTGTGTGTGTGTGTGTAATTCCTCTCTTGGGCTCAAGGGAGAGAAACAGATTGTAGTGAGCACACACACACACACGTTGTTCAATGATTGCCATCCTGACAAGTAATGATTCATCTTCAAGTCTTGTGTAAGGAGTCTACTTCAACACTAAGGTTTGAGGGTGAAACTGCTGCATCACTCTGAAAGACAAATAAAATAAAATAAAAGACCAAAGAAATGCAGTGCAGTGGACTTGGAGCTTTATAGCAGGCAATTCCTTTCCAGGATCACATAACCAATATGCAGAGCCAGGGAGATTCTGTAGAAAAGAAGCTGAGATTTAGAGATAATGTGAATTCTTAAACATACTCTTCATATTAAATAATTTGACATTTGTAGCCTGAAATCAGATTAATAATACATCAGAGAATCATAGAATTGTAGAGGTGGAAGGGACCCTAAGAGTCATCTAGTCCAACCCTCTGCAATGCAAGATCTTCTGATCAATTCCATTCCAATAGATTTGCTAATATTAATCCTTATTCTTATGCAACTCCCTCCCAGCAGAGATCTGTCTGTCCCCAACATTGGGCTCATTCAGGCATCAATTGAAAGTTTGTTTCTTTATGAAATAAAGCACATGATAGAAGATTTAAGGACAACAACATCCCCCTTGACCCTCCAGTATGTGGTATTACAACGGCATAGCATTCAAAATCAATGGGAGCCATTCCAGAGTGCTACCCTTTTGCATGAATATTGTTTATTTCAACAGGACTTATCTAAAAGGACGTCCCAGGGACTTATACCCTGAAACTCAAGGTAACTAATTTGACCATTACACCAAATGAAGTTTGCAACCCTAAGTCATGTACCGCGGACATTACCAGCAAGCTGCCATTCTTTCAACCTCAACTTCTTAAGCCTCCCTCACCGTGAACTTTAGACTCATTGTCACAGCTCTGCTTCTGAAATCCACCCACTCTTCAGCATACAGTCGTGGAAAGCAGTGTTTTTACATGTTATAGGAATGACCACAGTACTCATTTAAGCCACCTGATAATTGTTTAATCTTCCTTGCCCTTCTTTTTATATGTCTGCCCATAAAAGGTGCTTTGACAGCATCCTATTTTAACATTTTTCTCCTGGTTCTGCTGTGCTTAATCACTTATTGTCTTCCTCAAGTTTAGCTCCCCTCTTTCCTCTCCCTGCTAAAGCTTTCCTCTCTGTTCTGCCTCTCTGCCTGATCTCCAACCTCACCCTATTCTAATAATTGCATGAACCATGTTCTGTTATCTAAACCTGTCTCCTAAAATGTTCTGTATCTTATCATTAGATTCTCTCTCAATGTCATCTTGGCTTGAGGCTTTGGCCAGCCTTGATTATTTGATCACCGGTGATGGAAAGGATGAGCTGCAAGTATATTAGATTTTTCTCTGTGGCCCATGTTGTCGCTTGGCCCCATTTCCCTTTCCATTCCTACCAGCCCCGGCTATAAATACTTAATAATCTTATGATTAAATTTCCTTGTTGCTTTTCATTTAAGTAGCACCCGGCACCTGGACTTGGGGTGATTTAAACTGCATTATAGAACTGCTTCAGGATTAAGGGAGAATTCTGATTGACTGGTAGATTCTTGTTTAGGGAGAGATTAATTCTGGTGAAGTACACAATTGCAAACTGCTAATTCATCTTATTCCAAATACAGAGATTTGTACTTTACTCAGAGTTTGGGGGATTTTTTTCAGGGGGGGGGGATAATAAGGCACTTCTAAGTAGGGTATTTGCTAATCACAAGATAACACACGCCAGAAGGGTAAAAAGCATTAAGCTGTGTAGTATGATTATACCATGATAAGCAGTCTTTACATTACACTTCAGTGCCTGCTATTCATCCAGTTCAAGGTAACTTTTCTTGCATCTGTGTCCAGGGCAGCTGTCTACCAGCTCCATCTGGTATGCAGGCTGAGACCCTACCTGCCTGCGAACTGTCTCACCAGAGTGGTGCATGCTCTAGTTATCTCTTGCTTGGACTACTGCAATGCACTCTACGTGGACCTACCTTTGAAGGTGACTCAGAAACTGCAATTAATCCAGAATGCGGCAGCTAGACTGGTACCTGGGAGTGGCCACCGATACCATATAACACCAGTCCTGAAAGACCTACTTTGGCTCCCAGTATGTTTCTGAGCACAATTCAAAGTGTTGGTGTTGACCTTTAAAGCCCTAAATGACCTCGGCCCAGAAGGAGCGTCTCCACCTCCATCGTTCAGCCCAGACACTGAGGTTCAGCGCTGAGGGCCTTCTGGTGGTTCCCTCACTGCGGGAGTGAGGTTTACAAGGAACCAGGCAGAGGGCCTTCTCGGTAGCGGCACCTGCCCTGTGGAACGCCCTCTCATCAGATGTCAAGGAAATAAGCAACTACCTGACTTTTAGAAGACATCTGAAGGCAGCCCTGTTTAGGGAAGCTTTTATTATTTAATGCTGTATCATGTTTTTAATATTTGGTTGGGAGCCACCCAGAATGGCTGGGGAAACCCAGCCAGGTGGGTGGGGTATAAATATTAGATTGTACAGGGGCAGATGACACTTCATTGCCTCCTTGTATCTCTCAATCTGTACCGACTGGAAACTGGAATATCTCTCTCCAGGAATGTGCAGTACTATAGAAATCCACAGTTATTGCTATTTAAAAGGTTTCACAGTCCTGCTGGCAAAAAGCCACCTATGCTTGAGAGTTCCTGGTCCAAGGCTCTTGCATTTATCAGTCCTGCCAGAAAAATTAAGCATTCTCTCCCCCCCCCCTCCTCCCCTTTATGGCTCCCAAAGAAGTTCAGTGCCACTCAAGTCCATATCTTTCTATTACATTTTTTTTAAAGGAAGTGGCTCTTCCAAGACAAAGTCATTTAGGTCTCCTGGTTGTTCTGTAATTTGGAAGCAGAATTATTCTATTCGGAGGGACACTATCTATGGGCAGCATAAGAAAATTATGTCATGTCTACCTATGAATAGATGAATGAATAATCATTACTCCATAGCTTTTATATGTGTAGGTCATTGTTGCAAGCCAGCCAATCAATAGCAAGAACGAAACCCATTTTACAATATCTATGGTGCTTAGCTCATTTCTTCCTTAGTAATTAACGATTTTTATCTGTAGCTACCGTGGTGCCTGATTTCAGGAATAAATCCAGAAGCAACAGAAGCATTCGAGCTTTAGATCCTTTGTATCAAGAGGTTTAGACATATGATTACATTTCCCATAATGAGCAGTTTCTTCAGGACACCCATCCTCCATTAGTCTCCAGAGCCATCCTCTTCCTGAATGATTATCTCATCACTTTCCTGTAGTATTTTTTACTCTCATTTAGATTATAAATTCTTGGAAGCAGAGAATGTAACCTATTGATAAAGGCTAGCACCTACCCCAGGCCAGGGGCGTATGAAGTGGGGGATGGAGGGGGCAGGCTCCCCTGGGTGCCACTCGGGGGGGGGGGTAACAAGATGGCCCCTGCCTCCCCCCAGCTGTAGAGCAGCCAAGGGTGCACACAGTCTGTATGGATGCTACTCATGCGGTGTCTGTACGGACTGCCGCTCTCGCACGCCATCCATACGGGCGTCCGTACGGGCTGCCTCTCGCATGGCAACCGTACAGGCTGCCACTCTCATGCGCCATCCATATGGGCATCTGTATGGGCTGCCTCTTGCAAGGCGACCGTACGGGCTGCCATGTGTGCACACTATGTACAGGATGCTATACATGCGCAGTCCATATGGGATGCTGCTTGCGTGGCAGCCTGTATGGTCGCCATGCAAGCGGCAGCCCATACGGCCACCGCGCTTGAGCGGCGGCTCGTACGGAGTGCACATGTGCGGCATCCTGTATGGTCGCTGTGCGTGTGCACTCCGCACGGTTCGCCCCACCCCTTGGCGTCCTGCCCCAGGTGCCAGAGAGGGTTCCTCCACCACTGCGCAAGGCACACACAAGGATTTGAGGAGAGTCCTCAATGGGAGGCCAGAGTGATCTTATTCAATCACCCTCAAATTTGGCACCTGCAGTCCCCACAGGTACCAATGGAGCCATTGAATCCTATGGCAGAAGCGGGGAGAGATTTCTGAGAAAGGGGTGATTTTGGCAAACCCTCAGATATGTATTTTATTTTCTAAAACCATTTTCAGAAGAAGTTCTGAAGTTAATACAAGGCGAGCTGGGGGGAGCTTACCCATTTGTTGACACTATGGCGAGAGGGCCTTGTTGGTGGTGGCACCCACCCTGTGGAACGCCCTCCCGTCAGATGTCAAGGGAATGAACAACTATCCGACTTTTAGAAGACATCTGAAGGCAGCCCTCTTTAGAGAAGTTGTTAATGTTTGATGTTTGATTGTTTTGTTTTTAATATTCTGTCGGGAGCTGCCCAGAGTGGCTGGGGAAACCCAGTCATATGGGCAAGGTATAAATAATAAGTTGTTGTTGTTGTTGTTGTTGTTGTTGTTGTTGTTGTTGTTGTTGTTGTTGCTGCTGCTGCTGCTGCTGCTGCTGCTATATACCAGGCACAACCCCTCAGCTACAGATATTACAGTGCCTTAATTTTTTAATAGGACTTGTATTAGAACTCTGTATAATGTACATTGTAATGGGAATGGTTCATAGCATCTGAGGGAAGGTCGCCCTCACAATAATGTGATTGGAAACATCCCAGGATGACTGATTTTGTGAAACCATATGGTCTTTCTCCTCTCTTAAGTGTTACTTGGGACCCGGGTGGCGCTGTGGGTTAAACCACTGAGCTTAGGGCTTGCCGATCAGAAGGTTGGCGGTTTGAATCCCCGCGACGGGGTGAGCTCCCGTTGTGTGGTCCAAGCTCCTGCCAACCTAGCAGTTCGAAAGCACGTCAAAATGCAAGTAGATAAATAGGAACCGCTAAGCGGGAAGGTAAATGGTTTTTCCGTGTGCTGCTCTGGTTCGTCAGAAGCGGCTTTGTCATGCTGGCCACATGACCTGGAAGCTGTACGCCGGCTCCCTCGGCTAGTAACACGAGATGAGTCGGTCACGACTGGACCTAATGGTCTGGGGTCCATTTACCATTTAAGTGCTACTCATTGTGATGGTTGTAATAGCTTTCTTTAAATAAGGAAACAGCCACCTTGCCTTCTCATCTTGCTTTTGTTCAAACACCAAAGAATTAAGTCACTCCCTCCACCCCCATGTTTCTAGACACAGTTCTGAACTTTTTTTATTCAATTTTATTTAAACTTTTCAAATTCATACATTTCACTAGTTTTATACATTTCACCAATTTTACATTCATTTTGACATTTCAGAACTTTATTTCCATCTCTGCGGTCCCTTAAATTTGTTTTTAATATATCCTGCATATCCAAATTAACTTAAATTTGCTTGTTTATTCATCTTCTTTAAATATATACTCTTATAAAACTGCAGGTTGTTACAATAATCCTGCCAATGTTTTTAACTGTTTATAATTTATCTGTAAATATTCAATAAACCATTTCTATTCTTCTATCGTAATAAAAAGTTGGTTATCTTGATTTCTTATTCTTCTGGTAAGTTCCACCATTTCTGCATATTCCATACGTTTCTGTATCCATAAGTTTCTGTATCCATTCTTCCTTTGCTGGGACTTCTTTCCATTTGGGGGCAAGTAACATTATTGCCGCTGTAGTAGCATATATGAATAAGTTTTTATTCATTTTAGGTAGTTCTTTCCGTATTCAAACAATTAGGTCTTCTGAGAATCCTTTAAATATTTTTTTTAAAAAAAATAGTGGCATCCTGTCCAATGTAAGATGTTTCTTCCTTAAAATGAATGATTGTTGTTGTTGTTTAGTCGTTTAGTCGTGTCCGACTCTTCGTGACCCCATGGACCAGAGCACACCAGGCACTCCTGTCTTCCACTGCCTCCCGCAGTTTGGTCAAACTCATGTTCGTAGCTTCAAGAACACAGTTTATGGGACTCTCAAGAGTCTCCTCCAGCACCATAATTCAAAAGCATCATTTCTCCGGCGATCAGCCTTCTTTATGGTCCAGCTCTCACTTCCATATATTACTACTGGGAAAACCATAGCTTGAACTATACGGACCTTTGTTGGCAAGGTGATGTCTCTGCTTTTTAAGATGCTGTCTAGGTTTGTCATTGCTTTTCTCCCAAGAAGCAAGCGTCTTTTAATTTTGTGACTGCTGTCACCATCTGCAGTGATCACGGAACCCAAGAAAATAAAATCTCTAACTGCCTCCATTTCTTCCCCTTCTATTTGCCAGGAGGTGATGGGACCAGTGGCCATTGTCTTAGTTTTGTTGGCTTTTTAAAAAATAATAATATTTTTAATTAAATTTTCCAAATAAACAAAAAATAACAACAAAAAACTAATTACATTTCATCTTAAGTTCCCCCATCTCAACTTTTTGCTCCCTCCCATCAATTAGCTTTATTTCTCACTCTTATCTTGCAGTTCCTTTTTATAAACATGGAAAGTTCACTTTGTAGGATTTATTTCAGTCCTGCAAGTGTCTTTAAGCTTCTACAGTTCTTCTCCATATAGTCAATAAATTTACTCCATTCCCTCTGGAACTTTGCCAGTTCTGCATAGTTCATCATTTTCGTTTGCCACTCCTCAAGACGTTTAAGTACACCTTTCCCCAAAAACCCGAAGCTTTCTTATTAGGTTTAATGGGAGAGGAAATAGCAAGGGGAGATCAGAGATTATTTATGTATGCTACAACTGAGGTGATGACTTTACTAGCCCAAAAGTGGAAATTACAGGAGATACCGACGATTGAGGAGTGGCAAACGAAAATGATGAACTATGCAGAAATGATCTTCGCTTTTTTGATGTTGAGCTTCAGACCATATTTTGCACTCTCCTCTTTCACCCTCATTAAGAGGATCTTTAATTCCTCCTCACTTTCTGCCATCAAAGCTGTGTCATCTGTATATCTGAGGTTGTTGGTATTTCTTCCGGCAATCTTAATTCCGGTTTGGGATTCATCCAGTCCAGCCTTTTGCATGATGAATTCTGCGAAATAAGCAGGGAGACAATATACAGCCTTGTCTTACTCCTTTCCCAATTTTGAACCAATCAGTTGTTCCGTATCCAGTTCGAACTGTAGCTCCTTGTCCCACATAGAGATTTCTCAGGAGACAGATGAGGTGATTAGGCACTCCCATTCCTTTAAGAACTTGCCATAGTTTGCTGTGGTCAGCACAGTCAAAGGCTTTTGCGTAGTCAATGAAGCAGAAGTAGATGTTTGAATGACTGATACTGGAAAGTAATCATCTGAGATTAGTTCCTAAGCTACTCCCTGCAATTTCTTTGCAGATGAGACTGTGAGGTGGTTAGGGAGGCAGAGTGGGAAGCTATTGCTTGAGCTTAAAAAAAAGAGCAAAGTATCATGTTTCTCTGGCAACTCCTCATTTCTGTGTTAATCCTGAACATCTTTGAATACACAGCTGCATGGAAGAAACCTAAATGTGGTGACTCAGTCAATAGCAATTCTTACAACCACAGCAATTAGAACCAATGTTGCCACAATTCCAAACATCACTGTCTGTATCCATACACACACCTGCTTGAGTTATTGTGACAAGAGCAGCTTGGGATTGCTTGCAGGTATGAGAAAAGTCCTGTAGAAACTGACTTTGGTTCTCTGTTCTAGTTTTAGAATTTGTGACAACTGGAATGTCAGTTTCAGTTTAAATACATCTACCTTTTTTTTTTTTAATCACAAGCCGTTCATTCCAAGTAATGACACCCACTTTATAATACACAAGGCCATCTGCAATAGATTGGTGGTATTGTCTTCGGAAAAAGCAATAAATATAATTAGCAAAAGGGATATATTGCCTATTTCTACTTAAGGAAAGTCCACTGGAGTGTGTAATGGCTAAAGCAAATAATATACCAGAGATTATCCATGCAAGAAGCTTTTATGAGGTGTTGATTAGCTTTTCACATTGTAGGTGCTCTGGTGGCGGCCGATTTAGAAACGACTGCATGATAGGCTACAGACAATAATCTTATCCATTCATTTAATCTGATGGTTACAAAACAGAACTTCAGGCTCAAATAGCTCCAGTTGTTAAAACAGGCCTAAATGTGTTGCATATGAATGGCAACTGATTTTAGACATCGCCACCCTAGTCCATTAAGACAATCCACTTCTGAATCAGGGCCACACGTCAGGGCTTCACCCTCAGTTGGACAAAACCCATATATGTTATCTAAATATATGTGTGTGCAATTATGTACATAGGTGGGTGAACCAACTTGAAGTCCCTGGCACCACCCTAGGGGATCTAGGGGTCTTGTTGGACCACAAGCTTAACAGGAGTCAACAGTGTGATGCAGCAGCAAAAGAAAGGTAACACTACTCCAGACTGCATCCAGTGCGCAGATCAAGGGAAGTAATAGTAGCACTCTATGTTTAGTCTGGAAAAGAGGAGACTGAGAGAAGAAATGATAGCCATCTTCAAATATCTCAAGGTTGTTAAAACCCCATATCAGTTGCTTTTATTGTTCATGTAGAGAATTATGCAGAATTTCTGGTTTAATATGCTGGCTGTTTGCCGTAATAAACATTGACTTGACTTGAATATCTCAAGGGCACCACACAAGAGCAGGAACAAGCTTGTTTTCTCCAGCTCTGGAGGGTAGGACTCGAACCCATGGCTTCAAGCTATAAGAACCCATGGCTTCAAGCTTGGGGTCTCTTCCAACTCTACAATTCTACGATTCTATAACTTTCCTGCACTGCATGACACAGGCTTAACAAAGACCCATACATATTGATCCCAAGAGCTTACATTCTAAAGAAGCTGTTGGCAGAATATCCATGTTTAATGTATTCTTTGAAATTGGAACACCAAGAGACAGTATTCCCTTAGATGAAATGGATATTCTGAGAAACACGAGGGTTTCCCAGTTCCATACTGAACCCTACACATTTAGAATGTCTTTCAATACATGCTGAATGCATGCATGACAGAGGTCAAGTCTTACTCTGTTCTCCACACATTCAGTATACAGTACAAGGGTACCCAAGCTCCACCAGGAGCCAATGCTCACTGTGGTTCAAAGCTCCCTAAAGGCATATTTGTGTTATCAGGCATTTGCTGCTGTGAGATTTCTGCTGGACTCTTACGTTAAACATAAACAATGCACTGTACGTGGGGCTACCTTTGAAGGTGACCCGGAAACTACAACTAATCTAGAACACGGCAGCTAGACTGGTGACTGGGAGTGGCTGCCAAGACCACATAACACCGGTCCTGAAAGACTTACATTGGCTCCCAGTACGTTTCCAGGCACAAATCAAAGTGTTGATGCTGACCTTTAAAGCCCTAAATGACCTCGGCCCAGTATACCTGAAGGAGCGTTTCCACCCCCTTTGTTCAGCCCAGACACTGAGGTCCAGCACTGAGGGCCTTCTGGTGGTTCCCTCCCTGCGAGAAGTGAGGTTACAGGGAACCAGGCAGAGGGCCTTCTTGGTAGTGGCGCCTGCCCTGTGGGATGCCCTTTCAACAGATGTCATAGAAATAAACAACTTTCTGACTTTTAGAAGACATCTGAAGGCAGACCTGTTTAGGGAAGGTTTTAATATTTGATTATTGTATTTTAATATTTTGCTGGAAGCTGCCTAGAGTGGCTGGGAGGGGTACAAATATATTATTATTATTATTATTATTATTATTATTATTATTATTATTATTATTATTAAACTTACCAGGTATGACAAGCCACTACACCCACAATATGGGGATAATTGGGTTTTTTATTTTTTAAAAAGCATGATGTGGAGATGGTAAAAATACATCTTACCTAATAGACTTCCAGAAAATCTCAGTGCTTGATGTGAGATGGTCGCAGCATGCGTTTCCTTGCCAGCATCAGTCAATGCCCTGGAATGGAGGTGGGCAAACTCACAGAGGGATGACATCAGACACATGGGGTGAGTTTCATGAGATATTACTGGGAAAGTCACCTTCATCAGCCGTGTCACATCTGCTGTGACATCTAGTTCCACCCTGAGTAAAGGTATTGAAATGCTGCAGACACTAAAATTCAATACAAATACTAGACAGATAATTGTTTCTTTTCTTTGTGTGTGTTTTTTTTTTTTAAAAAAACCAACAACTCCAAATACAATTTCCATAATGGTGCCGTTCCTATCGAGATGTGTTGTTGCTCTTGATGTTCTTACATGACCCCCAAACTTGCTCATTCTGCAGCGCTTGTGTGGGGGGGTGGACTTGATGAGATGCTTCGGAGATGTCACTCTCCCCTTCCACAGTAAATTCAGCAGAGCTGTTAAGACTGATTAGCTCTTATAGTATCTTTGAGTAACAGATTCAGAAAGGTCTTCTGCTGTCTCCTGAACATATGCTTAATTAAATTGGCCCCAGTCCTGAAGTTATAATTTAGACTGTGCTCCAACAAAAACTCTCTGCAACAGCAGATTTGCCCCAGTGGCAGGACCTCAGGAGTACACATTTTGTAGGAGGGGAGGGGAAAAAAACAAGTTTAGAAAAAGAATGTGCATGTGTGAGCAAGAACCTGGCTTAGGCTGGAATCCTGTACACACGCTGTTTTACTCAAAACTTCTTGGCTGGAACTTCCTTCTTTTACCGACCACATGGCCCCTTGGGGGACTTGCATCCCAACAAGCTGGGCTGTTGAGTAGTCTCTCGCCCCGTGGGCAAAGCCAATCCATAATTATAAACAATGTTGAGAGAGAGATTTGTGTGTGCAAACTTACACAGGATTCATCCAATAACCACCCCATTGGAGAGAGGTGGACATATATTAGGAGAGAGAGGTGGACCATAAAGAAGGCTGATCGCCGAAGAATTGATGCTTTTGAATTATGGTGCTGGAGGAGACTCTTGAGAGTCCCATGGACTGCAAGAAGATCAAACCTATCCATTCTGAAGGAAATCAGCCCTGAGTGCTCACTGGAAGGACAGGTCATGAAGCTGAGGCTCCAATACTTTGGCCACCTCATGAGAAGAGAAGACTCCCTGAAAAAGACCCTGATGTTGGGAAAGATTGAGGGCACAAGGAGAAGGGGGTGACAGAGGATGAGATGGTTGGACAGTGTTCTCGAAGCTACGAACATGAGTTTGACCAAACTGCGGGAGGCAGTGGAAGACAGGAGCGCCTGGCGTGCTATGGTCCATGGGGTCACAAAGAGTCGGACACGACTAAAGGACTAAACAACACCACCACCAATATCTGTTTGAGCATGTGCACCTCTGGCTCACAAACTATGTCATTCACATAGTACCAGATGAACACACTCCAGAGACACTTGCCCACTTCCTGTCATTGAAGCACAGAGCTCAAGTGTTGAAGAAGGCCTCTCTCATTGACTTGTATTTATCAATTGTTGATAATAACAAGTGTTTACTTACACAGGTTTAGAGAGACCCTGGAAGTGATGCTATTCAAGATTTCTACAGTCCAGCAGACTTATCTCGGGAAAAGCAAGAGAGAATACTTAAACAGCTATTTCCTTCTCTTTACTCTGTGTACATTCAACTAGTCAGAAACAATCAGGAATATGATCAATTTTACAGCAACAATCTCATTCTAACCAAGTTTCTCTCTCCACGTTGTCTTAAAAATAGAGGTGACATATTTGCAGAAAATCCTCCCAGTCAGGTCTGCATGACCCCCCTCTCATACAGCCTGGAGACCTGAACATCGGATTTGTGTACACCAAATAGTTTTTTCCAGTGAGCAAGTCATATACATGCAAGATAATATTTCAAAAAGCCCTCTGAGGAAAACATGGGAGAATTTGCTTTTGGGAAGAGAACTGACATGATGAGTTCTGTGAAATCAGTTTGTTGGGTTGACTGCTCAAACCCTGATGAGAGCCTTGGCTCCCCCCCCCCCAATTTAATATCAAATGCTCTGGTCAAATCCGATAAAAACAGAGGAGCCTTTCCTGGCCTGGTGTTCCTTCCATCCACTCCAAGCCAGCATGGCAAATGCTCAGGATGATGGCATTTGGGTACCAGGTAGTGGCTGGTACCTGCATGCAATATATTCATTTAGTTAAATGAAATCTAACTCAGTTCTGTTGTCTTTGTCCATGGAGTTTTCTTGGCAGGGATACTGGAGTGGCTTGCCAGTTCCTTCTCCAGGTGGATCACATTTAGTCAAAACTCTCCACTATGACCTGTCCATCTTGGGTGGCCCTGCACGGCATGGCTCATAGCTTCTCTGAGTTATTCAAGCCCCTTCACCAAGACAAGGCATTGATCCATGAAGGGGACACTGGAAGGACAGATCATGAAGCTGAGGCTCCAATACTTTGGCCACCTCATGAGAAGAGAAGAATCCTTGGAAAAGACCCTGATGTTGGGAAAGATTGAGGGCACTAGGAGAAGGGGACGACAGAGGACGAGATGGTTGGACAGTGTTCTCGAAGCTACGAACATGAGTTTGACCAAACTGCGGGAGGCAGTGCAAGACAGGAGTGCCTGGCGTGCTATGGTCCATGGGGTCACGAAGAGTCGGACACGACTAAATGACCAAACAACAACAACAACTCAGTTTTGTAGTAGAAATATATAACCCTATGGGTATATGTGTGTGTCTACTCAGGTATAGGTCCCATTGGCTTACTTCCAGGTAGGCGAGGGCAGGATTTGAGCCTAATTGAACCAAAAAAGAGAGAACGGCCTATTTATTTTATTTATTTATTTTTTTGCTAGCAAACTTCCTGAAGTTATGACAGATGGGATGACTGATTGGAGTAGGAACATGTATATTGCAAGAATTTCTGGAAGTGTAGTGTATCCTTTTCTGTCAGTAGGGACCACAAAGGAAAAAAACTGTGTGGATAAAGTTAGGAGATAGAAGACTCCGGAGCTGTTTGAAACAGAATACAGTGGTGCCTCACTTAACGAATGCCCTGCTTCACGAAATTTCCGTTTAACGAAAGGATTTTTCGAGCGGAGGTTGCCTCGCTAGACGAATTCGTTTTATGAAAAATTCATCTAGCGAATCGCGGTTTTCCATAGGAATGCATTGAAATTCAATTAATGCGTTCCTATGGGCAATTTTTTTAAAAAAAATTCAATGCATTCCTATGGGATTCGCTAGACGAATTTTTCGTTATAAGAAAAGACCTGTGGAATGAATTAAATTCGTCTAGCGAGGCACCACTGTATGTCCATATAAATACAAAAGTGCAGTCCAGACAATGTTAGGTACTCTTGCTTCCCACCGAATTCAAGGGAAAATAATTAAGCACATGGTTAATTTTCCAGAAATCAATAAACAGAACACAGAAAAACTCCCACTTACTGCAATGGGAAAGTTAAGCATGTACTTAATTCTCTCCCATCAAAGTAAAAGAGAACTTAATTGTGGCAGAGTCATGCCCAGGATTTGCAATAATTTTCAAGAGTAGACAGATAAAATAGTGTTAGAAGCCCGGAAAACCAATGCATTATAATCAGAATTGCAGTGAACTACAGTTTAGACAACTCTTAATCAAATATGCTTGTACATCAACTAGAGACCTACATAGTCGGAAGATAATTAGCAAGCTTATCCGGAAAGATATGATTAAACCCATTAAGACCAACTACAGTATGAGGAAAGCAGTCTGATCGAGATTTCTCCTTACCCAGACGCTTCTGTTTTTAAATGACCTACTTTCTGACTTTCTGGCTTTTAGTATTCCTGTTGCATTGATTTTCATGATCCCGAGATGGTATTTATTTACTGTTATTCCTGAGAGAGAGCAAATAATTTCCCCTGATTTACTTTTTGTTCCTGAACCAGCAAACATCTCGTACTTGCGACAGATTGATTTCTGTGGATAAAAGAAAAAAAAAGCTGCATTCAGTACACTTCTGTTGCACACTTTAGGACTCCCTTTTGTTGAAAGTCAGGTTCCCCCAGTGTCAGGGTAGTAGGGGATGGGTTTTGCCCCCAACTACAATGTTCCTAAAAGTAGCACTTTATTTCTGTCCGTAAGACTTAATAGTGCCCATTATCTCATATGGAGGAAAGGGATACTGCTGAGGGCACTGTCAAGTATGTGTGTGCAATACATCTCACAATCTCTGTGCTAAGAATCAGGATTTTCCCCCTTCCGCATCGTAGCACATGTATTCTGTCCTGCAGGATTCAAGTCATTGTAAAGGTAAAAAGGGAAAGGACCCCTGGACAGCTAAGTCCAGTCAAAGGCGACTATTGAGTTGCAGCCCTCATCTTGCTTTCAGGCCGAGGGAGCCAGCATTTGTCCACAGACAGCTTTCCGGACCATGCGGCCAGAATGACTAAACCGCTTCTGGCGCAACAGAACACCGTGATGGAAGCCAGAGTGCATGAAATGCCGTCATTGACACTTAAGGCAGCTCCGATCTGGCCACACTTTTGCGTTTTGCATTGCCACATCTAGCATTCAGAACCTTGGTGCAATGCTAAGAAGAACTAAGACTTCTCTCAAGTCTAGATTCAGAGCAGCTTAAGTCTGAATCCAACCCCATTTGCAACATTTCAAAATTTAGTCTGTTGTGCACCATCAGGCTTCCTCAAACTCGGCCCTCCAGGTGTTTTGAGACTACAATTCCCATCATCCCTGACCACTGTTCCTGCTAGCTAGGGATCATGGGAGTTGTAGGCCAAAAACATCTGGAGGGCCGAGTTTGAGGAAGCCTGGCTTAAATAGCTATGCAAAAATAAGTTCTATTGTTCCCTATAACAAACCCTAGCATCCAATTATCCAGCTAAGCATACAGTTTGCTGTAACTCTAATGGCAAAACCAGTGCACAAGTTCTTGTTTAATTAGATCAGACCTATTGATGAAATTTCATCAGCGGAACTTGCAGTCGATGCCTGCACTCGTTTCTTGCTCATTTCTTTTGATTGCTAGGGTGTGGGAAGCAGACTCGTTCAAGGCCATTATAAAAAGGATTTCTGATTTATAGGAAGTGTTCATCCACATAACTAGAGAAAGAAATATTAATTTGCTTTTTGTTTAAAGGGAAAAAATAACAATACGCAGGCAATGGAATTGCACCTACTTTTTTTAAAAAAAGGCTATCACAACAACAGATCACATTTTAAAACAGAATTATTAGCGATCAAAAAATAGTATGAAGTTTAGGTTTTGCTTTGCTAAAGAAAAATGCATGTGTATATATCATATATATTGTATATATATTGTATATATCATATAGCAGTCCCATCCTCTAAGAGGGGGATAGTTCTGAAGGACACCTGCCAGAATACTGCACCTGCCTGAATGGTGCTGGGATACATGTGTGACACCACACACATGACATTACACACACGTAACATGCTCTGGCCCCTGCAGGCTTGAGGGCAACCCAGCGCCTCTGTCCTGGTGGCTCTACGATGAGTCCCTTCTGCATTCTCATTCTGCGCTGGATTGCAACTAAAGCAAGCAAGATTGGGTCTGCTTTTGTGAAGGAAGAGTTGACAAGCTCTGCACCAATCTTACCCAGCAAAAAACATTTTCCTCTGTTGACAGATTGTAGCAAATATCCAACATCTTCAAAGCTTAGAGACAGAGACAACGGAGGGAGGGAGGAGAAGAAAAAAGAAGAAGAAGAAGAAGAAGAAGAAGAAGGGGGGGAAAACCCTAGAGGGAAAATCCTGATACATCCAATAGACTGAAATAAAAATGGAACTGCTGGTTGTGCATATTAAGTGATTAATGGACTTTGGATTAGTGCTGACTGATTTGCAAAGGCATTGCTTTTGCTTGAGATTCCGTCAGCACTAAAGACTTGCAGTAGTCTGTAAATTAATTCCTTTCAAGATTTTTTGCAAAAAAAAAAAAAAAAGGAGAGGCTTACTTACACCAGCCGCTAAGGCCTGGGAGGTGGGAGGAATAAATAAAAATGGCAGGGGAAAATGATATGTCTGATAGTACAGGCACTGTGATGAATAAAGCAATGGATATTGCACAGGTGAAAGAAAGGCAACGTACTGTGGTTTTGATATTTAGCCTAATAATAGGTTGGAGGACAGTCCTTTCTCATGCACTGTTTGGAAGAATGCCCTTCAATAGAGAGGAATAGATCTCCACATTTTTCAGGGGGGGGGGGCGTTATTTATTTATTTGAATAGCGTAAGCAGTTAGCCCGAGCTGGGTGAGTGCAGAGCAGTTATGTACAAAACAGTTCGCTGAAAAGTACAATCCAGTTCTGTTCTGCACAGAAGGCTATAATCCAGGCTGAAGGGGTTGAATTGTCCTTTATGTAAACACACATCAATGATTAAAAAGAAGAAGAAAAGAAAGGGTATTGATAGTGCTGGCACCAGTGCTGAGAACTAACCAACCCGTGCATTAGAGGAGCAGCAAATAGTGCTGCTCTAACAATACAGATATTAAACGAGGCTTTCGAAAGGAGGCGAGATAGCATGTCAGAAACAGGAAGTAATTTGGGGTTAAGTGCAGTCACGGTGCTCAATTTGTAAAGTGAAGCAGGGCTGATGGCAGCAAAACCCAGGAAGCGAACTTGCTTCCCAATCCTCAGGGTTCAGCTTTATAATGAATAACTTGAATTGGTTTCATGCAGAAGGGGCAGTAGGTTTTTGCCATTTTTTTTTAAGTGTGTCATTTATTTATTGGAGGGGGGAGGGAGGGGGAGGGAGGGGGAGGGAGGGCCCTGTAAAAAGCAGCAAAGAAATGAGATGCCATTTTGACTTTTTGCTTCAAATGCATGTTTTTTATTTCACTTTATTGGGCGTTGTTGCAACTACCAACCCACTGACTTCCATGCTGTTCCAGGCACACTTTGCAACTCCTCAAAAGATTCCAACAACAGTGTCTCTGAAAATTGTACACATCACTTGGGAAGTCAAGCAAACTAACACCAGTGAAGTGGAAGAAGCAAATATCACCAGTGTCGTAGCAATGATTCTTCAATATCATCTTCGTTGGACTGGTCATGTTGTGCTGATTATAATTTTCCAAAGCAACTACTCCATTCCAAATTTAAAAATAGAAAACGTTGTGCTGGTGGCCAACAAAAGAGGTTTAAAGACTCTCTCAAGGCAAATCTAAAAAATGTAGTATAAACACCCACAATTGGGAAACACTGGCCTGCGAGCGCTACATTTGGAGAACAGCACGGTCCTGTTTCCCTCCAGATAATGTCATCAGGAGCACAACAGGACCTGAAGGGCCTGACTGATTATGACTACTACCTGTTAGAATCCCAGAAACCCTCTTCTCTTTCCCAACTATGTATCTGAAAGCAACGGCAGCAGGGACTGTGCTGAAAGTGCTGCAAGGCCTTTAGAATTGAATATAGAACCATACTGGGCCAAGGGAGTCATCAGGAATGGATTCCTTTAGAATCTATGGAAACTACATTTCCCATGGATCCTTCTACCAGATATGATACTGTTGCATGAGATTTCTCTGTGTATATAATTTAGCTCCTAGAGTCTGTATCTGACAGCTCTAGTAGGGACCCAACTTTCTGCCTTCCATTAATATGTGAGCAAAACTTTAAATGCTTTCCAACTGCCTGGTGCTAACACACACAACCCTTAAATAAGAAAGGGAGTTTCTGCTTTTAAAAACAAAGTTCATTACACTTTGAATTCATCGAGCTGTAAAAAAGTAAAGTAAAATAAAATCCAGTTTTCCTTTAAATGGCACAAGTGACTCACTCTGGCCCATTATAAAATATTCATTATAGCTGTGACACAGCTAAAGAGACTTTCTAAGGTCCCTTACTATTAGACTCTACTAAAGCTGGCTTCTGCATTTGTGTTTTCGTCCCCTTTTCTTCTATGTTCTATGTTCTGGGGCTCCATCTATTGGTGAAAAGTGCTAGAAATCTCTGGACAGAATATGAGACAACATATTAAAGGCAAAGAGTTTCAAATTCATTCTTGCACAACATCATCAAGGAACAATTCAAGTCAGCACCCAAGCATTTTTAGATGTTTCGAGATGAATAATCTACATTTTCAAACTCAGTGCCAGCTTTGGAAAGTTTCTGAAAAACAAGATATCAAATTAAAATACATAAAGCATAGGCTGGGAGAAAAATAGTGGTTTTGTCCATTTACACTCACACAGACACACACACCATAAAAATAAACTCTACAAAAATAATAATTAATGCAGACTTCAGTTTTCAAAAACTGCCCCCTATTATCAGGACATTAAAATGAGACCTTCTTGAAAGTTAGTGATATGGACATTTTGCTAGCCATCCATCTACTCAGAGGTAGAAGAACTCTCATCATGCAAACCTAGGAACAGGCATGTACTTGTACTGCTGAAATAAAGTAAGCAGCAGAGTACAATTGCACCACTCGTGAACAATTTGGTCATGTGCACAAATGTTGTTTGTGAATGAGGGTAGAGCAGGGGTCACCAACCTTTTTCAGCTGTGGGGTGGTCCACCATCCATCAGACCATGTGGTGGGCCGGACTATTTTTTTTTGGGGGGGGGAGAATGAACAAATTCCTATACCCCACAAATAACCCAGAGATGCATTTTAAATAAAAGGACATATTCTACTCATGTAAAAACACGCTGATTCCCGGACCGTCTGTGCGCCGGATTTAGAAGGCGATTGGGCCGGATCCAGCCCCCGGGCCTTAGCTTGCCTGCCCCGGGGGTAGAGTGTACACAGCATCTGTGAATACCATGAATTAGTGATCTTATTGATCTTCATAATCGCCTGCTTTGGAATACGTTTTGCTGAATCTCAACTCTAGCAGTATTCCTCTCACCCCACCCCAAAACTTCTTCTGCGGCCTGGAATATGAAATGGGATTCTCACCAGGCATTCAAAACCAGATGCTCTATTGTTATTTGTTTTAAAAATGTATGCTGTCCCCCTTTTCACTAAGTGATCTCAAGAGGGGAAAACAGTGTGTCATGATAAAATAATATGACTCTCATCAAATGCCTCTCCAGATTGGTATGCTGTTGCACGTGTTACAACTCTAGCATGGGGGGCAAGAGGAAACCTTGCAGAAGCCTGTGCGCCACTGGCCAAGGGGAAAGGGCAACCCATTGTCATCTTCTGGACTTGACCTTCCAAGTCAACGTACTCATATCTGCTCATATCTGCAGGTCTATCTAGAAGCGTACCATGCCAGTGGCACGAAATGCAAGAGAAACAACAGGAAGAACTTTCTGACAGTAAGAGGTGTTTGACAGTGGAGCAGATTCCCTCCGTAGGTTGTGGACTCTCCTTCACTGGAGACTTTAAAGCAGAGGTTGGATGGCCATCTGTCATGGATGCTTTAGTTGAGATTCTTGCATTGCAGGGGTTGGTGCAGGTGGCGCTGTGGTCTAAACCACTGAGCCTCTTGGGCTTGCCTATCAGAAGGTCGGCAGTTCAAGTCCGTGTGAAGGAGTGAGCTCCCGTTGCTCTGTCCCAGCTCCTGCCAACCTAGGAATTCAAAAGCACGCCAGTGCTAGTAGATAAACAGGTACTGCTGCTGCAGGAAGGTAAATGGCATTTCCGTGAACTCTAGTTTCTGTCACGGTGTTCCATTGTGCCAAAAGCAGTTTAATCATGCCGGCCACTTGACCTGAAAAGCTGTCTGTGGACAGATGCTGGCTTCCTCGGCCTGAAAACGAGATGAGTGCTGCAACCCCAATTTTGCCTTTTACTGGACTTAACTGTCCAGGGGTCCTTTACCTTTAATGACTCAGTAAAGGGGTCCTTTACCTTTCTGAACCCAGAAGTGAGTTACTTTCTTGATAGCTTTTTTCTTTTTAGCTCACCAAGAGATAACTGTGCCTTCTGATAGTATACCTTCAGAGGGGCAAAAAATACGACATGCACCACCAAAAATGATAAAAATGGGAAGCCATGATTAAGTGGGTTTATAGAAAAGTAATTACATGCATTTATGACAAGGAAAAGGAGCCATGTAGTGCATTTCTCCCATCATTCCAAGCTAGTAAAGCTTTGTTTCAAATGAGTCTCTGTTCCCAGATTTATACTACCTTCACCATGAAGAACCATCAACAGGCAGACTTCAGACCATGTTAAGTATAAATCTACAACGGGAAAACACATCTGTAAGAAGCCTTTGCCACAGGGCAGCGGCTGATAAATCAGTACAAAGAAGCTACATTCCCTTTTCTTCCCTCAACAGTTAGATCACATCTCCTCTCCTGTTGGTGACTGAAAGACTGATAAATTGTATCACCTCCGAGTGCAGGTAGGGAATAAAATGAATGAATCATCCATCCATCAACTTCTTGAACATACACAACCGACTTAAGCTGAGTTTTTTCCTTGACACAGTAGCCCAAATTAGAATTCTTGAACATGAATGAGAATTTACTCAACTCACCACCTGTAATCTGACAGCAAATAATGAAATGTAATTTTTAAAAATAATTGATCCCATGACTGTGATCAGGATCCAGGCTCCTCATGTGCAAGCAAAAGGTGCTCCCATATGCACATGTGGGGAGAGGTCATGTGCTTCCAGCAGCAACCCCTCACACCTCATCATAGGGATGGAAGGTTCTGTGAATTTTGGTTCTCTCAGTTTCTCACTTTTCTAATCCAGTTCTCCGGTTTGCAATTAAAAACAATTCTTCGTGAAAATGCATTGACGTTTTAGTGTAAATTTCTCCCAGTGAACACATTTCTGCACGGAGTTTTGACCAATGCACACATTTCTTCAAGTAATTCCCTTTAATCTACTGCATCTGTGTGCTGCTTTTCATTAATGTGTGCATTTTTCTTCACACTTTCCCCTAACGTACGAATTTTCGCAAGCATTGTTTGGTTGGCGAACTGCCTCGCAAAATTCAGATTGGCACAAATGCAGAAGGGTGGCTGTGTTTTCGTTCACATATTGTTTCAGAAAGTACGCATTTGATAGATTCACCTCAAAATGCAAATTTCTCACTCACCCCCTGCTTCACTGACTCTGGAGTCCTCCCCTTTGGCGGGGGGAGAGGGAAGCAGCTGGGGGTGTACAGAGGATTTGCTGCTGAAAGGAGAAAGTTGAGTGCAGCACGCATTCCTTTACATCCCAGCCCGTGTTCTTTGTGCCTCCTTTTGTCACAGAGGTCAGCCCATGAATTAGCAGGCAATGACAATCAGAAACATAAAGCCATGGGATACGAACAAAAGTGAACTTGTACCATAGCGCCGACTGATGCCATCCCATCAATTACACTGACTCTACCAGGACCTTTGTGTAACAGAGCTTGCTTCAATATCATTATAATCTTCCCTCTTCCACTGCACATTGCTATAGCAACATACAGGAGGATGGGGGTTTATTACTGATTAGGAAAAAAGACAATAGTGTATGTGTGGCATGGGTTTTAAGTGTGTTGTTGTTGTTGTTGTTGTTGTTACAGTATATTATTAGGTGGCCAAAGCTTTGATATTGCAAAACCCACAAGAATGCCCTCCTCTATTAAATTAGTTCTCACTGCTTAGTTAATTTAGCCCCTGGTCTCAGTAATTAACCTGTAGTATAATTAAATTTTATAAGATGGCCTTGTGTTAACATTTTTTTTAACAGACTCACAGGGACTGGTGGCAAACTGTAATTTAGAAACTGCTTCTTCTCCTTGCCTGACTGAGGATATAAACACATTCAAGATTCCCAGGTTCCAATGCCTGCCTACTGGTAGGAGTCATGGGTTTTGTGTTTTTCACCCATGTGTCTGTCCAGCATGCATGCCATGCCTTCTTAAGAGGTGAGCTCCTCACTTCCACTGAAAGCAACAGCAATGGTGTTTTGCATCTACAAATATTAGGAGCATTGCACTATTTGTGATGCCACCCATAAAACTGCCAGGCTCCCCTTTTTCCTGCCTATTTCGGAGAATAAAGCAGTTCGGCAATCAAATGAGCTATGAAGGTTGTTGTGAAGTCCCCCAACTCTATTTTTCAAGAAGGCTTGAACATTCCCATTTGTGTGTGTGTGTGTGTGTGTGTGTGTGTGCGTGTTAGCTTTAATAACTTATAATTATCAATCCTGATTCTTTGAGTAGAGCCCTGTGCCTGTGTCTTACCAGTGTTGGTTTTTAACTGTAGTCTTCCCTTACATTTAAACACCTGAAGCAGCATTTGCCAGGCTGGTTCCCTCCAGATGTACTGGACTACAACTCCGAAAAATTGGAGTTGCAGCCCAAAACATCTGGAGCACACCAGGATGGCAAAAGCTGCCCTAAAGAATTGCTTAGGTCACAAACCAGGATGCAAGAACATGACTGATGTTAGTCTTAAATATAAGAGCTCTTCCGTAATGAGGAAGCCATCATTGAAGCAGTGTCCCATTCTCTCCAATCTTTTGGTCTGTGCTGCAAGGTGACAGGCAGGTCTGGCTAGTAGTCACACACAATCCCTGCCTTGTGCACATAAAAATGGGGGCAGCATTTAAGTTAAGGTGCGAAATGGGAGGCTCCTACATTCTCCCTCAGTCCTGGGCAGGAGTTGGGGGAGATTTAGGCTGGGATGGAGGGCAGACAGGTGGTTGGGTGGGTGGGTGGGTGTCAGGTTTCAGGGAATCCAATCCCTCCCCCGGTGGCAGCCAGTAAGCAAAAAACCAAGGAGTTCTTACCAAGTAATTTATTTCATAGTTCACAGAGAGAGATGAAGGAATGCAGCCTCCCTAAAATAATGACATTTCTCAGAATAAAGTCCAATCCCATCCATCTCTCCTATTCTTTTTTTTTAGTATGTTTAATCTTTATTAAGTTTAAAATCAATATAAAACAAAACAATTCTCTAAAATAAAAGCAAAATCAATACATACATAGATAATCATACAAATTCAAACAAAGCTTACTCCATCTTCTCAAATATATCGTCAACTTGTCTTATATATCTTCCATTCTGTCTTCACATCTTCTTTTGTAATTCATCTCTCCTATTCTATGTCACTCTTACGACAACTAATCTGAGATTTCTGCCTCTGAGCCTTCTGTTCTACTACTCTTAATGCTCGCCTGGTCCTGGAAGGGGGCAAGATTGCTCTCCAAAGACACTGTTAGTTGTCTCTCCCCTGGTGTTTCTTCTTCCTGCTGTTCCTCTCCCAATATTTCCCAGCTTCTCCCCTCTTCAGCCTCTGAACTATGACCTTCTGCAAACCACCGTTCTAAATCTATACTGTCCTGCTGTCCTTGGGAAGGTTCAGGAGAAGGCAGTGGCGGTCCCCACCATGCCTCCTCAGTCCAGCCCCTGACAGATGGATGAGTGGTGGGAGGAGGAAGATGACCTTTGAAGCCAGGAACTGGTGCATGGTTGTGTATTGGGAGGGACAGCTGGAGAGGAAAAGAAATGCATGGTAATTGTGATCGCTAGCTGGCTTATCCATCAGCTTTCTTCCGGGCAGCTTTCTACCAGAGAAGGAAGGACACAGAGACAGACAGACAGACAGACAGACAGACAGACAGACAGACAGACAGACAGACACACAAACACACACACACACACACACACTTGAAAAGATGATGACAGCAGCCAAGCTGCAGGCAATTCACCAGCCTGCCTTTGGGAATGCCAACATGATTCACAACTCTTCCCTGATCTGTACTGTATGATGGTAGGTGAGAACAGATTCCCCCAGCAAGGTAGGGAGGCATCTCAGAGTTTTCACACTGTTTATGTTTATGCTTATGATGGACAGGCATGATGGGAGAGACTTAGGCTACAAATGTTTACACCTGGGAGTAAGTCCAAGTGAACTCCATGGGACTCACTTTTGAACAGATACGTATAGGATTGCACTGTTAAGCTACTATTGCCTCAGAGTCCAACAAGCTCTCCATCCTCTTTTTATTGCCAATAAAGTGTATGATCCTTGGAGATTCCTTGCCTGCCTTATTCTAAATACAATTTCTAATACTAGGCTGCCTGATCTGAAAGAAGACACATTGCTATCCTATAGTTAGTGGTAGATATGTTCATCACTGGGCAGATGGACAGCAATAATCTGAAGTACAGTTTTTAAAAGTGATTGATATATATGGGGCAGAGACTTCTGGATATAGAGTGGTATATAAATTCAATAAAAAATTTTTAAAAAAAACAAATCTGCCAAATAAACATTTGACTTGTACCTTGAAATGTTGTACCTGTTATAGAAATGAATAGAAACAGGAGAGTTCTCTGCAGTTAAATTCAAATATGAGTACTAAAAATAAATTGATAGGATGTATTGATAGGAAGTATTTCCCTCCTCTGATTGATTCTGAAATAAATTTGGCCTCTAGGCCCACTGACACATCCAAACAATGATACAAAGTTCTGAAAGAGTCCCAGCATTCTCTGGGAATGCCTGAGTAACTTAAGTCCCACCCCTCACTCCCCAAAATCTACATAAGATAGCAAAAACATTTTTGGTGGGTGCTGAACTGGATTTGGGGAGGGGGAAATTGGACCCTCCCACTCCCAAATCAAGCCAGAACCCCCCGTTTCACCGATTCCATGGACAATTCAAATGTAGCTTATAAAAATACGGTAGTAACCATTTTCACATTGCAGCCTGCCTAAGGCAATAAAAATATGGAACTGAAGTGGTAAAGGGGGTGGGATGAGATTGTAGCGATATATTATGAGTGGTAGGCGGGGTTTTATGCGAAGCAGCTAAGTTCTTGACACTGGCTTCTTTATTCTCTGTTCAGTATTCTCACATTGTGGTACATCTCTCTTTTTTTAATAATAGAAAAAAACCTGTCAAACTGCACAGCTGGAGTTAATAAACTGAGGAAGGGATGCCCATTACCAGTTACAGACATCCCTGTTGTTTGATGCTTTCAGTATTTCATTATCTCCCCATCAGCTCCGGTAGTTCTGCAAGTGAAAACCCATCAAAATAACGCAGCTTGAGATGATAAATGAAAGCAACGAACAACTGCAGCACAAGAGCGGCATTCTGCTCCATGCGCTGCTTCCCCCCCCCCTTTCTAGGTAGGCAAGCCCAAGATTTGTTTCCATGTCACAGCCGCCTCATAAGAGGACCAA
Source organism: Zootoca vivipara (assembly GCF_965207765.1). Lineage (NCBI taxonomy): Eukaryota > Metazoa > Chordata > Lepidosauria > Squamata > Lacertidae > Zootoca > Zootoca vivipara. The sequence goes on along the minus strand of NC_142583.1, from coordinate 11,136,384 downwards.
AAGAAAATGAAATAATGTGTTTGTTTTATGTTAACTTCTAGCGTGCTTTAATTTGCTGGTCTCGGTACAATAAAGAACATTTCAAATATATGTATCTATAGGAACAAGGCACATTAACTCCAGCTGTTGTAGAATTCAGCGGCCAGGTTGCTCACCCGGGAAAGATGGTTCATATAACAACAATCCTGGCCCAACTGCGGTGGCTGCCAATTAGTTTCCAGGCCCAATTCAAAGCGCTGGCTTTGACCTATAAAGCTTTAAACAACCCAGGAGTGTAATACTTCAAGGACTGCCTCTCTCCATATGAACTGACCTGGACCCTGTGATCATCACCTGAGGCACTTCTTTGTGTGTCTCCTCCACAAGAAGTCTGAAGGGTGACAACACAAGAACAGGCCTTTTCTGCGGTGGCTCTCTATTTGTGGAATGCTCTCCCCAGGGAAGCTCACTTTGGCAACAGAAATCAACTTGGAGGGCGGCTCCTCTTCATAAACACACACACAACTTGAATACCTTTGAAGTGAGCAGAAAAAGAAAAAGAAACACACACACACACCCCGGAAGTTTCTCTGCAAACAATGAAAAACAGCATCACCAGGTTTGCGGGCCGCCGGGCAGGCTGCGGAGCTGGGCTGCCTCGCTCTGCGCTGCGGTTTGCCCGCGGGTGGGGTTAGTCGCGGGGGCATCCGTGGCATCCGTGGCGCTCGTGTGTCGTGCATCACGATGCATGGCGCGATGCATGCGCGCTGCAGTTGCCCCCACGGCGGATCCTGAGGAGGGGCGAGGTGAGGGGCTCCATCTGCGCTTGCTACGCAGCTTCCTCGCAAACCGCCGAGCAGGTTTGCGGGCTGCCGGGCAGGCTGCGGAGCTGGGCTGCCTCGCTCTTTGCTGTGGCTTGCTCACGGATGGGGTTTGTCATGGGGGCGTCCGTGGCGCTCGTGCCACAATGCTCGTGCCACGATGCACGGTGCGACGCATGTGCGCTGCGGACGCCCCCGTGGCAGATCATGGGAGAGGCGGTCAACAGAGTGGCGGCCAGAACATTGGGGCTTCTCCTCGATGGCGGCGGCCGCGTCACATGTCGGTGGTGGAGGTGCGGAGGGGTGCTGCCCCCCACAGAGTGGAGCTAGGGGCAGCCTGCCCCCTTCACCCCCTGTTACTACACCCCTGGGTCAAACCATTGCAAGAGGTGTTGAAAAATTTGGGAGGTTGGAAAGTTACAATGGAATGATTTCGGTGGTGTGGTGCACATTTTTATTCTTATTTATTTATGATTATTACTTTTTCAAAATATTAAAAGGGGGGAGAACTATGCTTTATTTATTCAAAAGACTTATAGCCTGCTTTTCATTCATATAACCCCAGAGTGTGGGTACAATATGAGAAATACAATACATAATAAACTACTCAAGTCATATATTTCCAGTAGGGGAGTCAGGCCCATCTCCACCAAAAGGCAACTTGAACTTAACTGGCCAAAAGAGATAAAGGACCTGGGGTGGGGAACATATGGCCACCCAGGTATTGCTAGACTACAAGTCCCAGCACCCCTGCAGCTGATGGGAGTTCAAGTTTGCAATATCCAGAAGGTGCAATCCTACTTTATTTCCCTTTCCAGTTCCTTGGGCTCAGGGGAAACCCTGAGCTAACCAGCCCCGGGAAGCAGCCTGTGAAATGTTCTCCCCCTACCCCCACCTAAGCTAATAAAACATTATCTTTTTGAGAAGGTATTAATATACCTAGTCACAAGCTTAGTCATTAAGAACTATTTCCTTGTTTTAGACACTGATTAACACAAAGAACTGTGTCACGCTGACATTGAGGAATTCACCGTGCTTCAAAGAGACCCCTGTTGCTTTGACATTCATTGAGCAATGTCTCATACATTTCCACTGAGGAATTATTATGGGAGATGTAAAGTTATAGCTCAAAGTGACAGAAGCAAGCATATCTCTGCCCTCTTTTACAGCGCTATTGTCTAAGAGCAAATGTGAGCACAGGTATCCTTGCTATAAGTGGATGCAAAGCAAAAGTCAATCACGTCTAGTACTATAAATTTTCCTTCTTCCTTTTAAAATGTGAAGTTGTTTATTATTATTATTATTATTATTATTATTACTACTACTACTACTACTACTACTACCAGTTCAAAAGTTACACGCCCAGTATGTAAAGCTCTCCTATAGAGATTTGATGAAGGCTGTGTGGCGGAATGGGGCCTGATGATGATTCCGGTTCATCATGGGTTAATCTATCACTCCCAGTATAGGCAGGTGTTCCTTGGGAGGCGGAGCTAGTGAAGATTCTAAACGGCAGTTGGGAGTTGGCAGTTGAGAATTGGCAGTTGGGAGTCGGCAGTTGGGAGTAGAGTGTCAGAGAGGGATGCAGGAGCTGTATTAACAAGTCTGTGTTTTATGAAAAGAAGATGATGAACTAAGAGTTTAAACAAATGAAACCATAAAGAAATATACATCTTCTCCAGTTAAATAAAGCTTTCATCTATGTTGTGTCAAATTGGATGTTCCTCCTTATTCCAGCAACGTATCTAAACTCAAAAGGGTGGTGACTGAAGAGGGGAGATAAAACTAAGCCTGAGGAGCAGGTGGATAGTTTGCATCTCAAAGTCACGCACAGAGGAGGCAAGTGGAGGGAAAAAGAGTGCCTTGCAGAGGCTAAAGTGCTGAGGCAACAGCTGCTGAGGTGAACCTGAGTTGAGAGGGAAACCTTGCTGAGGGCACAAGATTGTTCCTGTAACATTTGCCTGGAGTTTTTAAGGATACAGAGCCACGATATTTGGAAAGCTGGAACTGTACTCTATGTACTAGCAAACCCATATAAAAACTGGGAGTTTATTTGGGAGAAAGAAGGAATAGTGGGTTGTTTGAACAATAACTGAATTCCTTCAGCACACTGTTAGTAATAGAGGAGGGAGGATCGTCACATTTTTGGTGGCAGAGGTGGGATCGTCACAGGCTGCACTTTTATTTATTTATTTCGGCAGTGTCAAGCCTGGGAGTTCCCCTCTCCCTCTTTTTCATTTCCTTCATTGTTTGACCAGCTTTTAGCTAGGACTGCTCTGCTAGCTTTCAGCTAGCAGAAGCACTGGGATTATTTCCCCGTATGGGGTAGATCCACATGTTCATATTTGTAACTTAGCCTGCCTTCAGGAATCCAACTGTGAACTGATGTGAGTAAACTTTTTTTATCAACTTTGAATAAGATTGTGGTGTCTTTATTCTTTTTAAGAGGGATTCAAGGGAATTTACAAGGAACGTACAATTCAATCTGAGACAGATTGAATTGTATAATAGTGAGAGGCTCAAACGAGCCTGCGACCAGTTATCTGCTGTGCGTGAGAAGGGGAATGTAAACTCTGCTAAGTAAAGAAGTTTGCTAGCGCAGGTTAAGAAGGGTATTAATAAACAATATATCCTCTCCTGCCACCCTGAAAATTCCCACAGAAATAAAGCAGGTACAGTTTTCCCATTGCCTTCTCTCCATGTTGGGAAAAGACTGACCTGTTAAATATTTGCCAGTTAGGGTGATTAGTAAAAAGGCACAAATAGAGAATGACTGAGGAGTTGGCAAAACCCCACCTAGAAGATAAATGTGCGTGTTTAAACTGAAGTTTATGTGGAAATCTCAGCAACAAGAGCTTAGAGGCTCACAGTACAACACAATTTTCTCCTTTAAATTTTAGGTCATCCTTCTGCTTCTGCTTTCACTGACTCCAGAAATGGACTTCCCCTTAACACCCAGCCTCCTATTTCCATGTGTGCTAATCCTTTGCAGGTGTTTATAAGCAGCTTTCAAGTTGCAACACAGTCATGTTTTCCCTGGGTTCAGCAAATCCATCCTCAATACTGGCGAAATACCCACCTATCCTCCTGTCGTTGGAACCTTTTTCCAAATTAGTAAAACCTTTTTTTTTAATGTGATGAAGCCCCGAATTGCACATGAGGCTTAAAAGCAGCCTCACAAATTTGCCACACAGATAAAAAAATAACAGTGACCTCTGCGTAACAATAAAAGAATAATTAGGCGCAGCCAGTTTGTGCTTCCTGGGAGAAACTAAGAAATAGTTAAAGGCAAGGCACACTCCTTCTGGCCTGAGGAGAGGGAGGACACGGGCTTCGTAAAACATTCATGCAATAAAACTTAAACCTTTGCAGAAAGAGAGGGAGAAACCAGATGTAATGACAACAGTGGACATTACAGAACAATATAAATGGGGAGGGGGGGAGAAACACAAGACAAAAAGAGAGGTACCCAGTTTATGGGAATAAATGCCACAACTGTGACAGACATAAGTACTTTGCATTCGAAACAGAAAAAGCTCCAACCTAGAGTGCACTCTGAGAATATGGAGAGTGGTAATGAATGCAGAGGTATTCTGTGAGTAACAGATCACATAGGACAGGCACGTCCAACAGGTAGATCGTGATCTACTGGTAGATCACTGGACATCTGTGGTAGATCACTGGTAGATCAGTGGCTCCCCCCAAAGAAGCTGAACAACTTTGGCTCCCCTAAAAAAAGCTCAACATTTTTGGCCCTTCACCCCCTAAAAACGGGCCTTCCTTTCTCCCTAAAAGAAACTCAACAAGTTTGACCTGAACCCCCCATAACAGGGCTTTCCTTCCCCCAAAAAAAGCTCAAAAACTTTGACCTGAACACCCAAGAAACGGTCTTCCCTAAAAAAAGTTTAACAACTTTGACCTGAACCCCCCAAAAGTGGGTAGATCACTGCTAGTCTTTAACTCTGTGGAGTTGGCCACCCCTGACATAGGAGATGGGCTGGTGTTGAGGACTCCCTGGTCTTGAATGGGGTAACTGTGCCCCTAAAAGACCAGGTGCGCAGCCTGGGAGTCATTTTGGACTCACAGCTGTCCATGGAGGTGCAGGTCAATTCTATCTCCAGAGCAGCTATCTACCAGCTCCATCTGGTACACAGGCTGAGACCCTACCTGCCCACAGATTGTCTCGCCAGAGTGGTGCATGCTCTAGTTATCTCCCGCTTGGACTACTGCAATGCGCTCTATGTGGGGCTACCTTTGAAGGTGACCCGGAAACTACAACAAATCCAGAACGCGGCAGCTAGACTGGTGGCTGGGAGTGGCCGCCGAGACCACATAACACCAGTCCTACATTGGCTCCCAGTGAGTTTGACCAAACTGCAGGAGGCAGTGGAAGACAGGAGTGCCTGGCGTGCTCTGGTCAATGGGGTCACGAAGAGTCAGACACGACTAAACGACTAAAGAACAACAACATGTTTCTGAGCACAATTCAGTGTTGGTGCTGACCTTTAAAGCCCTAAATGGCCTCAGCCCAGTATACTTGAAGGAGTATCTCCACCCCTTCATTCAGCCCCGACACTGAGGTCCAGCTCCTAGGGCCTTCTGGCAGTTCCCTCCCTGCGAGAAGTGGGGTTACAGGGAATCAGTCAGAGGGCCTTGTCAGTAGTAGTGCCCACCATGTGGAACATCCTCCCATCAGATGTCAAGGAAATAAACAACTATCTGACTTTTAGAAAACATCTGAAGGCAACTCTGTTTAGGGAAGTTTCTATTGTTTGATGTTTTATTCTGTTTTTAATATTCTGTTGGGAGCCACCCAGAGTGCCTGGAGAAACCCAGCCAGATGCATAGCTGTCAAGTTCTCCCTTTTTTAAGGGAAATTCCCTTATGCTGAATAGGCTTCCTCACGAGAAAAGGGGAAACTTGACAGCTATGCCCAGAGGGGTGGGGTATAAGTAATTTTATTATTAATTATTATTATTATTACAGGGAAAACCAACGGCACCAGAAACCCTGCTAGGCCTTAAGGCAGTCCTGGCTATGAACCTGAAAAAGGTGCAGTTCCAGAACATACTGAAAGTGAGCAGCGGAGTGACTGAAAAACCAAATGAAGATAGACGCTGGAATCAAGAAAGGATTCAGAGGGGATTCAGAGATCTGCTTGGGGGAAATGGACAGCTAGATGGAGCATGCGAAATACAGATTGGCACAAGTGTGAGGCCACTTGTTACCTAAGATGAAGGTATCATTAGCTTTATTACGGCCTCTGAAAGAAGAACTGCAGCGTATGCAATGGTGGGGGATTATACAGCCAGTAGAGAAATGTGCAGACCGCATAAGCAATCTAATGATGATCAGAAAAGCATAAGAGAAACAAAGTATATGCATAGATCTAAAGCCCTTCAATAAAGCAATGAGAAGAAGCCACTTTCCATTATCCGCTCTAGAAGATATCTTGCCGGATCTGTCACTAGCAAGACTATTCCGTGTCTGTGATGTCAAAAATGGATTCCAGCATACTGAGCTGGATGAAAAACCCAGTTATTTGACAACATTTGCTGCACTCTTTGGTCCTCCATTGCTAGCTAAGAATGCCAATGGGTCCTGCTCTTGAAATGTTCCAAAACAGGCTGATGGGGGGGGGGTGTGTCTTACAGGAATCTGTGCACTAGCTGATAATGAGTTGATGCTGGGAGAGGCTGATGACCTAAAGCTCAAGAACATCAGGCCTGTGACTCATAGCATTTCTGAAAACATGCAGAGATAAGAAAATCAAACTCAACAGAGGTAAACTCTGAGGGTCACAGAGGTACCATATATTGACCGTTTCCTGAACTCCAAGGGCTTGAAGGTACATCTGGAAAAATAAGACCTATTTGAAGCATGCCAAGCCCCAGATGTCAAGAGATTACTAGGAATGACTAGCTTCTTCAGTCTCTGTAAACACGTCTCAGAGAACAGGGAGGCCCCGAAACTGTTAACACATTGAGAGACACCTTGGGGATTTTGAATATGTCACTTCATCACCAGGGTATTTTCAAAGTAATAGCAAGGTAGAATCAGCAGTGAAAGCAGCTAAGAAAAGCAGCAGGCAGAACCATATCTAGTACTATTAAATCAACAGAACATCCCATTCAAGGTCTAGGTTCAAGACCAGCACAACAACAAAAAATGGCTCAAATAACCAAGTCACTTGCCAGCAAGTGGCAAGCTACTGGTGCCAGGATCCACAGGGGTGCCCGTTGGTGAAAAGTAGAGGCAGCAACAATAAAGGCAGGTGCTATATTGCAACCAGTTGTCCAGAGATCTTCCAGGCCTAGACCCAAGGGTCACGGTAATGCTCTAACCCCTAACAAAACAGGACAAATTCAGGCACAAAGCAACAAGAATATCCACGATCATTTCTTTCTTTCTTTGGTGATCACTCGTAGCCAGGTAAGATTGTCTTTAACAGTGAGACCGTAAGTGAGTGTGGAAGTCAATTCTGGATCCACACATCTGTCCACAGTGGGGACATAGGTTTCCGGGCAGGAGTTGATCATGGTGAGGGTTTGCCAAACATGCCTTCCTCTTAGCACATTTCTCCCTTTCGTCCTGAGTTCAAGCATCTTCAAAGTCCATGACACCTTTGGTAAAGGCTGTTCTCCAACTGGAGCATTCACAGGCCAGTGTTTCCCAGTCGGTGTTTATACTACTTTTTTTTTTTTAGATTTGCCTTGAGAGAGTCTTTAGACCTCTTTTGTTGAGCACCAGCATTACGCTTTCCATTTTTAAGTTTGGAATAGAGTATTTGCTTTGGAAGACGATCATCAGGCATCCGCACAACATGACCAGTCCAACAAAGTTGATGTTGAAGAATATAAGGTACAGATGGCCAATACTGAGACATAACAGAAGACATCCAAGGAAATCCACAGAAGCATCAGGTGATATCATGACTGTCAACAAGACACTAGCATGTGACCAGCAGAGGGTCCAGCCTGAGAAGACATACATACAATGACTCTTTGTCCATTACTGTCTATGGAAGGGACACACCAGAGGGAACTCTAGGGGGGTGATGAAGGGAAGATGACACCAGTGGCCTACCCTGAGCTTAGAGTGGAACAGACTAAAAGAAGGCAGCTGAAGGATGCCATCACTGAACCAACTTATCCTCAAAGTGGGTGAGTTGTTAAAAGACCTGCACACCATGTTAATGTTCAGTTCCATTCCTTTAAATGAGAAGGAATGTGAAAGAATTATTAGATCCAGCCTGAGTTGCTTGAGCTTCCTGGGATGAACAAGGAAGTTCCTTCTGGCCTGAGGAGAGCTTGGTAAAGCTTAAAAGTTTGTTTATATAGCAGAGCCTTTCTGATTCTGCAAGGGGCTATATGAGAATCTTTGAAACACCCCCTCCTCCTGACCTAATTATGTTTTTATTTGGTGCTTTCTGAAACCTGGTCACACAGATTTCATTATCTGCTCTTATTCACTGGTGATATATTCCTGTAATAACGTTTGCTAAATTAGAATTGTATTAGGTCTGCTTCTCCCTTTACATTCATCCTGATTAAGATTCAATTCGCTATATTTAGCCAGTGACCCAAACAAGAAAATGTGAAGAATTTTTTTCAAAGAGGTTGGCTTTCAGATTTGAGCAGCCAAGGTGGGAGTAAGGAATTCTGGGTGGAAGGGCAAGAGAAGACAAATACCCTGGTGTGCTCAAGTCACCTTATTACACCAGACCAAAGGTGTAGCTTTTAGGGCATTTTGAAATTGAGTCTCATGGTCTCAAACCTAGTCCGTAACCCAGGCTCACAGACCCTTTTCAAGTTCCAAACAGGGATGTGCTATGTTAGCCCCTCTGATTGGCATCCTGGTTGTCTAGTGCTTCTGCAAGCATAGATGAAACATTTTTAAAAACATGTACAAACAGACACCATCCTTGCAATATATCCTTTCTCTAAGGATTATGAACTGCAAGCACTATTGTGTACAGATGAGTGTTGGAAAAAATGGAAGCCATGAACAGGGCCGGCTCTAAGGCAAGGCTGGGTGGCGCAATGAGCCACGGCACCGGGCCGCCAGGGAGGGCGCCATGCTGCTGCTGCCGTGGCAACTGTGCTGCGCGCTGCGCCTGCCAGACAGCCGTGCTGGGAAACGGGACGGGGGGGGCGCAGGAGGGATCTTCGCACCACGGCGCCAGGGCGCCAGACACGCTTGAGACGGCCCTGGCCATGAATCTAGTTCCCACTTCCCCTTGTCTAGTGTAACCTATCCACAACATCACACTACACAATGGCACCAAGGGAAATGCACAACATTGCAGCATCAGGGAAGTGGGTGGTTGCAATAGATTTTTTTTGGGGGGGGGGGTTAGATACAGGTCTACTTTTCTCAGTGATTGCCAAGGGTATATCAATAGTGGATAAGAATACAACATAATTCTGGTTTACGGTACTTAATTCTGGCCTAAGCAGGCCCTCAGTACACGCAAATAAACACACATACTCAAAAAAGTCTTCGCTTCTGAGAAAACTCTGGTATGCATTCTTTGATTATATGAGGAATTTTCAATAGCTCTTTAATCTTTTTAGCAGTCTCAGCAGGGATATCTAAAACAATCATTTGTAGGCTGTTGGAGATCATATCTTTTAAAAAAGAATCCTTGGGGAAAGTACCATATTGTCATATAATCAATATCCTTGATTAGCCCTCTATTTTTCAGGTACTGTTTTTGTCCACATTTTCACTTTAAGTTTGGCCAACTCCTTGGCCTCCATCACTTCCCTTGGGAGGTTATTCCATTTTAAAGCCTCGTTTTATCAGATCACAGCCTGATGGATCAATATATATTTTAGCTTTCTCTGTTTCATTCACTACCAATATATATCTTATGCTAAATACCTTGTTAGCCTCCCAAGAATTCAGGGCCTTTTCATGGCTATATGTGGCTAAATGTGTGTTTGCTAACACTGAGGTTTTTCCACAAAGTAGTTTTTCTAAAGCTCCTTGCAAAGCTAATGATTAACTAACAGATATCCTCCAGTAGCTAACTTTGAAGGTTGTAAACCTGGGATCACATGATAGGTATTGGCTTGCAATCTCCATTTTGAAAGGAGTCTTTGCCTCCCAAAACTGAATGGAGTTAAGATGCAAATGGAGGTTTCTCTCTGAATGCTACAGGGAGAACAATGCTAGTAAATGCAAACAGCCTGGAGGCTGGAAAGTAGGCTGGAGAGAGAGAGAGAGAGAGAGAGAGACCTTTGCTTATACGTCTGTTTGGATTATTTCACATTTTATAAGATGCTGAGCCTTTGCTGGACAGCACAAGATATTGTATGGATATTTTTGATGTTTGAATTCTGTTGTGAAGAAAATTCTGCCAGAAAAAGCTGAAATAATATTTTCATGGGTCTGGACAATGCTTCGTTTCCAACGGAGTCATTTCTTACGCTTCCAGTCCCTTCAAACTGTGCAGTATTTAATATCTGCAACAAAGCCAAGCGGTTCCTTCTCTAGCAGTTCTAACTCCTCATTTTCTAGGAGCGAACACAAATAAGGAAAGCCTCTTGCAGTTCCCTTCCCAAAACATCCCACGTTAAACTCTGGGGGTTGCAGAAAAAGCAGATCACTGGATGAGGTCTGCTTACCTCTTCATGAAGGGACAGCAGCTTACAGGGCACCTGGCATCTGTACAGAGAGATACCCCAACTGATGCAGGTGGCGCTGAGGTCTAAACCACAGAGCTTAGGACCTGCCGATCGGAAGGTTGGCGGTTCGAATCCCTGCGACGGGGTGAGCTCCCGTTGTTCGGTCCCAGCTCCTGCCAACCTAGCAGTTCAAAAGCATATCAAAGTGCAAGTAGATAAATAGGTACCACTCCGGCGGGAAGGTAAACGGTGTGTCCGTGTGCTGCTCTGGTTCGCCAGAAGCAGCTTAGTTATGCTGGCCACATGACCCAGAAAAACTGTCTGCAGACAAACGTCAGCTCCCTCGGCCAGTAAAGCGAGATGAGAGCTGCAGCCCCAGAGTCATTCGCGACTGGACTTAACTGCCAGGGGTCCTTTACCTTTACCTTTTATGCCAACTGAGTATCTATTGGGCATGACCCATAGTCTCATGCCTCTCCCTATTGACAGCCAAACACACAGTCTTCTATGTTTGGCTCCACCAGAAGGCAAGTCACCCACTGTGTTGCTAAGGCTATAGCTGTTATCTCTCTTGCTAGATTACCCAGCATGTCACAGCAAGCCCTTTTGACAATGGCCCCGATTCTGCATCTAAGCAAGTTACTGGATACCCACAATTTTACTTTGTTCCAGTGAACTCTTTGAAGTTATACTTGAGTTGCCCCAATTGAAAAGCGGCTGGACAGTCCATAACTTGGCAGTTTAAAAGACAGCAATCCTGTTTTGTGTTTAGTGGAACTCTTAATCTAGCATGTGTTCTTTAAGGGACAAGTTATGTGTTTTATTTTAATTATTAAATGTTGAGTGCAACATCTACCTTGGGCACTCAGTTTCCTAAATCTCATTTTTCTTTTTTTCTTTTTCTTTTTCTAAAAAAGCAAAAAGAAATATTAAAGCTAGCTTCTGACCTTTATGGCTGAAGAGAAAAGTTTGCAGATGTGTAGGAAGTATTTGAAAAAGCTTATAAAACAGAAGTACCATTTGATAAGGTCATCTTCTATGAGGTCCTACGTAAGCTTCTCTTCCTCCACCTTTTCCCACTTCTTTCTTTTGGTCAGGTATAAAAACTGCGCCACCCACCCCTAGTTCCGTGGAAGGAAACACACACCAAGAGAGATTGTGGTGAAATTACAACCAGCTCTGTGAAAACATAAAGGCAGCAATCAGAATATAATGCATTCAGAATATTAAAACGTGTTTCTCCTGCAGGGGCTGAAAAAAGTCCTCTTTATAGACCAGTGTTTCTCAACCTTTTTTGGGCCACGGCACACTTTTTCCGTGAAAAAAATCACGAGGCACACCACCATTAAAAAAGTTAAAAAATTCAACTCTGTGCCGCCCTATATTATAATTATGACTGTAAGAAACACTTGCCAAATATTGCTTTCCGGCGGGTCAGTGCAGATTATTGGTGGCCGCCAGGCTCGTTTGCATTGAGTTTTGGGAAAGAGGAGGAGAAATATTGCTTTCCGGCGGGTCAGTGCTGATTATTGGTGGCCGCCAGGCACGTGACAATGCAAATTGCCCTTCTCGTCGTCGCACGTCGCGGCACACCAGCCAGCGTCTCGCAGCACACTAGCGTGCCGCGGAACAGCGGTTGAGAAACGCTGTTATAGACCAACATTTGCTCAAGGTCACATATAGAGTTGCAAGATTAGACTTGCCCATACAGAACCTAAAAATGAAAGTAGCAGATAATAAGTATACGTGTAGATATTGATGTTTTATTCCTTAATCAGTCATACTTTATTGCATTATTCTAATATTAGACGATGCATCTGGACTAATGTTTTGTCTCCCTGCTATATTGATTTTCCCTCTCTCTTTTGTGATGCTGCTTTCGGATTAAAGAATAAATCTATGTCTTTCTTGCAATGCTGATTACAACCAAGACTGCCACGCAACCACCAGAATTTTGTCCCACTAGCAAGCTGCCAGGATTGGAAGGTGAAAAACCAAGAAAATTCCAGCCAAACCATTCGCATTGTTAATGCCTATGTTTGTTAATGCCTATGCCGTAAGACACTGATTGGACCCTCAAGTGAGTCCAAGACCAAGGTGGGTCGCACCAGTGGCATCAACAAAAGTTTCTCTCCTTCTTTGGGTTTGTTGTTGTTCTTTTTAACTTACTCATCTGAAGATTTTCAGTTGCAACCTTAATCAATATGACAGACATTTCAAATGGAGGTCAAAATCACTCAAATTCACAATGGGCAATACTGTATTCAACATACGTCATACTCAGAGAAGACCAACTGAAATCTCTCTCTCTCTCTCTCTCTCTCTCTCTCTCTCTCTCTCTCTCTCTCTCATAAATTTATCTATTTGGTTTTTCAGATTAAAATTGTACAGTCACATATTGAACATACACAACATAAAAACAAGATTCCATGGAATCTCCTGGACTTCCCTTCCCTCCTCTCCTTTGTGGGTCTTATTATTAATCATTCCCTCCTGCATCTTTTATGATAAGCCAAATCTTTTACTTCTCCATTATGTCCAAAATTCAACATTAAACTACAAGTGATATTCCAATCCTGTTTACAATGGTTTTTAAGAAAAATTATAAAAAATTTCCCCATTCTTTATCAAAATTTTGGTCTTTCTGATTTCTGATTCTTCCGCTCATTTTAGCCATTTCGCCATAATCCATCAGCTTTGTCTGCCATTCTTCTCTGGTCAAGACTTTATCTTCTTTGTATCTCTGGGCCAATGACATCCATGCAGCCGTGGTTGCATACCTAATAGACTTTTCTGCTCCCTTGGGATTTCGGCACCCAGGATTCCTAAAATGAAGGAGGGCTGTTTTTCCGTGCCCTGCTGTCCTTTGTTACATCTGGCTGGTTTAGAAGGAAAAGCAGGAAAATACGGAAAGTAGCATTAGAAGGTTGGTCAGGTCAAAATTAGGATTGGGACCTGGGTTTCAAAAGGTGGAAGGATACTGCATTTGTATTGGGGTGCTGGCTGCATTTGTAATGCACTGTAGTGTGAGCACCTCGCCTCAGACCATCTCTTGGACTGGGCAATACAGCATTTCTAGAAGATCTGTGACCTGGAAGACATGAGATACAGGACACTCATGGTTTTTAACGTTAAGGAATATTTCTGATAACATTGATGGACACATGACGTCCTACATTTTACGTTCATAATACGCTATTACCTTGTCTTTCTTATCACTAATTTTTTTTAATCGTTTTATGCTGCTATATTGCTGAAACATGGCTCATATGTCCCTATATAGCATTTTACCTTCTTCTTCTTTTTACTGCATTCAGACTTTGACCCAACCACCCCCTCCAATGGTATTCGTAGGGTGGTGTTCAGTTCAGATAACAAAGGACACGGAGGGAGAATGGTATTTGAGGGGTGGTGTTCAGTTCAGATAACAAAGCATCGAAGGGAGGGAGGAAGAATTAAAATGTGACACCAGAGGACATAGCAGAGCTACCAGCAACCCACAGCAGGGAAAGAAACTGTGTTTTGGGAAATGGCATGGCTGGGTATTACTTACATAATTTGACCAAAAAGCCAAGGTAAAAACCGTTTTAATTAACTAGTATGCCCTGTGACATTTCAAAACAACATATATTGTATTGTTCTAATAGGGGGGGGGGGAATAACGTTAAACAGGTTAGTGTAGACCCAGCCCTAGGTGGTATCTGGAAAATCACAAAGTCATTCCCTTGGAGATACTTTGCACATGCTCAGATGATCTTTCCTTATAGATCCTTTTAAATTATACTTTTTTATCCTGTCCGGGGTGTGGGGTGAGGATAACCCTATAAATGTTGGGAGAAATTCAGCCTTAAGTACCAGATTTTTTGCAAACTGCCAGACTGAGTGGCCAACCTAATTGCTGCATGTTGAAACAAATCTGGCATGAAACTATCACGGAGTTCTGCATGTCCTCTACTAGAGAGTCTCCACAACTTGTGACACAGCAGGATGTACAAGTCATATATTGTGGCCTATCAGGTTCTTGATAACACCCTGATTTTTGTGGTCCCTAGCAAGCAGTAACAACAGGTTTGTCAATGACCTGATAGACTTGGTGGGTCATAAGATACGCAGCCTGCTATACTAGGGATAATTTGTTAGATTCATTATTGTTTTATAGTGGTCCAGAAGAGCCAAAGGAGTTACACCAGAGTTTAATTTGGCCTGTGATGTCCACTTAATTTTTCTTATCTACTGTGGAAATATTGGCACAGGTTAATTGGATATGACCTCCTGCTTACATAATTTTCTTCCCCATGACTATATACGTTCCTCAAGGATTTATTGAAGGCTTTCTCTGATCTTACCAAGACTTTGCAACTTGACCTGATACTATAAACTGACTTTTGGGTTCCCAGACTTAATGATTGTTTCAACAGATATGACCTCATCATGTTTTAATAATACTTCGATTGTATTATTTGGCCAAGCTAATTAATTTTTGCCGCCATATTTCAGTGGTCTGCTTTGCCTCTGTGTGATTTACTCTATTTATTTCCAAGCATTTATGTTCTCGTATAACTTATATACTAATAGCAAACTCATTCTTACGTAGCTGAATTGGGCACCATCCACTCACAAGGCTTGGGAGAACCCCAAAGTACCAAAGGGGGGGGAGAAATTGGGGAGAATACATGAGGAGGGCTCACAACAGCCCTGTGTGTCTGTTGGGGGGAGAACCGTTGATGTCACCAGTTAATCCTTGGCACAAGTTAATGGCACAAGTTAATCCTTGTGCTGCCATAGCTCAGCAGCAGAGCATATGGTCTGTATGCAAAAGGTTCCAGATTTAATTACTGGCATCTTCATGTAGGGCTGGAGGAGTGTATGGGCAACCTAGATAATTGTATTTCGAGGAGATAGTGCTCTAACCTGGTTATCATTCCTGCTCCTGTTTGCTTCCTCCTCTCTAAGCTTTTTGATGGCTGAAGAACAGCCTTTAATGCCCTAATCTGTTGGAAGAGAAGGAAGTGATATTGCTGGGTACCTTCTTTTGATAGTTCTAGTTACAGGTAGGTAGCCGTGTTGGTCTGAGTCGAAGCAAAATAAAAAAATTCCTTCAGTAGCACCTTAAAGACCAACTAAGTTTATATTTTGGTATGAGCTTTCGTGTGCATGCACACTTCTTCAGATACACTAGTGCTAAGGTGCTACTGAAGGAATTTTTTTATTTTACCTTCTTTTGATGTTCGACATTGTTTGAGGAAAGTGAGGCATTGGGAGAGGTGGCTAATGAATATTCTGTACGTAGCTAGTAGCACATAGGCAGTCAGGCAAGCCACACAACTACGGTATCTATAAACCAGATGGCTTGGGCACAGTTTTGGAGAAGCTCGTGCATGGACTGACGGCCGTGGGGCCGTGCAACCTGAGGCTTCCTGAGGGAATCACTTCGCCACTTCTTGAGGGCTTCCAAGTGGCAGACTGAGCTGCCTGCTTGGTAATGTAGGCCTATATATTGCTTGCTGTTTAGAATAAAATCTTTAATCTTCTCACTCACTTTTGTTTGGATTGCCACTGAATCTCATTTTAGAAGAACCGCCTTGCATTTGGCAAGACAAGGAGACCCCTGACTGAAAACCCGGAGAACTGCTGCCAAACAGGGTGTGTAGACAGTACAAAATTAGATGGAAAAATGGCCTGAGTTAGTATAAGACATTTTCTGTTTTTTTGAGTGCCAGGCCATGTATTTTGCAAAAGCAATCAAGGCTTCCAAACCAGGGTCCACATGTTTGTAAAGCGGTAAACACTTTTGAAAAAATGGGAGGATGGTGACACACACTGCACAGCAGATGCATACAATGCTCACATAAAACATGTAGACTGTGGAAGCTATACCATATCTTTCAATGTATGTATATGCAGTGGTGTATCTTGGGGACAACCTGGCACCTCTGCTGCCCACAAACCCCATTCCAAAACAGCAGCTGCCACCATGATAGCTGGACTCACCCAGTCAAGCAAGGACACAGAGCACGCTGCTCCATGGAGTGGCTGGAGGCAAAAGATGGTTGCTTTGCAGCCACTAGGGGAGAAGACACTGAGGAGAAGATGCTGGGGATCTCCTTCTCCTTGCGGTCACTTGTTGTTTGCACCAGGGGGACTTCTGTCTCCCACCCCAAGGACACCACTGGTTTGATTTGTCACTATGGCCTCCCTATGGCCTCCCTATGGGGTCCCTAGAAATAGAAAAGTTCCGTAAATGCCCCAGCCAAATCATGGTAGTTGGACGGTATAGAATTATGCCTTGGATATGGAATTGCTGCCACCCTGGTGGTATTTTCCTTGCAGTTTTGTTTTATTCTTCAATAAAAACTTCAATAAATTCTTCAATAAAAACTGATTGCGTGTGTGTGTGTAAACTGATTATATATATAATATATGAGGGACCCAGGTGGCGCTGTGGGTTAAACCACTGAGCATAGGGCTTGCTGATCAAAAGGTCGGCGGTTCGAATCCCTGTGACGGGGTGAGCTCCCGTTGCTTAGTCCCAGCTCCTGCCAACCTAGCAGTTCGAAAGCACGTCAAAATGCAAGTAGATAAATAGGAACCGCTACAGCGGGAAGGTAAATGGCGTTTCCATGTGCTGCTCTGGTTTGCCAGAAGCAGCTTTGTCATGCTGGCCACATGACCTGGAAGCTGTACGGCAGATCCCTCGGCCAATAATGTGAGATGAGCGCGCAACCCCAGAGTCGGTCACGACTGGACCTAATGGTCAGGGGTCCCTTTACCTTTACATATATATCCTGAAGTATACAAATTGCCAAAACATTATTAAACCATTTTAATTGTAAATGAGAGAATGAAGGGTTCTTTGGCTTGTTGTTGTTGTTTACAGAATTGCATTTGTCTCAGTTGCCAACTCTGCTGCATACATACACTTTTTACTAATGCAAAACATATCTGATCTTTTATTGAAGACAACTTCTGATTTATAATGCCAACAGTTGCTTTTAATCCTTTCAAGTTTAGAACAATGGGACAAAGCAATTCATCTATGTTTTCTTATTAAGAGGTCTGGCTTGTCAAGATGTAAAGGAATTTGAAACCGAGGAAGACTTAAAACACTGCTCTCCATTGCTATAACTAGTTAATAGCTTGATAGATCATGGAAATGGTGTAAACATGATATATCTTTATTTCAGCCAAGTATCTGACAAAGTCTCCCATGGGTAGCCTTGTTAGCAAGTTAGTAAAATGTGGTCTGGACAAGACTGAAATTAGGTAGAAGAACTGTACCCAGCAAGTGCTCATTAATGGCTCTGCATCAACCTGGAACGAGGCCTCAATAGGGGCACCACAGGGCTCTCTCCTAGACTTTGGGCTGTTCAACATCTCAGCTTGGATGAGACTGTGAAGAGATGCTTATCAAATCAGCAAATGACACAAAGCTGGAAGAGATAAATAATACAATGGGAGAGACAATCAAGATTCAAAACAATCTAGAAGACTAGGCCAAGACCAATGAGATAAAATTCAAGACTTAAATAGTGTCAGGAGTATGGGCAGGAGTCAGGCTATATTTTCTCCTCATTTCTCCTGCTTTGAGTACTGCAATGTACTCCACGTGGGGCTATCTTTGAAGGTGACTCAGAAACTACAACTAATCCAGAATACAGCAGCTAGACTGGTGACTGGGAGTGGCCACCAGGACCATACATTGGCTCCCAGTATGTTTCTGAGCACAATTCAAGGTATTGGTGCTGACATTTAAAGCCCCAATGGCCTCTGCCCTATATATCTGAAGGAGCGTCTCCACCTCCATCGTTCAGCCCGGACACTGAGGTCCAGCTCCAAGGGTCTTTTGATGGTTCCCTTACTTTGAGAAGTGAAGTTACAGAGAACCAGGCAAAGGGCTTTCTTGGTAGTGGCACCCGCCATGTGGAACGCTCTCCCATCATATGCCAAACAGATAAACAACTATGTGACTTTTAGAAGAGATCCGAAGGCAGTCACGTTCAGGGAAGTTTTTAATGCCTGATGTTTTAAAGGTAAAGGTAAAGGTAAAGGACCCCTGACAGTTAAGTCCAGTCGTGAACAACTCTGGGGTTGTGGTGCTCATCTCACTTTACAGGCCGAGGGAGCCGGCGTTTGTCTGCAGACAGTTTTCTGGGTCATGTGGCCAGCATGACTAAGCCGCTTCTGGCACAACGGAACACCGAAACCATAGCAGCACCGGAGCAGTACCTATTTGAGGCTCAGTGGTTTAGACCACAGCACCACCCACGTCCCACTGATATTTTACTGTGTTTTAAATATGTTGTTGGGAGCCACCCAGAGTGGCTGGGGAAACCCAGTCAGATGGGCAGCATATAATATAATAAAATATCACCCTTGCTTAGGAGTGGGAGGGGAGAGAGAGAAAAGGAGAAATGTATTGCTCTTCTCAGATATTTCTTAGTCAGTTAGAAGCCTTGGGGAAGATCCAACTAAATGGGATAGCAATCTCCCTAACAAATGATGTACCTGACAACTCTTCCAGGACCATGAAGGGAGATTTATAAGTCCTTCTGGCACCCTTAACCCTGTCCTCTCCAAGCCTCAGATCTTAAAACAAAATGTATGGATGCAAATATAATATCAGTAATTGATCCCCATGTTCACTGAAATCGCTTCAGCTAATTAGTGTCAACAGATGCACACATATTACAATTTTGCCTTACAAAAATGACTTTTATAAGTGGCATTAGAGTGTCTGTAAAATGTTTATTATGTCCACAGGAATGCATATACCCAGGATACAAATGGCAGACTATCAACAGGGTGCTAAACTTCCCTTCCCTGATGCCTGAGGAGGGAAAACAAGACAGGATTAAGCTTATACTGAATTCTAAAACCAAGATAGGGAAGCTGCAGTCCTAAACCTAAGTCCAATTGAAGTCCCTAGTAATACAGGATTAGGAATGGAACCACAGGTGGTTTTGTCATGGGCCATTAGCCACTTAACTTACCGTAGTCTATTGCAGCAAAAACTACCGTATGAAGGCTTGTGGCACCTTAAAGACAAACAGGACTACCCTTCTAGAAATTAATGCATTTTGAAAGGGAACACAGAGGGAAGGTAATAGATTTGTAAATATCTATTGATGGCTGAGATATGCATATTTATCATGTGCTACAATATACATTAAAATGGCCTATATTTTCTACATGAGTGGGAAATTACCTATATTTCTGCATGAAATGGGCGGGGGGCGACGACGACGACATGATTTGTGCAAAATAAACCAATTGCAGCAGAATGGAAAATAAAAGTGCAAATAAACATTGGAACAGATTGAAGCATGCTTGTACATCCCTAGTTGCAAGCACAGGCTAAGGCTGGCCACAACTCTTTCACTTCCATTTCTGACAGAGCCTGCACGTATAAAGGTTGTATGGGCATCAGGTGAGGAGGTATTGGGCAAGACAGATCAAGTCACATACCAGGGTTGGGGGGAATGACCTGAGGCCAGCAGTGATAACACCTGTAGGAAAAGTGTTATCTTGAGAAATGAATAAAATGATTAGAAATGGTTGGAAATGAGCATGCTCAGGGCCTGAGTTCTTGGGAGTGATTCCAAGATGGAGTCCAAACTAGAAACTGTGCAACATAAGCTGAAATTTTTAATAAAAAGTTGCTGTTCCCTTTGCTGGTGTAGCCTGTGTGTGTTACCAATTACAGATTCTGGTCCTGTTAGAATTTTTACCCTATTGCTTTACCGAAATTTCTCTGTATTTTTATCTTGTTCATGTTCTCATATTTCCTTTCTGTCTTCTGAATCCCATCACTTTCATTAGATGCTCTGCACATGTTCAGAAATGTGGGAATGCACCATAATGATAACTCGCAAAATGTCATCTGGTTCCCACTTTAGAAAACACACACACACACACAAAAGCAAATGCTTTAAGGAATATTTTTATTTTTATTTTCTGCTCACATAATTACAGTCTTTCCTTTGTTTTAGCATGTCCCGTATATGAATTTAAACCCATGACAACTGATTTGCACAAGCATTTCATCCCCTAATGTTACAGTCATCAAGCAACAAACATTGTGGGAACAAAACCACAGTATTCTAAGTTGTGAGTTGTTCTAGTTGATGGCCTACAGTTTCCCTCACCCATGCTGCCTGCGGCTGATGAGGGGAGTTGGCTTCCAATGTCTAGAGAGTCACTACTTCCTGGCTTCAGCATTAAGAACCAGCCAAGCACGTGTTGTGTGAATAGGCCCATAATATTCATAAATGCCTATTATTCGCCGCCACCTCGTCTCAAGGGCTACAGCTAATGCTGGAGGGTTGGGAAGGATCCCATTTAGGGGATATTTATTACTAAATGGCACCCTGATTTGCACAGACTATAATTCCTATGGTCGTATGGACAGAATTATTATTATTATTATTATTATTATTATTATTATTATTTATACCCCGCCCATCTGGCCGGGTTCCCCCAGCCACTCTGGGCGGCTTCCAACAAAATATTAAAATACAGAAATCCATAAAACATTAAAAAGGTTCCCTAAACAGGGCTGCCTTAAGATGCCTTCTAAAGATCTGGTAATTGCTGTTCTCTTTGACCTCTGGTGGGAGGGTAGTGGGTGCCACTACCGAGAAGGCCCTCTGCCTGGTTCCCTGTAACTTGGCTTCTTGTAGTGAGGGAACCGCCAGAAGGCCCTTGGCGCTGGACCTCAGTGTCCGGGCAGAACGATGGGGGTGGAATGAACCTCTCCGCCTGCAATCTGCTGTGTAGCTTCTTTCTTCCTCCCACACATGCAAATCCCTGATGTTGCTCATCTCAGAATTCTCCAGCCGCAAGCATGAAATCTGATGCCTTCTACCTTCCCATTTTCGAACAGTTTGTTGACAAAGACCTTTTTTCTGTATTATTTGAAACACCAAGATTTTGCTGCGTATCTTATTAGCTTTGTGCTCCATAAAGTGGAAACCCGGTACTGCCTCCTCGCTGAGCTTTTATTTTGGTCCCCATCACCTCCACATGTGGGACGAAGAGAGCAAGTTTATTAATAGAGGGAAGTTATTTGACTTAGCACCACACATCTTTACAACAATGATTTTGATTAGGTACTGTGTCATGCCTATGCTTTTGAATAAACTCACAAAATGGGAACAAAAAAAATCCAGTAAGTTGTTAATTAATTGTCAGGATTTTACAGTGATTTAATAGATTCTCCATTAACTTCCCATTAACAGAAGTCTACTTCACATTAATCTTACAGTGAAAAATGCTAGCATTGGGCTAATATGTATGATCCTCTTCCCGATGTTTCCAGTGTAAATATTTTTGGCAGTCACACTGGGCTGAAACTTCCCCCTGCCTGGATCAATGCAGGCAATCAATTAATGGCAAAACCCAGGCATAGTTGGTGATTATGACACCGTGAAACAACCCCCGAGAGTTGCTGCAAGAGCTCCTATTCTGAAACAGTGCACCCTGATCTTCTGGTTCAGGACCACAAGCTGTTCTCCCATCTATTGCAATGTGGCCAGAGCAGCTTCTGCACAGCCTGGAGGGTGTGTTTTTCAATGTGTGGTGCTGTGGTCTAAACCACTGTGCCTCTTGGGCTTGCCAATCAGAAGGTCGGCAGTTCGAATCCCCGTGATGGAGCGATCTCCTGTTGCTCTGTCCCAGCTTCTGCCAACCTAGCAATTTGAAAGCACGCCAGTGCAAGTAGATAAATAGGTTAGCCCAGAGATGGAAGGAAGGAGAAGTACCAACAAAAGAAGAATGGCAGGCGAAATTGATGGAGTATGCAGAGATGGTGATACTGATGGGGAAGATCAGAAACCAAGAAGATCAAGTATTTTTAAAAGACTGGAGTAAATTCTTTATTTATTTAAAAGACCCCTGACGACAGTTGAAATCATTGGCAGGGATGTAATGACACTTGTAATGTGGAATTAACTATGGTAACTATGGATATATAACAGATGGATAATGGTAAAAGTTGCAGAAAATCTAATCTTAAATATGGAACCCATGGAGGGATGGAAGGAGGTCCGAAGGTTCAAAAGAGCCTTTTACGTAAATAGGTACCGCTGCGGCGGGAAAGTAAACGGCGTGTCTATGAGCTCTGGTTTCCATCATGGTATTCCATTTTGCCAGAAGCAGCTTAGTCCTGCTGGCCACATGACCTGGGAAGCTGTCTGCTGACAAACACTGGCTCCCTCAGCCTGAAAGCGAGATGAGTGCCGCAACTCCATAGTCGCCTTTGACTGGACTTAACCATCAAGGGGTCCTTTAACTTTAACTTATATCTGAGATTTGGCAAAGGCATGAAGCCATAGAGGTGACAGCACAGGGCAGGTCGGCACTACACAGCAGGTTTGTGGATTGTGTTCCTATGTATTAACATGTTCATTGTTTCCCTTTGCCTATTCCATGGATAAGAGGACTGGCCTAGATCTGCCTGCAAATTCACCACCAAATTTGACTATTTCACACTTAGAAATGCAAGGAAATCAAGAGCTTTTGCCTTGTTGCACTGACAACCCCATCAAAGTAGATACGTCACAACAGGACTAGCAAGGGGAACACTTGAGAGGGGACGCATTCATTTTCAAATTAATAGATTTCTGGCAGTACTGTGTGGTTACTGACAACAATGGTGACTTTTTAAAAAAGCCCATCAAATTATCTTAGCAAAACAAGTCATACACCTCAATAAGTAACCGAGGCTTCAAACAAGCTGAACAATTTGATGACTTTTTTTTTTAGGAGACTTGTGCTTTATGTGCCATATAGTACATGTAAATGATATGCTTCTTTTCGGTGCTGCATGTAAAAAAGAAAACCAATCCACTCATATGGATGTCTCATTATCATCTTCCATGTTCACAGCCTACATTGAAAAGGAGGGCTCTTGAAGACCAGGAACTTTGATTGCTGAGAGAAGAGGATTGTGTAATATGATAATCTTGGTCAAGAAATCATCAACTTCAGGTTTACAGCTTTAGATAAGTTTCTGAGGGCTACTGTCATAAAGTTTCCCACCTGAGGTTAACCACAATAATGGAAAGTTGTGGGAGTCAGGTAATAAGACAGCTGTAGGAAATTAAAAACAAAGAGCAAAGGAGGGGGGGAATGGGAAGATGAGTCTGAGGAGAATGTCAGAGTAAATAACAAGGAACAATGCAGAGAGATACAGGGGGGGTCAGGTAATTCAAATGTGAAAAGATGAAAGTTAATTCAAAATAGCTAAATACAGAATAGTGACAGGTTTCTAGGGGGGAAAGGATATCAAACAATTGTGTGTGTCATTGAACATAAGGAATCACAAGGTAAAAAAGAGATTCTAAAAGATAATTTGGTTGCATGGCATTAAAAATGAATGGTAAGTAATAAGAAGAGAAAAGCAAAATATGTGTCTAACGTTCAAAACAAAGGAACATTAGGAACCAAGTAGGGCAAAAAGAACTCGGTACAATTTATTAATATCAACAAAATCTCAACAAAATCCCACAGATCACAAACTAACTACAAAGAGAAACAAAAGGAGGAAAAAATCCGCATGTAACTTTGGGGGTAAATATTAAGAAGACTGCAAATTCAGATGGGGATAAAGTGAATTTTTTACCCTCCTCAGCCCTCCACTCCTAACAATTACAAATGCTCCTGAGTTCAGGGAGATATTGTATAGAAGATTTTAAAATGTTTTGTTAGTGGTGGAACAGTGAAGTTGCTATTCTTCAAGTTCCGGGTTCCTTTTCCAGATGTGTAGCAAAGAATCCAGTGCATGGATAGCTCACTTAGCTAGAGCATGGTGCTGAAAAGGTTGCCTCTTCAATCGTATTATGGGACATCTGCATATTCCTGCATTTCAGGGCTTGGACTAGATGATCATCAGGGTCCCTTTCAACGCTACAGTTCTATGAATGGGAAGGTGATGTACCTTGTCTGTAGTAAAAGGTAAAGGTAAAGGATAAATGACCCCTGGACGGTTAAGTCCAGTCAAAGGCAACTATGGGGTTGAGGTGCTCATCTCGTTTTCAGACTCGTTTGTCCACAGACAGCTTTCCGGGTCATGTGGCCAGCACGACTAAACCGCTTCTGGCACACAGGGGACTGTGACAAGTGCCAGAGTGCATGGAAACACTGTTTACCTTCCCACTGCAGCAGTACCTATTTATCTACTTGTACTGGCGTGCTTTGAAACTGCTAGGTTGACAGGAGCTGGGACAGAGAAATGGGAGCTCACCCTGTCATGCGGATTTGAACTGCCAACCTTCCATTCGGCAAGCCCAAGAGGCTCGGTGGTTTAGACCACAGCACATGTGTGAACCCTAAGGTTCAAAACTGCAAGTTTCATAATATTGAACTGTTGGTTACTGTATATGTGTCAGGAGTATCGTGCTTTGCTAGTATTTAACTAAAAGAAAAACACACACTTTATGCTTTTAAATCAGTGCAGGACAGGCCGTTGAAGGCAGTGTTAAAGAATGCAACCTCCATATAGATCCAGCACGATGTGCAATGGGTGTGGGGAAGGAACTTGGATAATGAGAAGGAGGATGTACACAAAAAAGTGTTGCTTTTTCCCTTGCATGGGAAGGTATGCAGCTGAAATACGACTAAGATAAGAGGGTGAAATACGAGATAAAATTACGCTGAGAAAGCAATTTAGGCCCTAGGCCTTTCCAGCCTACCGTACTACAGTTGGCATGGCAAGGTCTGTCTAGAGCAGGCATTCAAAAGTATAAATCCCAGAGATATTCACTAGCAGACAGTTGAGCTGACCTTCACAGTCTGCTTCCCAGTCTCCCTCAGGGCACTGCCACTGCTAAATGAGTTACTGAAGAGCAGAGGGAGAGCGCAGTGCCAGGGAGTGTTCCTCCAGCAGATTGTACGATGCTACAGGATATTAACCGGAAGAGTGGGAGAATGGTGGCTGTCAGATGTGGAAGCGAATGTTATTTATTCATTCATTTGTATTCCACCTACTCTGTGGGGCTTGCGGCAGATTACATTATTTTTATTTATCCCATTTCTCCCCCCAGCCACACTCCGAGGAGTTCAGGCCGGTATACATTTCGGTTTTCCTATTTCGAGAGACAATGGCTAGCCCAAGATCACCCGCTGAGCTTTGTGACCAAGGAGAGTTTGAACTCGTGTGTCTTCCCAAAATTTGTCCCCAATACCATGTTGTTAAATGTACTGCATTGTTGCGACTTTTGAGATACATTGCAGTGCCACAATAACTCAAACTTGAAACAAGCAGTAACAAAAGTTATAGTCTTCTAAAAAATATCCTCTAATCACCACTGCTGGGTCTACAACAGCCTCCCAAAGACTGGAAAAGTCACTATTGATCAAAAACTATTAATAAAAAGTTACTACAGTGGTACTTCGGTTTATGAACTTAATTCGTTCCAGAAGTCTGTTCTTAAACCAAAGCCATTCTTAAACCAAGGCGTGCTTTCCCTAATGAGCCTCCCGCCGCTGGTGCCCTTCCACCTTTCGGCTTCCGTTCGTAGACCGAGGTAAAGTTCACTAACTGGAACACTACTTCCGGTTTTGTGGAGTTCAGTTCGTACAGTGGTACCTCTGGTTATGAACTTAATTCGTTCCGGAGGTCTGTTCTTAACCTGAAACTGTTCTTAACCTGAGGTACCACTTTAGCTAATGAGGCCTCCCACTGCCGCCACGCCACTGGCACACGA
The DNA here is from genome assembly GCF_965207765.1 of Zootoca vivipara. NCBI lineage: Eukaryota > Metazoa > Chordata > Lepidosauria > Squamata > Lacertidae > Zootoca > Zootoca vivipara. The sequence continues at coordinate 11,110,248 of NC_142583.1, read as the reverse complement.
TTTCTGTTCTCATCCTGAGGTAAAGTTCTTAAGCCGAGGTACTACTTCCGGGTTAGCAGAGTCTGTAACCCAAAGTGTTTGTAACCTGAGGTGTTTGTAACTCGAGGTACTACTGTATACCAAATAGTTCGTGAACAGAGCTGTTCTTAAACCGAGGTACCACTGTACTATTAAATTTATGGGAATTGCATACAAAAATATGTTCCTTGGTCTACACAGCCCTGAGATACTACCATGTTTCTACTCCCGTTCAGAAAATTCAAATAGTAAATTCTGTTTATTACACTTACTTGCTGCTCTCCTTCCCAGCACAGTTTTGATTTGATTCCCCATTCCCAGTCTCCCATCGAGACACTTTATGGGTCTAGTCTATTCCACTTCAGAAGCAGAAGTGCAACATGCTGTACTCTCAGTTCACTGTGCCAGCTCACCTCTTGGAAATGTCCTCAGCTGGACCATATCCATTCCCCAATATCCCTGCCAGCTAGTAATTAGAGGTTTGCAGAGCCAATTCAATCCAATGACGAGGTTAACACAGCTGCCAATGCTAATTGTGGTAGCAGAAATTCCAAGGCAGCAATCCTTTGTAATGTCTTTGAATTGAGGTCAACACATGTCAGCAAAATGTGGTGTTGGTGGAGGTGGTGGTGGTGGTAGAGGTGGGCATTTATACAGGTTGCTGCTTGCTCCGATTGAGCTTTAAAGAGCAGGTTTTCATGGGGAAATCTCTGGGCCAAAAATAAGGATGCTCGACATGGGGCTTTAAAGTACAGACCATGCCTGAAAAGAGCAGAGGAATGGTAAGTGTAGATAAGCCTTCGGTGTACCTGGGCAGTTATCTTTGTTCCAGTATTTGTCATACTCTTACATTGAACCTTGTTTGCCATTTTGTTGCCTATTTACTTGTTACTCTATCATCATCATCATCATCTAATTCACCCAATCTGAATCGTGCATACGGGGCTTTTGGAGCTCGTGGCAGTCTGCTTGATTTTTCACTGCCATGTATAATTCAGTGTTCTCAGCATGACCAGAGGTGCTTCCAGAACAGAGGCCCCTTGAGTTCCCCAGTCGTTGCTCTTTGGCTATAGACTCCAAGCAAAATTACAGTTGAATTTCTGTACTTCAAGAAGCACTTCAAGGGACATGATTCTCTCTCTCTCTCTCTCTCTCTCTCTCTCTCTCTCTCTCTCTCTCTCTCTCTCTCTCTCTCTCTGTTTGCATCCTACTGCACTCCATTCATATGTGTGCACACGTAGAAATATAGTTTAGCACACATTGAAAGGAAGCCACTGGAGGGGAATGGTGTCAGGTGGAATGTTAGCAGTGAAAATTTGTTGAAATAGATATGTGGTGGCATGGCTACCCTCTAAACACATCATCTCACACATCAGAACCATGCTTGTAATAAAAAAAAATATGATGGAAGAGTAGTTCCACAGCAGTGTGGAAACTGTGCCACTGTTTGATCCCCTCCCCCCAAACAAAGGGAAATAAAAAGAAACAGAGGAGAATTATTTGTTGATGACAATATGTAGGTGTCCCATTAAAAGTGAGTGAACACTTTTAGTGCTGAAATTCCAAGGAAGCAGAAAAGACTTTTTATGTATGCGATGACAGCTGCATGGATGGTGGTAGCCCAGAGATGGAAAGAAGATAAAGTCCCTAAAAGAGAAGAATGACAAATTTAATTGTTGGACTATGTCACAATGGCAAAGCTGACCTGAAAGCTCAGGAACCAGGAAGACCAAAACTTTAAAAAGGAATGGGGAAAATGTAGAATTTTCCTGTAAGCAGTTGAAAACACTAGCAGGACTAAAATAACGCTTTGAATGTAACCAGAACTATGGACATAATTGAATTATTATTATTATTATTATTATTATTATTATTATTATTATTATTATTAAAATGGATTATTGAAAAAAGATGCAGTAGAAAAGGTTTGACAACAGAATCCATGGAGGGGAAGTCCAGAGATTCGGAAGAATATTTTAACTGTGGGTGTGTTGTGGTATTATTATACAACAACAACAATCTTTATTACGGTCCATAGACCCATCAATTTGTTACAAAGTGATACCCAATAAGGACATCCTGCTTTCGGGTTTCAAAAACATTTTGTTCAAACTTAGAGTTGGAATCATTGATTCTTGCAACCACCGATAGAAACTTCGCCGCCGCTAATGTTCTAGCATTTGACCGGTCTTCCAATAGTAACTTGATATAATACTCCTCCGATTTTCCTGGGATCAGGGCTAGCAAGGGTAAAATTAATTCAGCCCTAGGTATTATTATAATTTTAAATTTGTAAAACCAAATAAAAATTATTTCAGAAAAAAGGAAGATGCAAAAAAAAAAGTGAGTTAACAAAAGATGGGCATTACACAGTAAACACTGAGTGCTGAAGCAACCCATATTAAACAATGGTCCTCCCATGCCTCATCAAGGACTAACTGGTTCATCCTTTCTCATGTACCTGCACCCACAAGAGTATCTTACATCCGGGTCCTTAAGGAAAGGCTTGTTGGATGCTCAACTCTCGAAAGGGGGCTAGCTTTTAGCAAGCCCTGAGTAAGTGAAGCCAATACATTTTAGAGAAAATTACTGGAGAGACTGTTCTATGTATAAGGACAGGATGGCAGAAAGCACAAGTATGAAGAAGACAAATGGAGCAGTCAAAAGGTTCTCATCTGGGAAGGATGTAGGGCAGAGATTAAAAGCTCAGCAGCAGGAATGGTATTAAGCCCCATTGTTTTGTGTCTAGGTCAGTCCGTGTCCTATTGTTCATGTGGAACATTCTTTTTGCAATAATCAAAGTTCTCTTTAGGTATTTGTTTTGTTTTGTTTTCATGTTCAGTGCTCAACTAATTCCGAAACGTTAAAACCTTCCGTTCTGTATTCTTTATTTCAAAGGATATTGTGTACAGTACTACATTCCTTGGTGACAGCAACAATAGATTAGGGCAATTCTGCTCTAGTTGCTGAAGCTGACAATAATAAGTTGACTTAGGGACTGCTCCAGGCTTTTGGCATATATATATATTTTCTGCTGGGAACCATATCAAATGAGGGTTAAGAGTGCTTTTGGCCCCAAGCTGGGATATCTCAGTGTCACAAGGAGCCTTTGGGAAGGAATTGTCTGAGGGACTGAAAACAAATACATATATTAGGCAACACTTGAGTGGGGAGTCACAATCCCCCTTCAAGGGTCTAAAATATAGGCATATGGGCATATGGACTCTACAGTGAAGTCCCAGCAATCATACAAGAAACAAACTTTTCAATGACCTAGATTAATACATCATTTCCAATTCTGCATGTGACTGCCCAGCTTCTATGTGAGCCCTTATGGCAGGGAGCCATTGCATACATCAGCCCAGCAGCATGGAGGAAAATGCTACCCCCCCCCCAAAAAAAACCACTGGCTGGATACAGTTGGCCATTTATCAAATGGTGATTGCTTTAAAATGTCCCTGGTTTTCAAAGCAGATGTGGCTGTTTGGTCATTTTTGGTTCTCCATGTGAATGAGACCTGTTGATAGTGATTAACTGTCACTATCCACTGCATAGTGAGGGGTTTCTGTGCAATGTAGTTTCCACATAGGAGTTGGCATCCCATCATAGGTGTGCCTGGAATGAACTAGTTTGGTTTAATGAAGTTCCCTGAATAAGTTGAAAAATCTCTGGCGTTCACCTGCAAGGGGTAGCCCTAACTACCAGGTGAACATAACATGAGTTAAGTTCATTTTGAATGATTTCTAGTTCATCTTCATTCTCTCGCATGTACTTTTTTTTAAGCTTTAGACCAGTAGTTCCCAATTAGTGGTCTCCAGACTCCAGGGGCAATGACTCTGAAATGAAAATGAAATGGATAGAGGAATAATATGACTCAGAAGAAACCCAGTTCCCACCGCCCAGGTATTTATTTATTTTTGGGTGCCATTGCAGCATCCCTCAGGCTCTCGCACAATTAGCTAGAAGTATGGAATTGAGTTTAGGTACAGCCAGATAATAGGATGCGAGTGGCGCTGTGGTGTAAACCACTGAGTCTTGGGCTTGCCGATCAGAAGATTGGCGTTTCGAATCCCCACGATGGGGTGAGCTCCCATTGTTTGGTCCCAGCTCCTGCCAACCTAGCGGTTTGAAAGCATGTCAAAGTGCAAGCAGATAAATAGGTACCGCTCTGGCGGGAAGGTAAATGGCGTTTCCATGCGCTGATCTGCTTTTGCCAGAAGCAGCTTAGTCATGCTGGCCACATGACCTGGAAAAACTGTCTGCGGACAAACATCGCCTCCCTCAGCCAGGAAGGCGAGATGAGCGCCGCAACCCCAGAGTCATTTGTGACTGGACTTAACTGTCAGGGGTCCTTTACCTTTACAGCCACAGATATTTCTGGTCTACCTGTGTGTGAATTCTTCTACTTTCTGTCTTCTCCTGCCCTCCCAGTGGCAGAGCAGAGCACATACACAACCTTCAGATATGGCTGTTTTGGTAGCCTTGAGGGGAAAGCGGGGGTGGGGGGTGTTAGTCTATATGAAACTCATTGCACTATTTCAGCTACGCACAATGATAATCCAGCTTCCCTCAGCCTGGTGCCTTCCAAATAGTTTGGACCTCCACACACATAATCCCTGGCTATTGGTCATGTTGGTCATAGTTGATGGGAGTTGTGGTCCAAACCATTAGGAGAGCACTGGGCTGGGGAGCAGTAACAATTCTGTTAGTCACTGCCATTCGTAGCAAATATTTACTAGGCTTTTATCCGGAAAACCATCCCTGCATATGAAAAGCATGTAAAGTGAAGTGCTATATGCATCTGGGAAAGCAGTATTACTGATGGTGATAATTTTGTACTGTATCTTGAAAGAGAAGGTTAATTTGAGATGCAATTTCTATCTCAGCAAATCTGTCATAGTATCACTTATAACATAAAAATGCAAGGAAAACAATGCCATTTTTCAAGACATCCATTTACATAAGAAGCCCTGCCCCAGCAGGAGCTCCTTCCAGAGGAATGTTTTTAAAAATTAAGTCTGCCACCTCCTTGAACATTTTTATAGCAGCTCGTTTCACAAAAGAAGCCAAATAATAAGGCAATCATTTACTTATTAACATTTCCATAGGCATCAAAAATTCAACAAGGTTCCCGGCTTTAAAGGAGTGTGCTGAGGGGGGAGAAAAACCTAGAAAGTTGACATCACAAAAAAACATTATACAATGAGATACAAATAATTAGTGACTTCTCTGCTGAATAATGCAGTAGAAGTCACCATTAAAGTGACAGAAGAACGGGGAGATGTAATGAGAGATGATTTGTATTAGCAATGTCCGTTTCATATTAGTCATTCTGCTAGCCAATTAATGAATTTTATATATGTGCTATTAAAGGAACAACATCGCTGCCATAATTCATGAATGTCACAGAAAGTCATTAACGTGGTCGATCCGTTATAAGGAAGCAACGTTAGCTCCTTCATAACAGAAGGCATGTTGTACAGGCCCAGCACATCATTTACCAGGGAAACATAAGGATACATGATTGCAAAGATTCGTCAGTTGGGGAATTGGGAAATGTATTATGTATGTCCTGCCTAAAACCAGGCAAGGGGGCAGGTACTCACAACGGGAAGGTGCTGCGGAGAACACACTGATGGTGATGAAAAATGAATCATTTTCAGCCTCTTTCTGGACATTATAGTCACTTGCTTTTACAGCAAAGTTCCCCACGTAGTACCACATTGTTTCCTGGTTGTTTTTTTGGCCTGCCAGTTGCGGGAAAAAGAAAAAAGGCCAGGAATGGCTTCCACTTGGGAGAATTAGCCAATGCTGAAATGTGCATTTGATGGCCTTTTGCAAAACAACAACAACAACACAGTTTTAAAACCTACCAGTAATGCATGCCTCTGTCCATCATTCATTCCCATCTGCTCGATCTGATGCCTCTCTTTCTTCTTACAAGGGATGGTTAAATCTTTCCATTTTGCTTTCTCTGCATTTCTCACTCCTTAAATTCAGTTCTCCACATTTTCCACATCTGTTTGCATTTTTTTCAAGGCTTCACTAAAGCTCACCAGTCCATTTCTCCTAATGTACACATAAATGCATATGGATTTCCCTAATGTACGCATTTTTGCAAAGCAATTTCCCCTAATGTAATGCATTTTGTCTGCTGTTTAAATGGATATATGTGTATTTATGCACATGTCCCCCTATGATATGCATTTTCGTACACATTACTTGACCAGAGCACTGTGCTGCAAAATGATGGGTGTTTCAGTTCTTAGATTGCTTTGGGAAATTGCAAAATTAATTAGGTTCACCTTTAAATGTGAATTGAATCAAATTTCTTACCCTTCCTTACACAGCTCTTTCCAAAAATAGAAAAAGCATTTGGGTGCTTTTGTGGCCAACTTGTTTAAAGGGTATGATAATAAGCTATAGAAGCAGAGTAATATTATTTCAAATAAGTACTAATGGCCAAGGAATTGATAGTTGATAATCTTTTTGCTGATTAGCCCTGGCCCTTGAAACTGAACCCAGCATCAAGATTTGGCAGGATTATTTTTAGTACTGGGATTTTAAACATCTACATTTTAAAAAATGAGAATGAAATATTTCTTTGTTGTTGCTATTGCTGTTGTTGAGAGCCAACAAAAGGAACTCCTGGAATACGATCCATATCTATCCACAGTAGGCCTAGTGCAGGAGATGCTTCTCCCTGGTATAATTGCATGCTGCTCCACAAGCATGTTTTTCAAGGAACTCATGGGAAAGACCAATGGGATGATCATTTCCTATATCACCCAACTAAAGTGGTGTTTGTGAAGCAAAGAAGGGTGTCACAGCTTCCATCTCACCCTCTCCCCGTATTGTCGTTTATAGGAGTCCCATGGACTGCAAGAAGATCAAACCTATCCATTCTGAAGGAAATCAGCCCAGAACGCTCACTGGAAGAACATATCGTGAAGCTGAGGCTCCAATACTTTGGCCACCTCATGAGAAGAGAAAACTCCCTGGAAAAGACCCTGATGTTGGGAAAGACTGAGAGCACTAGGAGAAGGGGATGACAGAGGACGAGATGGTTGGACAGTGTTCTCGAAGCTACGAACATGAGTTTGACCAAACTGCGGGAGGCAGTGGAATACAGGAGTGCCTGGCGTGCTCTGGTCCATGGGGTCACGAAGAGTCAGACACGACTAAACAACTAAACAACAACAACAACAGGAATGATCAGATTTTCCCCTTTTGATTTTTCTTGTTGGCTTCCGGCTACGTTTTGCTTTGCATGCAATTCTTCCTGCATTTCTGTCTAACTTGGTTTCTTCCTAAATTTAGTTGCAGAATTAGCACATACACATTTGCTGCCACTTTCACTTTCTGCAGTTCTTTTTTTCTTATATGTTGCTGCTGGTGCACAGTGCAAGAGCAGTCACGTTGCTGAAACAGGCTCCCTCTGAAGGTGGTGGACTCTCTTCCTTGGAGGTTTTTAAGCCGAGGTTGGATGGCCACCTGTCTTGGATGCTTTAGTTGAGACTCGTGCAGTTTAGGGGGTTGGAGTAGATCAGAGACGTCCAATTCCCAAGAGACTGCAATCTACTCCCAGAACAAAAAAGTGGCAGTGATCTACCCTTTTCTTTAGGGGTTCAGGCCAAAGTAGTTGAACTTTTTTAGGGGGCAAGGTCCGAGTTGTGGAGCTTTTTCTGGCGGGGGAGGCGTGAAGCAGAGGTGATTATTTTAAGACGGGAGCGCCAAAAATCGCTCACCGTTACAAAAGCCGGACAGTGCTAACTCCGACTTCTGTTTTAGCGATTCGGCGCAACTGGAGGAAACAGTGTGGGGGCGGGGGCGGATGCATTCATTTTACAGCTCATCTTCCCAAGAGAACGGAAATGAGCTAGCGATCTATCACCCGGGGGTCGACCTGTCGTTTGCGGTCGACCGGTTGGACATTTGAAATCAGATGAAAACACCCATCAATGGAGGGTGTGTCCTCATCTGCCGGTGGTCATATGCCAAAAGTGCATTCGTCACTTCCTTCTTCATTCATCTGGGGGCATGTGCAGGGTGGAAAAAGCAAGACCAATTTAATCAATAGGAGGTTTTTCCAAATGTGTGTCAATTAACTACACACAGCCTTGTAGATGGCAGGATCTAGAATCAATCTAGCTTGAAACAGCATGTTGAGGAGGAGCGTAAATGACTCCAGATTAGTGTGCACACAGCCTGAGAACTGCAACAACATTCAGTGTGGATGTAAGCCCTTCTATCTATATGAACAAGAGTCCCTTTGAAATGTGTGCACAGACTTCCCTACCGTATGTCATACACCGTGGAACATTTTGTAGGACAAACCCTTTTTCTGGAGGGGCAGGGATGTTTGGGAGTCACTGGTTATTGGATTTAAAATTAATATGGCAATCCAACAGGGCAATAAGTGGGACTTACTTCCAAGTAAATATGCAAAGGATTAAGCTGCACTTCTAATTGAATTTCCTCGAAAATACTGGCATGTAAGGCAACAGTTATATGCACACTCCCTTGAAAGCAAGCCCCAAGTACATATACCACCTGTTTTTATTCCTCACAGATGTAAGCCCCCTTCACTCTAATCATGCAGGACCAATGACTTTCCCCAAATGTTGCTTACACAGGACACTGCAATAATGATTTTCTAATGAAGATTGTCAATCAACTTGCCATCCCAGCAATATTCAGCAAGAGGATATTCAGGACTCCGGTTCATATCTGGAGCTTTACAAAAAAGCAGGAAGCAATCATCGGAAAGCGAATGTGCTGGCAAAGCTTTGTACTGATGGCAGCGATGCTTTCTCTGTGCCAAACTGCTAAATTTATCCTCTGATCCACCCTTGCTGGCTTCTCATTTGAGGGTGGGAGATCCAAATCTCTTCTAGTGCTCCATGTAAAGGTACGTGTTAAAGCCACATCTCTGATAGAACACTTTAAAAACACATTTAAATATAAAACACTGTCTGGATTTAGATGCATTTTTTTTCTCCCCTGTGTGCATGAAATTCAGCATATTTCAGGCTATTTTAATTCATTTCCAACTTCCTTCTCTTTCTTAGTTTAAAGCCATCATTTGTGTTTTTAACTCAACGAAAGGTTGCTGAACATTAGCATCCATATGGATTTCATTCTCCCTGCCTCATCATTTTCTTGTTTCCGCCCATGGCTTAGCTGCTGGAGTTTAAGAACAGCCAGCTTTAAAGTCTGTGACTGACACATTTATGGTTTTGTGTTTTTTTTTTTTTTGCTTACTTTAAAGCTTCCTCCCCCTTCCTCCCACCCTCCATCCTAACTTTTTCCTTCCCTAATATTCTTTCCTGCCCGTAATCACAAAGCTACATAAGCTCTTTTGTGGTTTAAATAAATATTGTCAACTTTTTAAAGCTCAACATGGTGTATTCTTCTCCAAAGGTAGCTATTAGGCATATAAAAAAGAAGTCTGCTTGGTTTTTAGGATCATTTTGAGAGCATTATTCCTGGTGCCGATATTCAAATGGGAAAAAGGAAATCCATTAAAGCTGTCAAAGAATTTTGCCCCATCTATAATTAAGTATAACCCTCCTGTGTTTAAATAGCACTGCAGTTGTGACACCTAACACAGAGAACCTCTCCATATGTGGAATTATTTGACATTCTACCCTCTATTCACAACCTTTGAGAAAGAAAGGGAAACCGAGAGATGCTGTGTGAGCAAAAAAGAGAATTGTTCACAGCTATTGCAGCAGGACAGCTAATTATGAAAACATATTTTTAAAAGTCTATGAAATGTGCTTGGATACACAGTGCACATCCATTATGATGGAAGCTTTGGTGCCCTGGAAATTAATTTTATTCCAAAAGGCAGATGGTAAAAGCAACATCTATAGTGGCGCTGTGGTCTAAACTACAGAGCCTATTGGGTTTGCTGATCGGAAGGTTGGCAGTTCAAATCCATGCAATGGGGGTAAGCTCCCATTGCTCTGTCCCAGCTCCTGACAACCAAGCAGTTCAAAAGCACACCAGTGCAAGTAGATAAATAGGTACTACTGCGGCAGGAAGGTGAACAGCATTTCTGTGAGATCTGGTTTCCCGTCACAGTGTTCCGTTGCACCAGAAGTGGTTTAGTCCATAGCTGCCAAGTTATCCCTTTTTTAAAGGGATTTTCCATTATGCTGAATAGGCTTCCTCGCGAGAAAAGGGAAAACTTGGCAGCTATGGTTTAGTCATGCTGGCCACATGACCCGGAAAGCTGTCTGTGAACAAATGCCGGCTCCCTTGACCTGAAGTGAGATGAGCTCCACAACCCCATAGTCACCCTTGACCATAGCTGCCAAGTTTTCGCTTTTCTCGCGAGGAAGCCTATTCAGCATAAGGGAAAATCCCTGTAAAAAAGGGATAACTTGGCAGCTATGCCCTTGACTGGACTTAACCATCTAGGGGTCCCTGCAATCTATGGCAAATGTATGCTAGTTTTGGGCCCCATGTAATCAGCTGGCCAGGGTTGAGTTTGCACATTTGAAATGAAATGCACCATATGCCATATATTTGGGGATTTGCCTCATTTCATTCACATTTTCGCAAATGTTGAAAAGTGCCTCTTTTTATCAGCATTCACAGCAAGCATTCTCAGGTTGCAACATTTTCCCTCTGTCGATAGCTACTACTAGCTTAACTATGCTCTGTCTCCACAATTTGAGACAGTAATGCTTCTGAATACCAGTTGCTGGAAGCCACAGAAGGGGGAAAGGTTCTTGTGCTCATGTTCTGCTCCTTAGTTTCCCACAGGCAACCAGAGGAAGTTTAAGGAGATGACAGAAATCACTGGCTTAAAGCTGACCAAAAGTCCAGAGGTAGCATTATTATCAATTTACGATGGGATAGAAGGTTCTCAGGCTATGAAGAACTTGCTCACAAATTTATTGACAGCTGCACAAATTATGATAGCTAGGAAGTGGAAGGGGCAAGCGGAATCTAAAATGGAAGAATGGTATAAAGAGCTGTGGGATATAGCTATTAATGATAAATCAACACATGCCATTAAGGTAAGATGGGGAATATGCAGGAGAAATAATTTTGAGGAGATATGAAGGGTGTTTGTAGAATTTGTACTATTAAAATGGGAAGGGGTCAAACCATCACAAGAGGGGTTGAAATTTTGGGAGGTTGGATAGTTACAATGGAATGATTTCAGTGGTGAGGTGCACATTTTTATTCTTATTTATTTATGACTAGCTGGCCTGGCCACACATTGCTGTGGCTCATCCCTGTGACTGCCCCCATCCTGTTCCGACCCATGCCCTATTCTGCCCCCTCCTCCCCCACCCCCGGCTCATCCCTGTGATTCCCCCCACTCTGTCCCGACCCATGACCTATTCTGTCCTGTCCCCCCCAGCCCCGGCTCATCCCTGTGAGTGGCCACACCCTGTCCTGAACCATGACCTATCCCACCCCCTTGGCCCAGTCTGCAAAGCTGAGCCGAGATGCTGTGGAGAAGGAAGTTTTCCTAGCTGCAGTACCAGTGTAGCTGTCACTAGAGGGTGCTGTTTTGCAACCTCTCCTGTGCTCCCAGCATCCCTGGCTGTCTGAGTTTTGTGTTCGGGAACAGTGGGTTTTACCTGCTTTACCTGCCATAGGTGTGACATCTATCTACGCAAACAGTATGCAAACCCTCGAACATCCTCTTCAACAGTCTGAAAAACCATCTATCAAATTGAATATCTGGTGCACTTTGAACACTTAACTCCAAATGAAAGAAAAATTACTTTTTTATTAGTTTCTGTCACAATAATAATAAAACTTGACAGCGTTGATCATAGGGATGTTTCACACTGCAGAGGTAATGTGTTCTTTAAAAGATAAAATAACAATTTTCTCAAACCACAGATTTCCCACATACACACACACTTCTATCCAAACAAGACATTTTGGAGATGTTTCTGGGCTGCCTTTTCAGAGTGTGTGAGGGGCCTACAGGAAGAAAGGAAAACCTCAAAAGCCCTAGTGCACACAGAGAAAGCTAGATTTCAGGAATAGCAATAACTACCGAAGTTATCAACACAGGACTGGTTCTTGGGAAAAATTGTGCCTGCTGGCATGTACAGTGGCCCACTTGTATTAGATAGAAGGACATGAGTGGCGCTGTGGTCTAAACCACTGACCCTCTTCGGCTTGCCGATCGGAAGGTCTGTGGTTCGAATTCCCACGAAGGGGTGAGCTCCCATTGCTCTGTCCCAGCTCCTGCCAGCCTAGCAGTTCAAAAGCATGCCAGTGCAAGTAGATAAATAGGTACCGCTGTGGTGGGAAGGTAAACAGCGTTTCCATGTGCTCTGGTTTCCGTCACGGTGTCCCGTTGCACCAGAAGCGGTTTATTCATGCTGGCCACATGACCTGGAAAGCCGGCTCCCTGTGCCTGAAAGCAAGATGAGTGCCACAACCCCATCATCGCCTTTGACTGGATATAACCATCCAGGGGTCCTTTACCCTTTTTATTCGCTAGAGCAAATATAATTCCCCAGTGCAATGGAACTCGTGAGCTGGCAATGAGATATAAATGAGGAATAACCAAATGTGGACATCTTCCCTTTCCCTAAATACCACAATTCTTGGCTTGGGATATTCCCCACAAATGCCAAGAGCCTTAAATTATGGAAGTGTTGGGAGTGCATCTGGAAACGTGGCAAAGATATGGGCAAGTCCTTCCTTAGTGAACAGCTACTTTGTACCCAAACACAGTCTTCTGGGATTATCTTTACAGACTGGTGGCATCTTCCCAGGGCTTCAGACGAGTGGATTTCCTAACTGCCCTTGGGGATGCCAAGTAGCGGACCTGGAACCTTCCGCATGCAAACAATTTGCTCTCTGACTGTGCTGCGAGCAATCGCTGATTTTCACTTAATTTTGCTGAAGCTCTGCGAGGGAATCTGGCAGCCCTGCCTGGCGAAAACAGCTGGCTTCTGGTTCTCCGTGTTTGACTCGCTGGCATCCATAAAAACAGATGTGATTACTGGAGATGGCAGGCTATCAATGAAATGAGCGCAAATCCAAAATTATAGGATTGCATATAAATGATAGGACTGATGAGTAAAATTGGTATTTAGCAGCACTCTGGGGGGGAAGGGGCATTAAATATTTAGGGTTCTTAGCAGAACCAGATAACAAGATGTAGGGACGGCTGCCAACCTGGAAGGTTTTAAAAAGGGATTAGACAAATACAGGGGGTGAGAGGGGACAAGGCTATCCATTGCAATCAGTATTGGCTGTATATTGTCTCCAGTAAATCTCATTGGGAACAAGAGCGGGAGAAGGTTATTGTGCTGATGTTCTGCACAAGTGCTTCTCATTGGCATCTTGTTGGTCACTGTGAGAACAGAATGCTAGAATTTATTGATTGATTGATTGATTGATTGAATGAATGATTGATTGATATACCACCCTATACCCAGGGGTCTCAGGGCAGTTCACAGAATAAAATCAAGATATAAAACCACAAAGTACATAATAATAATAAAAAATAACAACCCAATAACGCCCCCTCCTCCAAAACAACAACAAAAACACATTTTAAAAGGGCATAGGATGTAAATCAGATCAGCCAAAGGCCTGGTTAAAAAGGGACGCTTTTGCCTGGCACCTAAAGGTGTGTAATGAAGGTGCCAGGTGAACTTCCCTGGGGAGAGCCTTCCACAGACAGGGAGCCACTGCAGAGAAGGCCCATCCTCGTGTTGCCACCCTCCAGACCTCTCTAAAAGGAGGCACATGAAGGAGGACCTCGGAAGATGATCTTGGGGTCTGGGTAGGTTCATATGGAAAGAGGCAGTCCTTGAGGTATTGCGACCCTGAACCATTTAAGGCTTTATAGGTCAAAAACAGCCCTTTGAATTGGGCTTGGAAACTAATTGGTAGCCAGCGCAGTTGGCTCAATGTAATATGCTCAAACCGTCTTGAGCAACCTGGCCGCTGAATTCTACACCAGCTGAAGTTTCCCAACTGTCTTCAGACTAGGAAGGCCTGTGGTCTGACTGATCCAAAAATTAGTCATGTCCCGTGCTATTTTTCTAGAAAAAGAGGTGCTGGAACTCACCATGAACTCACCCTTGTTCTCTTGTAATGCAAATGGCACCACCCGAGATGCGCCGGAACTGAGTTGCAAAGAGTTCTGGCTGGGGGAAAAGGCCTGTTCATGTCCATGATCCACAAGTCCTGCTGGTTTCAGTAGAACATCTTCAATCTTGCATGGTCCCCAATCATCTGAAAACACCTTGAGCAGGAGAAATAAACAATGAATTGTGCCCCAAGTTTTTATGCTGAAATACTTGGGTGAAAAAGGATCTGAATAACAAGCACAGTCATAGTTGTACAATACAGTCTTCAGGAGGCGATTCGAACGTACCTGTAATTTTGCTCCCTGAAAGTATCGGGGCATGATTTATCTCATTGTCACAACTGGATTCAGACGTGGATGTAAATCGCTGAAGAAGCGGTTTATGAGCTGGGCTTATTCCCATTAGGGAGTCCTGTTTCATAATGAGTAATTGGGGAAACAAGCTTTATTTATTTTTTAATGTATGATAGTGCAACTAATGTACCTTTCTCTGCTTCAGAATTACAGATCTGCACCTTATGAACATGCAGACGTTAACTGATTTGGCTGTGTAAGCCATTTACTAAGGTTTTATGCTCAAACGATGTAGAATTAATCATGCTCGTAACAATGTTTAAAATGCTTAGGCTGCAGTTCCACACACTGCTAGGGAGCGAGCTCATCCCGCTGGTTTTAGTGGGATTTACGTGTGCATAACTGTAGGCAGGAATACAGCCATGGAGTTTAAACTGTATCTGTTTTTATGCTGCTGCTGCTAAAGTAATGTTTTCCTCATTTCATGGATTGTAGCCATTCAGGCTTGTCTGGTGTTAGGACTTGAGCTGAGTAGAGGCGGCAATTCAGCATGTATCATCATCATGCTCTGGCCAAAGGAGAGAACTACAGGGAAGCCAGAAGTGTTCAGTCCCTTCACTTTGTATCATGCACTGACACCCCCCCCCCAAAAAAAACCTTATTGATGTGATTGCACACGATTGCATCAAGTGTGTCATTTCACCAATGCTCAGGGCACATGTGTGCTTTGCAGAAAACAGAATATTGCTGCGATTGCATCAATATTTGTTTTGCATTGGCCTGAATATAAGCCACGCCCAAATATAAGTTGCACCTTTAAAAAGGTAAGTATTCCAATTTTCAGATGTTGTTTTTGGAAGCCGAATGTCCAATGCTGTTGTCGGCTATTGTTTCTGGGGCGCCTGCACCAATTGGAAGCTGTGCCTTGGTCTTTGAACATTTCAGAAGTCAAACAGACTTCCAGAATGGATTAAGTTTGGCGCTCCCCCCCCCCACTTATTTTGCATTTTTGGTTTTGAGGCTTTTTCGGTTAATTTGTTTATGTGACTGTGTGGATGCTAATTTTTATCATCTACAATACTGTCATATTTATTTTATAGTACAGTACATTGATTACAATTACAAGGAGAAGGGGACGACAGAGGATGAGATGGTTGGACAGTGTTCTCGAAGCTACCAACATGTGTCTGACCAAACTGCGGGAGGCAATGGAAGACAGGAGTGCCTGGCGTGCTCTGGTCCATGGGGTCACGAAGAGTCGGACACGACTAAACGACTAAACAACAAAATCATTGATTATTGTTTTCATTTTATGGATAAATGGTCTCATTAGGTAGTAAAATTCATGTTAAATTGCTGTTTTAGGGGTTGTTTTTAAAAGTCTGGAACGGACTAATCCATTTTGCATTACTTTCTATGGGAAAGCATGCCTTGGTTTTGGAACGCTTGGGTTTTGGAATGGACTTCTGGAACTCATTAAGTTTGAGAACCAAGGTACCACTGTACATAGATACATTTATCAGTGAATTGTTACATTTGGTAATGTGCAGCAGAGGTCCTTTGAATAGAGATGGGGGAAACTGTGTGATGAAATGTTTTGTGGGGACATTTCCAGGAGTGCTTGTGTTGATTTTGGCAGCCAGAGAGGGGTGTATGATGTCTGCTGGAGGGGCACCCCCCCACACACACACCTTTCCATGAATTCCAGTAATAGTTTGAGCATAAACCGCTAGTGTGGACGCATCAATATACATTTCAGAAGCATAAAAAGGAACGCACAGAGCAATGGATTCAAACTTGAAGAAAGAAGATTCCACCTAAACATTAGGAAGAACTTCCTGACAGTAAGAGCTGTTCGGCAGTGGAATTTTCTACCAAGGAGTGTGGTGGAGTCTCCTTCCCTGGAGGTCTTTAAGCAGAGGCTTGACAGGCATATGTCAAGAATGGTTTGATGGTGTTTCCTGCTTGGCAGGGGGTTGGACTGGATGGCCCTTGTGGTCTCTTCCAACTCTATGATTCTATGATTCTATGAAAGCACTTGTGTATGGAGGAAGGCATGCAAACACACACATAGCCTAGGAATCTGCAGTGGTACAGCCCAGAAATAGGTTTATCGTTTTGGTGAGAACAAAGCCCATCCAAAGGGGAATTATGGTTGTCCTTCTAGGCTGCTTCCTGGTCTTCGAGTGAAAGATCGGATAAAATGATCAAATCAACAGAAAATATAATTTTAAAAATGACATGAGCTTCCCATGCTACTGTGCTATGAAAGCACATAATAAAGGGCTTCTTCCTTCTGCTTTGTGTTTGGTGTTTGCAGACTCCAGCATCACTATGTTGCCTGACAGCAACAGAGTGCTTTTTCTATAACCAAAGGGAAAGCGGGGGGGGGGGGAGCACTTGCAAGCAACATCTAAGAAGCAACGGACAAAGGAGTGCAAGGTAAACTTCTGTCAGTGAAACATGGAGGTATAACAAGTTTATGGCCACTGATAAATGGTGTTTAGCAGTAAGCTTAACTTACTGTTGATACCTACGTTTTCTGCAGCATTGTTGTGTTTGTGAATACTCTGTGAAAAATAGCAGCTGTAGCCAAACATTCAGCGCCTATGCAGAAAGCATATTGTGCACTGTGTAAAATCCATACTGTTGAGCATTTAGTTCCATCTCCTCTATGTACCGCTACCCTTGTTTCTGCTGAACAGTTCGGCTGCTTATCTCAAATTTTCTCCCATTTGTTTACTGAATTTCCAGGCAGCTTGCTCAGGAGATTCTTAAGCCAGAGCAGGCTGCCTAGAAATTCAGTAAATAAAGGAAAGGGCTGGGGGGAGGAGAGAGAGAGAGAGAGAGAGAGAGAGAGAGAGAGAGAGAGAGAGAGAGAGAGAGAGAGAGAATCAATGTCCAGCACTAACAAGAATTTCACAGCACAAAGGCAGAGAAATAACTTGGGAAAAGAAGCACGTACAGAACGGCAGCAGAAATAGTGTGCGCATTCCACGTGGGCAATAAATAGCCATATACGTAGGGTGCTGTGTGCTTTGCACATAAAATACCATTAAATCCCATGGCAAGGATGCAGAAGAGAAGAATTTGATGGAATGCGTAAATTATGCAGATTAGCGCTGTAGTTCTTCGTTCTGCAGAATTTCTTCACGAGCACATTGTTGCCCATGGAAACCTCACTTCTGGGCAACTTGGAATTTCTCACACACTTTTCCCACATCTGTACTCAGAGGTGCTGAGTTCTGCATGATATTGGGGGCAGGGCTTGTTTTGTGTGTGTGATATCACATGTGACACACACCTGTGACGTCATGGTCAGGAGGAGGCAGCAAGCAAGGCCCTCCACCACCACAGAGAGGCTGGCAGAGGCCTGGACTCTCAAGATTGGGGGGGCGGCGGCTAAGCCCCATCCCCACATTCTTTGGGGGGCTAAGCTGTCCTCAGCACCATTGAGTTAGTGCCTATGTCTGTATCACATGTGCAAAGAATGTTTAGAGAATCGTGGGAACACCATCCAGTACATTGAACGTGGGTTTGAATCCCACGGTGGGTGAATCTAGATGGCCCTTGCGGTCCTTTCCAACTCTACGATTCTATGATTCTAAGCAGCCCTACCTGTATGAGTCCCACCACCACTCAAACTGCCATTGCCAGCACTGAGCCTCTTGGGCTTGCCTATCAGGTTGACGGTTTGAATTCCGTGATGGGGTGAGCTCCCATTGCGCTGTCTCAGGTCCTGCCAACCTAGCAGTTCAAAAGCACGCCAGTGCAAGTAGATAAACAGGCTCCGCTGTGGCAGGAAGGTAAACGACGTTTCCGTGCACTCTGGTTTCCATCACAGTGACCCCATAGTCACCTTTGACTGGACCTAACTGTCCAGGGGTCCTGAAGGAGCCCCCAGCGTTCAGCCCAGACACTGAGGTCTAGCCCGGATTCTGAGGACCTTCTTGCAGTTCCCTCACTGTGAGAAGTGAGGTTACAGGGAGCCAGGCATGAGGCCTTCTCAGTAGTGGCGCCCACCCTGGGGAACGCCCTCCCATCAGATGTCAAGGAAATAAACAACTATCTGACTTTTTGAAGATACCTGA
This sequence comes from Zootoca vivipara, assembly GCF_965207765.1. Lineage (NCBI taxonomy): Eukaryota > Metazoa > Chordata > Lepidosauria > Squamata > Lacertidae > Zootoca > Zootoca vivipara. The sequence goes on along the minus strand of NC_142583.1, from coordinate 11,091,753 downwards.
AGGCAGTCCTGTTTAAGGAAGTTTTTAATGTTTGATTGTGTTTTTAATATTCTGTTGGGAGCCGCTCAGAGTGGCTGGGGAAACCCAGCTAGATGGGCGGGGTATAAATTATTATTCTTATTATTCTTATTATTATTACTACAAATAAAATCCAACTGTGGATTTTGCTTATCGAGGACCTCTCCATAGGATTGCTCTGGTATTAGTCGGATAAAGAGTGGGACATAAATATTTTAACATAAATGAGATGAGTCGGATTTCACTAGCAGCAATTACCCTGTGAGGTTGGCTAGCCTGAGAGGCAGTGACTGGCCCAAGGTCACCCAGTGAGCTTCATGGCCAGGTGGGGATTGGAAGCCTGGCCTCCCAGGTCTAATCACTAGAGCACACTGGTATTGCATCACACTCCTGACCAGTTTACACTAGCAAAGCAGGGAGTGGTGTGGAAAGGCAGGAAATGATGTGCTGAGTGAAAAGGCCCTTTTCCGCACCTTTCACTTGCCATCTCGCAAAAGTGCATTGCTTGCATTAGTGCACACGCGTACACACACACCCAAAAAAGGAAGCAAGTCCAACTGCACATAAATGACAAAAACAAAAAACAAAAACGTATCATGTAGTGACTCTTTTAGGCGTGTCCTTCTAAGGAAGAAGAAAACCAGGGGTGATGATACGCCTCCCGCAATACCTTTCCGCACATTGATGCGTTTGAAATGTGGGTGAGCATTCTGGAATGTTCGCAAGAAAAATAACTTCTGCATGGAACTACAATTACCATCCTGATTCCAGTTGCTTGTTACAGAAGAACATGACTGCATGGCACTGAAAGCTCCATGTATGAAGCATTTACAGTTAGAAAACAATACCCTGATTTATCCGCAGAAATGCTCCATATAACCAAAATGTAGATGCACGCTTTCTTCTTCTTCTTCTTCCTTTTTTCAAGACAGCACAATAGACTCCTCTCATCTTTCCCTCCGGGGGCTGCGGCAAGCCGGCAACAGCTTATTACTAAAATATTTGGAGGCTACAGAATAGGTTTCAGTTGTCAAGCACATGACAATGAATTCACGAGGATGGAGGAGTGCGCGCTTATTTATAGGTCTGTTTGCTATAGATCTGTTTGCTATGGATTTTATGCGTTGGAGATGCATGAGCCCTGACGTTCTCTGGATCATTTTGATACAACCCAAAAGGGGGTCGGGGGTGTGTGTGTGATGCTGCTCTTTCCTTCGCAGAGGGAGGGGGCAGGTTGTGGAGGCTTCGCGAAACGGCAAACTTCCTCACGCCTCCATTAATGGGAGTTATGACCCTGAGATATGGGAGCCATGTTGAAGGTAAACATTTTAAAGCTTTTGCTAGGCCTATTATTTTTACTTATGACACAGCCACCTATGCGTTAACAGCCTCATCAGTCAGGAAACGAAGGCCTGCAGTCTGCCGGCTGGATAGTCTATGGATTCATTACATGCATTATTAAGAACCCCTCTTTTTTGTAATTTTCAAGATGTGGCTCCTCAACTCCGGGAGGGATGTAATGCCACGTACAAAATTTGAAGGTGCTTCCCTCCCCCCCCCTTTAAAAATTGTATTTTGGGAGAGGGGAGAAAAGATAAGGATTTATCTTTCTCCTCCGCCCCCCAAATTCCCTTCTTTCCTTTCAAGAAGTGGGAGAATGGAATGCAATTAACTTGATAGGTCTGCAGCAGACATAATGACATTACCATTACCGACTGGCCAGCTCAGCGATATGTTTTTAGCGTTTTTACAGTACCGCAACATGGAGAGAGATCACCTTCCATCGGACTGAGTCAGCTGAACAAGCCAGAGAACGGCGAGAAGCAGACACACAGCATTAAGAAGGTTTAATGCCGAAATCAATGTGATGTGCCTTTCCCCTTATAAAGGGTGGTGGTGGTTAAGAGACCCGCTTTGCCCATTTTCATTCATGGAATCTCTATTAAACTAAAGATATATCTTTACGCCAGCCTCATGATTTGGCAGAGGTATCTATGCTGTGACATTCTCATGAATACCAAATGAATGTATTAGGTTATAATGAATACAAATGAATTAGTGATGAGGTGGGAATTATGAATACCATTTACAGTGCCTTAGACACAATAATCTTTTTTTTAAATAAAAAAAAAAGAAACACCTTGTACCACACCTCCTTATAGAATGCCCATCAGTGAACAGCCCTAAAAGATGAAGTGGTACCTTCCAGTACATCAGCTCCATCTACTGCATCTTGATAGAACATAAGTCTTTACTCTTATAAACCCAAGTTGGGTGCTAGGGCCCAGCGCCTGCTGCCTTGTGTACGTGGTTAAGAAACACGGGACACCGCTCTTGGATCAAAACAGGTCGCAACTTTATTGACTACAGATAATATAATAATAAATAATAATAATTTTTTATTTATACCCCGCCCTCCCCAGTCAAAACCGGGCTCAGGGCGACTAACACCAATAACATTACAATAAGACATAAAAGAAAAGAAAATAAATAATTAAAATACAGATTAAAATACAATATTAAAATTCAAAGTTTAAAATGCAGCCTCATTTTAAGTAGTCCATAAATCGAAACCACGAGGGAGGAAAACACAGGGGTCAGACTGAATCCAACCCAAAGGCAAGGCAGAACAGCCTTGTCTTGCAGGGCCTGCGGAAAGATGACAAATCCCGCAGGGGCCTGGTCTCCTTTGAAAGAGCATTCCACCAAGTTGGGGCCAATACTGAATAGGCCCTGGCCCTAGTTGAGGCCAATCAAGCCACCTTATGGCTCGGAATCTCCAGAATATTGTAGTTTGTGGACCTTAAGGTCCTCCACGGGGCATATCAGGAGAGGCGGTCCCGTAGATACGAGGGTCCCAAGCTGCATAGTGGCTCAGGCACTGGGTGATTTCCCACTTCGTCTGCCTGCCTGCTGATAGGAGGTGCAATTCTGGGATAGGATTGCCCTATGATTTACAACAAATAGGACCAACCCAGCGGAATCGTTGACTTGGGAGTGCTATGGCCTTCAGCTGCTGCCTGGGCCTATGGACAAAATCATCTCCCCTAGGCAGGGGCGTAGCGTGGGGAGGGTTGATGTCAGGGACTGGCCTGAGGAGGAATGGTGGGGACCGCCCCCCCTCCTCCTGAACCTTCCTGAGAAGAGGAAGTTAGTATAGATTTACAACAGTGGTTTGCAGAAGGTCATAGTTCAGAGGCAGCAGAAGGGGGAAATATTGGGGGGCAGCAGGAAGAAGAAGAAGCACTAGGGGAGAGACAGCTAAGTGTCTTTAGAATGCATTCCTGACCCCCTCCCCCTCTCCCAGGACCTGGTGTGCATTGAGGGTAGTAGAACAGAAAGCTCAGAGGCAGAAAGGTCAGATTAGCCAACACAGGTGTGACGTAGAATAGGATAGACGTTTTTTGGGGGGACTTTACTTGGAGCTTTGCCATTATCTGAGAAAGATGGCATTTCTGCATCTCTCTCTGTGAATATTGAATAAAGACTTGGTAAGAATTCTTCTTATTTATCTGCTTCTTGGCTGCCACCGTGAGAGGGAGCGAATTCCCTGGAGCCTGACAGCCAGGGGGGCATAGCCCTGGGTGCATGGTTGTCAGGGGGTGTGAGCCAGGCACCCCCATGCAGGGATCTCCATCCTGCCTGCCGCTGGGGGTCTCACATCACCAGGGGCAGCTGGCCTGCTCATCAAAGGCCATGTCGGTTGGCTGGGCTCCCCCTGAATGGTTGGGCAGGCAGGCCATGCAGCATGATACCATGAACCGTCTGTGCCCTGGGCCTGCCTGGCAGCAGCAGAAAGAGTTTGGCTGGCATGGCAAGTTTTATTCACCATCAGGCCCAGTCCTACCTTGTGTGCATGCACCCTGGAGACCAATAAAGGATGCAATGCTGTTGCCCCTAGGATCCTTTTAATGGGATACCCCACTTTCTGGAAGAGTAAGGCAAAGCCATACAACTTTCCTACTTCCGATTAACTACCATGGATCCTACCCAATTCCTTAAATGCCATCTAAGCTGAACCCTTCTTGCCTGACTCACCGCCCAACCACTCACATGTGCAACCACCTCTTCAAGCTATTGCACAAGTCTGATAGCCATGGTTCATTACCCATGGGGGGGGGGGGTAACATAATGTTGTGAACACGCCAACCCAAAGCCAAGATGTACTGCCTGAAATAGAAGGCAGACGCAGAGAGAGCAGAGAGGTTTGCATACTTCTCAGACAGTTGAAACAGGGCAGTTGTCAACCCCTCCTCTTTCAGGAGCTGGCAGGAATGAAGCTTATCTGCTTTGGCAGAGTGGGCTGGAGAGCAGCCAGCTCTCGCAAAAAGCACAGTCATGCCCAGCACAAAGGAGAGTGAGAAGTTCCTCATAGAAAGAGGAGGCAACTAACACCATTAGTCTCAAAACTAGGTGAATAGGGAAAGTCCTAGAAAGAAAACAAGCCCCAAAACATAAGGGTCAGACGTTCAGGATATTCTGCAGAAACCGGAAGGACTCTTCAGAAGGGTCAACTTGACTGTGATGAATGAACTCTCCCAAAGAGCAGTCAGAGACTAATTGCTGCTTGCAATAAATCTACCAGTTAATTACGTCTTGTGTGCTGTTATCAAGCCAGCTGCTGGCCCACACCTGACACATAAGTCTTTACTCTGATAAAAGTTCTAGGTGCTACAGCCCCTGTTGAAATTTCCATCCTGTGGGTGTTATGAAGCAAAAGCTGCACATGCACAGCATACAGGCATTCTGATTAAAGCAACAGGTTTCAGAAAACTGACTCTAGATCCGCTGGGGAAATTTGCTTTTAAAAAGTGCTCCCTTGCTGTGCAATATGTTTTTCGATTAAGGCAGCTGCACAGAATGGCAAAGGACATCACAGCATTTCTGTCTTTGGGCAACCGGCCAGCATCGTGCATGGTAGCAAGCCAGGCAGATTTTCCATGGGAAAAGATGCAGACTTAGCCTACAAATCAAACAAACAATTTTTAAAGAAGTCTGCCCTTGCAATCATTGCATATATGTTTTGCACATAAATGTCCCAAACATGACACTTTTCAGAATGGCAGAAACGGCTACAGAAACAACGAGAAAAGGTTTCACACAGATCTAGTTTATACTGAAACCATCATTGTTTTCTTAAAATAAAAAGGCATTGTAACTAAACAACCTTTATGCCCCTTGCCCTCTCTGATATTAAAAAAGCACCTCGTTTTTATTGGATGTTTTGAGAAATACATCCAATATGGATCACATTGCACACACTTGCCCCCTAATTTCTCACCATACTTAATTTTTAAATTTTAATAATTAAAAGTTTAATGCCCATCTTCTCACTTAAAAGCCATCTATTCACTGAAATAATTTATATGCTGCCTTTCAGGGAAAACCTTTGCAATGAGACTTACAAAAAGTAATTAAAGCCACAAAAATGAATTTTAAAACAAATAGAATGGTCAAATTACGTATGTTTACTTTTTTAATAGAATGCACTTTGAAGCACAATAGGTAAAGGTACAGGACCCCTGGACAGTTAAGTCCAGTCAAAGGCGACTATGGGGTTGCAGCGCTCATCTTGCTTTCAGGCTGGGGGAGCCGGCGTTTGTCCACAGACAATTTTCTCGGTCACGTAGCCAGCAGGACTAAACCGCTTCTGGAGCAAAAAGACACCATGATGGAAACCAGAGCGCACAGAAACACTGTCTACCTTCCCGCCGCAGCGGTACCTATTTATCTACTTGTACTGGCGTGCTTTTGAACTGTTAGGTTAGCAGGAGCTGGGTCAGAGAAAAAGGAGCTCATCCTGTTGCGGGGATTTGAACTGCCAACCTTCTGATTGGCAAGCTCAAGAGGCTCAGTGCTTTAGACCACAACACCACCCACATCCCTGAAGCACAATACAGTGGTACCTCAGTTTGCAAACACAATTGGTTTCGGAAGTCTGTACTTAACCTGAAGCGTACTTAACCTGAAGTGAACTTTCCCATTGAAAGTAATGGAAAGTGGATTGATCCGTTCCAAATGGTCCGCGGAGTACTTAAACTGAAGCGTACTTAACCTGAAGCGAACCTTCCCATTGAAAGTAATGGAAAGTGGATTACAGTGGTACCTCGGTTTATGAACACAATTGGTTCCGGAAGTCTGTTCATAAACTGAAGCGTTCATAAACTGAAGCGAACTTTTCCATTGAAAGTAATGGAAAGTGGATTAATCCGTTCCAGAGTACTTAAACTGAAGCATTCATAAACTGAAGCTAACTTTCCCATTGAAAGTAATGGAAAATGAATTAATCCGTTCCAGATGGGTCCACGGTGTTCATAAACCGAAAATTCATAAACCGAGATGTTCATAAACCGAGGTTCCACTGTAATCCGTTCCAGACGGGTCCGCGAAGTACTTAAACCGAAAGTACTCAAACCGAAGCGTACTTAAACTGAGGTATGACTGTATCAGCAATTAGAACAATAAAGATAATAACAAACAAACCACCAGATGCTTCAAAGAATGAAAACATCTTAATGATGGGAGCAAGTGGCCCTTCGAGTTTCCTGATCCTAGGCTGCTTAGGGCTGTGTAGGTTGCCAAGAATGTGGGAGAGACCATTTTATTCTATTTTCTTCTGTGTTTGACCCTCTTGTCCAGTCTGAGCTCACACTGGGTGCCAATGGTAGCATAGAATCCCTCTGCCAATCTCTTGGTCCTTAGACTGAGGATGATCCTACGGTTCATTAGTAAACAGATCCATTCAAAGGATGAAAAAGCTCACCCAATAGGATAATAACCACAGGGGGGGAAATCTCTCTTGTCCGGTCAATGAATCACTTATAGTAATCACCCAACAACTAGCTGAAAATAATATACGTTGCACTGACAGTGTGTCAGGCACTCGAGTACTTAGCTAGCAAGTACTTAGGAGAGAAAGACTAGCAGCAGAACAGCAAGCATATGGAAGAAGAGCAGGTAGATGACAGGCTAGTCAGTGACAGGTAAGTAATGTTTGTCTGGCAATATGATAGTCTTCTAAGCAACACATTGCACAAGCTGTGAGAAAGCTGCCGATCTGGGAGCTGAGCTCTGTAAAACATAGAGTCATTGAAAATTGATATCTGGTGTCACCTGGTTTGCAAGACCAGGAGGAGTCTGGCCTTTGGGACCTGAAGTTCCCTTCTATGACCAGCACTCTCACTTGTGCAGGGAAAAGGGTCTTCTTTCTTCTTTGGTGATCACTCGTAGCTGAGTAAGATTGTCTTCCATAAACACGGTTTTAACAATGGGTCTGTAAGTGACTGTGGAGACCAATTCTGGATCCACACGTCCTTCCACAGGACATTGGTTTCCAGGCGGGAGCTGATCACAGTGTGGATTTGCCAAATGTGTCTTCCTCTCAGCATATTTGTCCCTTTCATCCTGAGTTTGAGCGGGTGTGGGGGACTCCCTGGTCCTGAATGGGATAACGGTGCCCTTGGAGGACCAGGTGCGCAGCCTGGGAGTCATTTTGGACTCACAGCTGTCCATGGAGGTGCAGGTCAATTCTGTGTCCAGGGCGATTGTCTACCACTCCATCTGGTACGCAGGCTGAGACCCTACCTGCCCACAGACTGTCTCATCAGAGTGGTGCATGCTCTAGTTATCTCCCACTTGGACTACTGCAATGCGCTCTACGTAGGGCTACCTTTGAAGGTGACCCGGAAACGGCAATTAATCCAGAATGCGGCAGCTAGACTAGTGACTGGGAGTGGCCGCCGAGACCACATAACACTGGTCCTAAGAGACCTACATTGGCTCCCAGTACGTTTCCAAGCACAATTCAAAGTGTTAGTGCTGACCTTTAAAGCCCTAAACGGCCTCGGTCCTATATACCCGAAAGAGCGTCTCCACCCCCATTGTTCAGCCCGGACACTGAGATCCAGCGCCGAGGGCCTTCTGGCGGTTCCCTCACTGCGAGAAACAAAGCTACAGGGAACCAGGCAGAGGGCCTTCTCGGTAGTGGTGCCTGCCCTGTGGAATGCCCTTCCATCAGAGGTCAGGGAGATGAACAACTACCTGACATTTAGAAAACACCTAAAGACAACCCTGTTTAGGGAAGTTTTTAATCTGTGATTTTAATGTATTTTTGTATTTGTTGGAAGCTGCCCAGAGTGGCGGGGGGAAACCCAGCCAGATGGACGGGGTATAAATAATAAATAATAATAATAATTCAAAGCCCATGACACCTTTGGTAAAGGCTGTTCTCCAATTGGAGTGCTCGCAGGCAAATGTTTCCCAATTGTTGATGTTTAAACCTCTTTTGTTGACCACCAGCATTATGCTTTCCATTTTTATGTTCGGAATAGAGTAGTTGCTTTTGAAGACGATAATCAGGTATCCAACACAACACAACCAGTCCAATGATGTTGATGAATCATTGTTTTGACACCGGTGATCTTTGCTTCTTCCAGTACACTGGTATTAGTTTGCCTGTCTTCCCAAGTGATGTGTAAAACTTTTTGGGAACAGAGTACCCAACACTCAACTCTCCTTGTGTGAACTCCACAGGGCCTGTCATATCTAAATGGTACACTGGAAAGCTGAAGGGCTGTCATAAGGAGGATGGAGGAAGCTTGTTTTGGCCTGCTCTGGAGGCTAGGACCCAAAGCAATGACTTCAAGGTACAAGAAAGGAGGTTCTGGCTAAACATCAGGAAAAACCTTTCTGAAAGTAAAAACTGCTCAATGTGGAATAGACTCCCTCAGAATGTGGTGGACTCTCCTTCCTTGGAAGTTTTTAAGCAGAGATTGGATGGCCCCCCAAAAGTTCAACAACTCTGAGCTGCCCCCCTAAAAAAGCTCAACAAATTTGGCCTGCCCCCCATTCAAACTCTACTATTCAATTATCCAGCATACTTAAAGGCAGCAGATTTGGGTCAGAGTTCAGTTTTGGAATCAGATTTCATGTCGTAGCCTGTTGCTCGTTCTTTTTACTCGGGAACCCAATAGTAGAACACACTAAATTCTAGGGCAGGGAAGAGTTGTTTTTAATCTGGATTTCCATTTAAGAAAATTGGTTACATAAGCAGCAGGTTAACAAAAGCTATGTTGCTAAGGAACGAGACTCTGAGGTCAGGGCAAGCTTAATGCCGTATGGCAAGAAACACTATAATTACCTACAAGAGACAAACAAACAAAACAAAACCCACAGTTGGATAAATAGTATTGTCTTTGCATGGAAAATGCTGTCATTTCTCTGAAAACAAGGGCTCTCAGCAGATTAAATAAGTTTTAGACCATTTATCGTGCACATGATGAATTTGTATATTATTCATTCAGTCATTTTATTTTGTATGCTGCTTTTCCACAAAAAGAAATCATGTTCAATATGGCTTAGAACAAAGAAACAGAGATGCATTTCAAGCAACCGCAAAAACAATTTCATAATAACATAGCAAAACAAAAATGCAAAAAGAGACCAAAAAAACCCCACATTCCAATATTATAACAGGATTACTTAAAAACAACATGCAGCATCCAAAAGCAAAATAATAATAATAAGGGAGACAATGATAACAAGATACAATGGGGGAAATGAGAAAACTGGAGACAAATGTCACTCATTGTTAGAAATGCCTTTTTTTTTTATTCCCCCTTTCAGTTTCACAAAACTCAAGAAAATAATCAGCTCCACCAATTAAAATTGAACCCTACTGATTCATGAAGTAAGGCTGAAATCCTAAACCCCACAGGGATGGGATTTCTCAATCTTCAATTCAGTCCTATGCATATCAACATATCCATATATCCACTTCAGTTTGCAATGTTTCTTTTAAAGTGCTAATGATAATTCCTCAGCGTTTTAGTGGAAATTTCAACTCATACACACATTTTTTGAAAAAGCAGCATTCCCCTTCTGAATTTCAAAAGATGGCTGTTTCAGTGCACAGATTGTTACAGAAAGAGCAAGTTAGGTAGAATAGCCTTTAAACACAAACTCAAATTCTCCTCCATCCCCAGCCCTATTGAATGCCACAGGACTTACTTCTGAGTAGACATGGCTGGGATTGATTTGTAAAGCTTTAGTTGATTAATCTACTAATTAGATTAAAGTTCACAACCGAGTTACACTTTGTTGCCTAGAGATTTTTAAAGTTGCCCTCTGTTCTTTCAGACAGAATGTTCTTGTGCCACCCTGAATGCTGCTAGCACATCCTGTCCCACAAATTAAATATTATAACAGCAGCTACCCCCCAACTGCTCGAAGACAAGAGACTATAAACAGGGAAAGCTACTTCTGTCTCCTTCAAATATACAAGCAATTCATGGTTGCCCTTTTCCCAAGTATGTATGCAAGTAGGGAAAGATAATTTTTGATGAGAACTTTTTTATTATTAAACAGCACACATTTGTCTTTGTTCTAGTCGCAAAGTTGCGGCACGGAACATTTAATTCTTTTTCAGTAATATGTCCTTCACAGTCTCCCCTACAGTTTTCTGAAACTTAATATATTCCCTTCTTCTGCCTTCCAACTCTGCTCTTTTACCTGTCCATCAACCCTCCAGACTACAGATCCAAGTACTACTTTTTCCCCATCTCTCTCTCTCTCTCTCCCCCTCCCCCTCATTTCTCTAGACAAAAAGGAACTTCTCCGTTTGATCCTTTCATGGCAGAAAAGAGAAGTGGGAGTTGTAATGGTTTTAATAAAACCTTCACCCAATGTTAAGCAATCCTTTCCATGAAATTACACTTCCCGGGGATGAAAACGTATGCCTTGCATAAAGAATGTTTCTTCCTACATTTCAGCCCACAGCTGCTTTCTAAAGCCTGTTCATATTCCCTTAATTTGGGGTGTCAGTAAATATAGGAAAGAGAATGGAACTGTGAATAAATTGTTTGCATTATGTAATCTTGGCTTGAAGGTAGAAGGGGGGAAATTCTCCCAGAATTCATAAAAGCTAAATCCAAAATGGTGGTGTGGGGACCCCACTGGTATTCTGGGAGACACTCGAGAATTTGTGACCCTCCCAGCATCCCCCCCAAAAAAAGGTTCCACTAGCTTATCAACATATATGTTTATTTCCCTGTTGTTATTGTTTAGTCGTTTAGTCGTGTCCGACTCTTTGTGACCCCATGGACCATAGCACGCCAGGCACTCCTGTCTTGCACTGCCTCCCGCAGTTTGGTCAAACTCATGTTCGTAGCTTCGAGAACACTGTCCAACCATCTCGTCCTCTGCCGTCCCCTTCTCCTAGTGCCCTCAATCTTTCCCAATATCAGGGTCTTTTCCAGGGAGTCTTCTCTTCTCATGAGGTGGCCAAAGAATTGGAGCCTCAGCTTCACGATCTGTCCTTCCAGGGAGCACTCAGGGCTGATTTCCTTAAGAATGGATAGGTTTGATCTTCTTGCAGTCCATGGGACTCTCAAGAGTCTCCTCCAGCACCATATTTATTTCCCTAGGGCATAGACAAAGCCAAAGGAACCTGTACATTTGCTGTGAATGTTGCATTAGGAGAAATCTAGTGACAGAAATCTAGTGATATGGTTTGGACTACATGAGAGCACAGAGGCCACCATCTTGCCCCCCCCCAGTGCTTTTTGGGCATCTCAAAATGTATTTTGTGGTGCCAAAAAAGTACATCTTTTAGGCTTCATTATCTCACAAGGGTCACCTGACTCACATGGCAGCACAGCCAAGAAGTTGCATGTCCTAGTTTCGGAACTCAACATGCCATACCCTCCAGCATTTCTCCAGTGGAAATAGGGACGTCCCATTCCATAATGATAATTTTACTATTTATACCCCACATATCTTACTGGGTTGCCCCAGTACTCTGAGCAGCTCCCAGCATATATAAAAAAACATAATAAAACATTAAACTTTTTTTTAAAAAAAAAAACTTCCCTCTACTGGATTGCTCAGGAGTTAGGTAACTCCATACCCTCCAACATTTATCCAGTGAAAATAGGGACTTGCTACCATACCCTCCAACATTTCTCAAATGAAATAGGGGCATCCTAAGGAATCAAATCAGAAACCAGGATGGCTTCTCTAAATCAGGGATGTCCCTGGAAAATAGGGACACTTGGAGGGTCTAACATGTTGGAGGGTATGCTACCTGGATAAAAGTTGCGAAATAAGGTGGCACAATTATTCTATAGCCAGTTAACAAATGGAAATAGAAATAACACAGGAAACTGCCTTCTACAGAGTGAGACCACTGCTCCTTCTAGCCCCTTCCTGTCTACGTTGACGCAGCCATTCTCCAGGATTTCAGACAGAATTCTTTTCAACCTTACCTGTAGGGGATCGAACCTCTGCCCTTCCTTCTACATGAGCTGCGACTTCTCAGAAACAAAATCCGCCTATTGAGAACGTTGCTCCATGAAAACCTCTTAAACTGCAAGGACATTGTGGCACAAGTATTTATGGGTGATCTACATCCTTCAACAAATGCAGTTTGCAAAGAAATGACTTTTGCTCTGAAACTCTGAGACATGTAACTACCCCAAGAAAAGTGGGCCCACAGATGTAATTTACTCAGGAACTAGGACAGTTTTTGCATCCTTCTGCCAGAGGAAGAAGAAACAATTGCCTACAGCCAGTCAGGCAGCTATAATTCTTAATTACACTGCAGACATTTAAAAACGTTGCTCTTATTAGGACTATTAGAACTCACTTAGCTGTAGTTGCAACTTATAATTTCAGCCCTCATGAAAGGAATGTAACCATTAACATTGGCTAAATCCTGATTTGGTTTGCTAGTAAATTTACAGAGTGGTAGCGTGAGACTAATATGAGCAGTGACAGAATCCTCTACTGAGACCATGTAAATTACCAGTTGAAGGGGACAGGGAATGCTTTTTACAGGGAATTTGCCTCTTTTTTTTGCTACTTTTTAGATGAAGAACAGAAGACTGAACTTTTGCCTGTAGGTTCATCTTAAATATACAAGTCAGTTGCCAGGGTTTCAACATATTCTTGTGTCCCTACCAAGTGGAAATAAGGAATTTGGGAAAGGGTAATGGATATGGTCCCATGGACTGCAAGAAAATCAAACCTATCAATTCTTAAGGAAATCAGCCCTGAGTGCACCCTGGAAGGACAGATCGTGAAGCTGAGGCTCCAATACTTTGGCCACCTCATGAGAAGAGAAGAATCCTTGGAAAAGACCCTGATGTTGGGAAAGATTGAGGGCACTAGGAGAAGGGGACGACAGAGGACAAGATGGTTGGACAGTGTTCTCGAAGCTACGAACATGAGTTTGACCAAACTGCGGGAGGCAGTGCAAGACAGGAGTGCCTGGCGTGCTATGGTCCATGGGGTCACGAAGAGTCGGACACGACTAAACGACTAAACAACAACAACAATGGATATGGAGGGATCAAGCATACCAGGTGGATTTTTATTTTATTTTTATTTGGAAAAGAGAATTGCGTCAACTTCCGCCCCAGCTAGCTCTTCTCAAATTCCAAATCTACAGTATATCTTGTAGAGTTGTGTGTGTGTTTGTATTTGAATGGTTTTAGCACACCAATAAAACCTTTGCTCCTAATAGCTGAAAATGTTCTGTGATATTTGGGATTTGTGACCAGAATCTCTGGGTAGATTGCATTATAATCTAAAGGACAGCCCCAGAAGTTTCCATGTATACATTTGCTGACTATTCCAATGCTCTACTGAAGGAGGGGCCATATCACTAGACAATGTTTTATCCTTCCTGAAAGAAGCATGGTGTACAAGCAAATAGGATGTGAGAAAGAAACAGCCAGTTGGGCATGGACCCCCTTGCACAGATGGGTCTGGAGGGTATTCTCAGGCACAGGGTTTAATCCTTGGCGCATGTGGGTTTCCCCTTCAGAAATGCAACCATACTGTGGCCACCAAATCTTCCTGGTTGCTAATGAACCTTTTCCTTGATCCACCTCTGTAATATCTCCTCAAATAACTCATCGAAATTGGTTGATCTATAGCAGGTTTAATAGCTTAGAAGTCCTCCTCCACCTATTCTGTTTCATTCACCCATCACTAGCTTTGCTTAAAAAGAGTAAATAAAATACACAAAGGTCCCCTTGGTAAAGCAAACAAAAAACAACCAGGTTCTTTATTTACAGTTTCTTCATATTTGGATGACTTTGGATTCACGGCTGCTTCATGCAGGAGAGAGAGGGGGGAAGGGGGGAAGCTTGGGATTTTGGCAAAAAACCCAAAAGTGTATTTTCCCTATCTGTTTATCTCAGTGGGTCCCCAAACTAAGGCCCGGGGGCCAGATGCGGCCCAATCGCCTTCTAAATCCGGCCCGCGGACGGTCCGGGAATCAGCATGTTTTTACATGAGTAGAATGTGTCCTTTTATTTAAAATGCATCTCTGGGTTATTTGTGGGGCATAGGAATTCGTTCATTATTTTTTTTCAAAATATAGTCCGGCCCTTCACAAGGTCTGAGGGGCAGTGGACTGAAAAAGTTTGCTGACCCCTGTTTTATCTCAACCCTGCCTTCTGCTGACCGGAGGCATGTCAGGTTGCTTATTGGCAACAGTTATCTGCCCATCACAGAGATTTCATTTCTGGAAACCTAGGAGAAAAACCTAAAGACTAGCAACTGAAGGTCTCCAGAAATGAAATTTCTTTGTTGGGCAGATAATTGTTGGCGATAAGCAACATTACATGGCTCCAGTCAGCAGAAGGCAGGGTTGAGATAAATTATGGTGTATTTTGGTGATGGGTCCTCGCACAATTATGGTGTGTTTTTCTCTGCAACATCTTCCGGTAAGGCAAAAGTGTGACAACTTTTTTTAAAAAATATTGTTGCAGAGAAAAATACACACACACACACACACACACAAGAATAGAGTTGGATGGTAAAGGCTCACTTTGACTCTCAAAATATGAACAGGCTTCTACAAAGTAATTATGGTGAAGGTCTTCCCATTTCTGGGACACCAATTAGGCAAGAAGCCTTCACTATTGTTTGTGGTTATTAACAAAAACCCAACCCTGAATTTACGAACCCTGGTTCACTCTAGTATTCCTCTTACCTCTTTTCCTGAGTTACAAAAACGTAGCGGGTGATGATTGCCGGAAGAAATATCAACAACCTCAGATATGCAGATGACACAACCTTGATGGCAGAAAGTGAGGAGGAATTAAAGAACCTTTTAATGAGGGTGAAAGAGGAGAGCGCAAAATATGGTCTGAAGCTCAACATCAAAAAAACCAAGATCATGGCCACTGGTCCCATCACCTCCTGGCAAATAGAAGGGGAAGAAATGGAGGCAGTGAGAGATTTTACTTTCTTGGGCTCCTTGATCACTGCAGATGGTGACAGCAGTCACGAAATTAAAAGACGCCTGCTTCTTGGGAGAAAAGCAATGACAAACCTAGACAGCATCTTAAAAAGCAGAGACATCACCTTGCCGACAAAGGTCCGTATAGTTAAAGCTATGGTTTTCCCAGTAGTGATGTATGGAAGTGAGAGCTGGACCATAAAGAAGGCTGATCGCCGAAGAATTGATGCTTTTGAATTATGGTGCTGGAGGAGACTCTTGAGAGTCCCATGGACTGCTAGAAGATCAAACCTATCAATTCTTAAGGAAATCAGCCCTGAGTGCTCCCTGGAAGGACAGATCGTGAAGCTGAGGCTCCAATACTTTGGCCACCTCATGAGAAGAGAAGAATCCTTGGAAAAGACTCTGATGTTGGGAAAGATTGAGGGCACTAGGAGAAGGGGACGACAGAGGACGAGATGGTTGGACAGTGTTCTCGAAGCTACGAACATGAGTTTGACCAAACTACGGGAGGCAGTGCAAGACAGGAGTGCCTGGCGTGCTCTGGTCCATGGGGTCACAAAGAGTCGGACACGACTAAACGACTAAACAACAACAAAGCGGGTGAAGATCTTCTTGACAGTTATCTCTATGGAAGGAAAAGCTCCAACATCTACAGTTCTGTGTGTCAAGGGGGGAGGGGCGGAAATAGCAACCCCAGAAAAGACTCATCAGGAGAGTTTCCAAACAACAATAATTCACGTCATTTTTTGATCTAATTAACTTTTAGAAAGCAACCACGGGAACGAAGAAAACCTCAAACAAAATAACTGCAAACAGCCTGTTCTGGGGATACCAAGTCAATCTGATTCCTTCAGGACATTTAACAATAGGATTGAGATAGACACAGATACTTTGGGAGCAATGCTTATGCAGAGATATATGTCTGTGTGCGGAAAGTTTGAGTTTAAGTGAGACATTAAGATTACAGCATACTCTACAATTGATTAATGGAACAATGAATGTTAGATGAAGCTATTTATAATTCTGTTGCAGGTACATTACAATGAGGTGTGAATAAATTGTGATCCAGGAAATCAAATGACTGTTCCTTATGGAATATTCATTGGTACAATCTCTAGCGCACAATAACCAAAGTGCCCCTACTTAACATTTATGTTTTAATTGCTTTGTTAAAAATAGCTATTGTGGCCACAACGCATACATCGTTCCTACAAAATCTTAGCAAAAATATTTAGATGGTGGGGAAATTCTCAATCTGAGAGAGTGGTCAAACAAAGTAAGTTCCAGAATAGTCAATAGATAAGACAGATGGCTTGACCTTCTCTCAAGCAACTTCCTGTGTTACACCACAGGTAATATTCACAAACTGTGTTAATATTCCGTTCAGCAACACTTTATTTCACTTTAAATATGAAGCAATTATTTGGGAAATGTTGGGGCCCTGCCAACAACCCATAACTCTGTTTGATGGGATAGAATCAACATCAGGCACAATCAGCTAGAGCTGAAATACATTTGCCCCAAACAATTCAGCTATGTAAATCTTGATGGCAAATATACTCTGAATGTTCTAGGGATGTGTGTATATTCAGCAAATATTTGATATTCAGCATCAGCTTCTGACATACGACAATATTTGATTTCAATATTTGATTGATATTGACAGCTGGCATCAGACAGCATTTGACAGTGGCATGGTGCAATTATGTTTTATAGTGATTTGCCAGCTCCCCACAGCTCAGTTCAGAATTGGACTCAGTAAACCGAGATTTGCTCCCAAAACGTTGGAATATAGCTCTCCTTCATTTTTAAGTGCACTTCCAAAATTTTGAACCACTTACAAAATAACAAAAACTTCTTGAAAGTAAACAAATAATAAACCTAGAAAAAATATAGAGCATCAGGAATAAAGGTTCTCAATCACCCCCTTTCTTGTTTCCATAGTTTTCTACTCACAAGGAGAATTTTTAAATGCGAGGAGACATTCAAAAATACAAGTTTCTCCCCTGCAGTCTGAAGATGTATGGTCTATTTTACAACCTCAAAACCACACCACATTCTGCTGCATTTGCGGATCAGGCCCAGCTCTCTATTTTACAATTCAATGCTTTGCACAGTTACTCAGAAGTAAGTCCTAGTGGACAATCTCCAGGTAAGTGTGCATAGAACTCCAGTCTTTGAGCGTACTTTTTATTTTATTTTTATTTGGAACATTTCTTTGCCACTTTTTAGCAGCTATTTCAAGTTGCATGCCAGGTTCATTCATGTAATGGAGCAGGGTCTGGGACCAGTGCTGACAAAGAGACAAGAATGTGGGTTAAACGTGGTCACAACTTTATTGCTAAAATCACATCCTTGATTTGGTGCAGCACAGGATCCTGGCTGCTGTCTGATGTCACCCCAATATGGCTGGCTCAATTATTGGAGGAATTACCAGGCAGGTCGGTTTCACCATATAGGGCAGGGGTCCCCAAACTAAGGCCCGGGGGCCGGATGCGGCCCAATCGCCTTCTAAATCCGGCCCGCGGACGGTCCGGGAATCAGCATGTTTTTACATGAGTAGAATGTGTCCTTTTATTTAAAATGCATCTCTGGGTTATTTGTGGGGCCTGCCTGCTGTTTTTACATGAGTAGAATGTCCTTTTATTTAAAATGCATCTCTGGGTTATTTGTGGGGCATAGGAATTCATTCGTATTTTTTTTCAAAATATAGTCCGGCCCCCCACAAGGTCTGAGGGACAGTGGACCGGCCCCCTGCTGAAAAAGTTTGCTGGCCCCTGATATAGGGCATGTCATTTTAGGGGATGGAACTAAATTTTTGCAAATTTCCTCAGTGAGGGGTCTTAAAAATATGTTTACGAGTGTGATAAATTCACACCTGCTCTTATTTTTGTGACTGGACAACATTTCACTTGGTAAGCCTACAATTTGATGAAGAAGCCAGCAAACTACTTTTGAAAAAGCAAATGACTTTTATTTTACCTTCCGAAAATGTCAGGTAATGCTAAATAAGTAAGTAATATAACTGCAAGTACTTGGCAATCATTTTTAACGATTTCTCTGCAATTTTATAAACATTTTAACTTACGAAGCAAAACTAAATGACATTAATTTAAGAAAAATATCTTTTTGAATTCCCAGGTCATGTTACAACTTTTTAGCACTCCTCATTTGGGAAATTCAACAGGCCCTAAGTGCAGCTTGATTGTGTGCTAGCAATCTGAGTGTGTTGTTGTTGACATGCATCTGTTTTGGGAGACAGTGGGGCCATGTGCCTCTGGGGATGAAGTCAAGCTATTGGAAGGTTGCAGCACCTGGTGTGGCTGTAGAAACCGATATGGGAGAGACATGTTTTGTTGCAGCTGGGGCAGATGAAGGCATCTGGTTGTGCTACTGCAGATGCACCATGGCATTTCTCCTGCGTTCCTCCCAGCTACCAATCGTTCTCTGATCTCTGCTGTGGATACACAGCCTATCTGTCTCCAGGCGCTGTGGCCATCTGCAAGGGATTCCTACATGGTGGGGTTCATGTTACCAGCCTTCATGTCAAATTTGCAGACATCCTTGTAATACAAAGTTGGTTTGCCAAAGTTGGTTTGCCAATAGGTCTGATTGCTGAACCCAGTTCCCCATAGAGCACGTCCTTAGGGATCCTGCCATCTTCCATTCTGTGGACATGAACAGGCCAGCGATTTCAGCTTAATTTTTATGGCAAAATTCCAATGGGATATGTGAATATCATTGTTGTTGTGTTGTTGTTGTTTAAAAAACACACCTTCATTTCAGCTTTACCACCAATGAATATGTTGATCTACTGAAAGTATGGGATTTCACAACTCCAGAAGGTATACAATAAACGAGCATACAAAATCTAGGACCGGGGGGGGGGGGTGAGTAGTAATTATTCCCAGGAATCTTTAATCATGCTGTAATTGTAACTTTCCTTCTTGTAACAATAATAAACGTTTAAATTTAGACATAATGGAAATCTCACCTTTATCTACTTGGATTTCCAGATGGTTGCACTGAAGGCAGCGAAAATCGGGAGTGAGTCACCTAGACATCAAAGCACAGTAAAAACCCAATAAAGGCAAGATCTTCAAATAACTAAAGCCTATGATACAATCAGAGAGAGCCTCTCCAAGTTGCCAGGAACCAGTAGATTCTGCTTCGGAATAAGCATCTGATGATTTCAGTTTATATCTATATAAGAGGCAAAGACCCAGCAGAGAAATTGACAATGAGTTTCGAAATGCATTTCCTTAATGTGTTGGTCTCTCATGCAGCTTTGCTGAAGATGCAGTTTTCCTAGCTGGAGTCAACATAAATGGATGAGGGTTCATATACAGTACGTTATTGGAAAAATGCCCATTCAAGTATTTGGGCTGCTGGCCAAGCAATTTTTCTCCCACCCAGCATCAGTCATACAATCTTTTTTCCCATTATTGATTTCTATTTTTATCTGTTGTGTTTTTTTTAGGAAGTCCATCTTCCTAAGAATGCATCAAGGCTCAAATGAGACTAATAATGCCTTGTAAATTATTTTATAAACCAATTTTGAGTCAATACAGTGGCTTGCTTTATACATCACTGTGAGCCAAACCACAGGGACCACAGGAGGTCTGCAGCCACTTCATTCCTCTCTGGTATATATTTTTTTACTCTTGCAGTATGCTGAGCTAAGTCAAGATATGGTTTAAAGTGCCATCTAAATCTGGGCTTGTGGTTAAATTCTCTTCACTAACCATAAAGTATAACTAAGTTTGGATTACCGGAAAAATGTGAACTAGGCCAATATCAGTGACATCGTATTCACCGTAGACCTCTGTGGACTTCAGAATTTAGATTTTATTATTCAGGTAGAAAACTATGGGCAAGAAAGGTGAAATATTACCAGCATTTAGCCATAGGTAGCCAAGACAAGTTTGGATATCTATAAGGTGGGGAAGGAAACTTCAAGAAGGAAACTTCAAGCTGTTGACCCAAACTTCATTCAAAAACAGACAGTGTGGAGACTAAATCATTCACTGCCTGGGGTCAAACAAGATATGTTGAGTAGACTGAAGGCGGTATAAATGAAAATAGCAAGCCAGGGAGGCAAGTCCTAAATCTGACAGTTGTTTGCTGGCCTGGAAATATTTATAGTCAATTCAAGTCAGGAAGAACCAGCAGTGGTGGAGCTAAGATTATCCCCCTTTCTACTCAGGGCCAACCTTTCCATTAGGTAAGCTGGATAAACTGCCTTAGGTGGCAGGTTCTGGGGCAACTGATTGATAGTACACCACTGCATCTCCAACCCCCATCTTTTTGTCACTGCTCCTATGACAGCAAAAATGGTTTCCACAGCCCATTTTGCCTCATTTTGCCTCATCACCAAGAGCCCTATCACATAACCCAGCAGATCCCCAATTCAAGACTGGTTGATCCTGAGACATGTTGTTTTCTCTTTTATTTCTTCCCCTCTCCAAGAAACAAAAGGCCACCTTCACACTAAAGGTAAAGGTAAAGGACCCCTGGATGGTGTATTCTAGAATTTAGATAGAAAGGCCACAGACCTCCTAACCCAATGAATGGAAGAAGGATTCATCAGCCTTAAATAAGTTTATCTTACGTCGTCCGATTCCACTCCATTTATGTATTGCATACCTGGTTATCATCCCTCACTTCCACAAAAAAACCCTGCAATGATCTGTCTGTCCCAAAATAAGCCTGAGAATGGGTGGCAAAGACCCTGGATGGGAGGAGTCCTAGAGGGCACTGAGAAGGTGGGGACCTTCAGTCCTCACAACTGCTTCATTGGGGCAAGACCTTCTAGAAAGGGTTGCTAAGAGCACTATGCTGGAGCTGTGGATTGTTTTCTTGAATAAGGTAAAGGTAAAGTCCAGTCAAAGGTGACTATGGGGTCATGGTGTTCATCTCGCTTTCAGGCTGAGGGAGCCTATTTATCTATTTCAGGCATGTCCAAAGTCCGTTTCAGGGGCCTAATCCGACCCGCCAGCCAGTTTAATGGCCCCTGTGGCAGTTTATTTCCTGGGGTAAAATCCTAAAAAAAAAAAGCTCAACAACTTTGGTCGGTCCTCACACATGTTCAATTCATCAAATCTGGTCCTCTTTGAAAAAAGTTTGGACACCCCTAATCTACTTGCACTGGTGTGCTTTTGAGCTGCTAGGTTGGCAGGAGCTGCGGCAGAGCAACGGGAGCTCACTCCGTCACGGGGATTCGAACTGACGACCTTCTGATTGGCAAGCCCAAGAGGCTCAGTGGTTTAGACCATAGCGCCACCCATATCTCTTCACACTAACCAACTGACAACCAGCTGATATAGTGATATTACATGGGGCCACTTGAATCAACAATTTATGTAGCAGCCGCATCAAGTTCTATTTTCACTAAAAATAAAAATGCTGTCTCTTAAACACCAGATATGAAAAATCTAAAGTTGTTTTTAATTAAAGTGTTGTGTCTCTATGTTTAGGTTAACTTGGAAGGTACTGTGCATGCTTGGGTGAAGTATCTGATAAGTATCAAGGGAAGTTAAAGGGGTTCCCAATTAGATTAGCAAAGATTTACAGAGTACAGTGGAGGGGCTCCCTTCCTGAGACCCACAGAAACATTAATGTAAGTTATCAGTTAAGCTGGTTTGACAGTGTTATCAGCCCCATCTGGAGTCCAGGACTGCAGAAGAAAATCTCCACTCACTGCTCAAAGATGCCATCAGATTTCACGGAAAATGACATTTCAAGGCCACATCGGGGTCCCTGCTCAAAAGAAACAATGGATTGTTAGACTTATATGTTTTGTTAATGCCAATGCAATTTCACACATCCATAAGATCGGTTTAAAATTATGACATTTTTTTAACATCAGAAAAACAATTATTATTAATAATGGTTGCTGTTTATATATGATCTGCTACGATGCAAATGGGAAAAAATAACCAGCCAAATGGGAAGTGAAAATATAGCCTAGCCTTTCCAGTGAATTTCTCCTCTCTACCCCTTCAAATACCAAGTTTGAAAATGGTACCAGGCTAGTGGTATCATCACTAAATGGAACGTGAGCCTACTGGGACATTGATTATTGATGAACTGTCCTATTTTGCAGAAAGGAAACACAGCCTGAGGATGCGTGATTTCATCAGTGCTGAAGGCAACATCTCTAATGTAGGATTATCATATCTACATTACGTACAGAAGTTAAATGAGTTTGAAACCTGTTTAACTCGGTCTTTATGATTTGCGCAAATGGAAGTATAGTTTTTGCTCTTGACACTCAGTTTATTTGGATAATTTGTTTTATTTATTTGGACTGCTTGTATACCACTTAAACATGATATATTTGGACTGCGTGTATACCACTTAAACATAATATATGGTTGGGGTGTATACAGAGAGCCCATTCAACACACCAGTGGAGTGTGGCAGTGGAACAGAAAAACACCAGACAGTTCTAGTTGGGATCAGTCCCTTTATTGACAGTATAATGCAGTTCCACAGCTTATAGGTGACAAACAATTGTAATATACTGTCTTTCCAGTAGCACACAGTCTCCTTGCAGTGTTACGACAGAGACTAGGTAAAAAAAAAAATCCTTCCAGTAGCACCTTAGAGACCAACTAAGTTTGCCGTTGGTATGAGCTTTCGTGTGCATGCACACTTCTTCAGATGCACTGAAACAGAAGTCTCCAGACCCTTATACTGTATATATAATGAGAGGGTGGGGAGGGGTATTCTCAGAAGGGTGGTGGGAATGGGTGTTTGACTGATAGGTGTGGAAACTCGTTGATGACTGTTAACAACTGCAATTTGTAACAACTGCAATTTGTCTTACAGGAAAAAGCAAGGGGTGGACATAAAGCGTGTCCTCCCTCAAAGAGGGCACGTGTTGCGGTGAGACCTGGCAACCAAACCCTTGTGTTGTGGGTGGGTACGATTGGAAAGCCACGACACCCGATTGGTAGGTCTCTTGTTGCTGGGTTTAATCGGACCAATGGGACGCTAGCCAAATGGATCAAGGGACCTATATATGTCATTGCGCATGACCCTGAGCTTTCTCTCTTGGTCAGTGTATCGGAACACCCGCCCACCTCTCCCTATATTTAGGGCTTGCGCGCTTGACCTTGCTATGCCGTCGTCTGTCGTTGGGACAGGGACATGGCAGGAATTTTCCCCACTTGGCTGATTGGCTGGTCCCATTTTGGTTTCACCTACCGTGTAGTTAAATCATCACAACTTGTAAGGTTGCGGATAGGCTCTGGTTCAGGTGATAGGGACGGGGAAATGCTCTTGCCATCCCTATGCGAAGGGGTATTCCGTTAAAGGAATCCAGGGACTCAATGGTTTGGTCAACCCTGTGAGGGGTTGTGCCCGTGCCTGAGTCCAGGAGGACATCTGGGTAGTGGACATAGCATGTCCCTGGCTTTCCGCCATTCCAGCTGTTCACCCTTGGCTGACCTATGATAGAGCTCTGGGTCAGCACTACCTGCAACGGTGCAGGGAGCCAGTCGAACCAGAGCCCATGCAACCACCCACTTGTTGTAATCAATAAAGTTGTGGCCTAAATTCTGCCAAAAACCAAACCAAAATTTTGAGTCTTGTGTGAATTTATTGAAAGGGTGGGGTTTAAAGGTCTGAACACGCAAACTTAGTTTCAACTGCATCATACTAGTGTTGGCCTATATCAAATTCCACCACTAGAGACATAGTACACACACACACCCACACAAACACACCCACCCCAGTTTTAGAGGAAAGTGCTAATATCTACTTACCACTTAAGTCTGAAAGCTAATTACTGCAGCTTCACAACATATGTTTACTGAACCCTGAAATCCCTGTTTCTCAACTTAATCTTGATAACTATGTGAGGTCTTCATATATGCCTGATTGTGGTGACTTTTGCGGAAAGAATTGTCACTTGTCTCTATTTAAACTGGGTTCTGAAAGGCTATGTGAAACAGCATACCTGATAATTGGCTGTGTTATAAAGACCTGGGATGGCAGATTTTCCAAGAAAGGGGGGTGGGGGGGGAGCTAACTGCTTCTTGCTAGCTCCTAAGCCAAAACTGCACGGCAGTGCTTCAGCAGTGGCACAAATTTCAATTCTAATTGCATGTACTAAATCCAATTATATATAACATAATGCAGGTGCCCCAACCCTGGAGTTCAGAGTATATGTTCTAACTGCCACAGTGCCACTGTGGAGACTTCATATGAAGACTCGCAATTTAGTAATGATAAATGCTTCTGGAGCTGTACTCAAACACAAAAGCTATCTTTACAATTTCGGTGTTGTCCTTCTGCTGGAGAGGCTGCTTTCCCCACGTGACGGGCAGATTGCTGGAACACATCTAAAGATTTTGTGCACAGTGACAACGGTCAGAAAACACGGCTGGCTTGCAGTTAGCCCCTGCTCGATCATTTTAAAACTCTGTGGAACTGCTGTTTCCTCTTGAGCAGCCTTTTAAGAAGAGGATCTGCTGAACAGTCACTTTCTGCCGACTGGACATCAGGCTCCCAACTGACCACAGGAGGACTTGGGTTGGCTGGTCAATGCCATTCAACTCCGGCTGCCCCACAACTTTGATAGGCATCCATACAGTATTAGTTCCTGGACAATTAACTAATGCTCTTCCCCTCTTACATTTCTCCTCATCCGCCACCCACCCCCTCCACCGTACCAATTTTGAATAATGCATTCAGAAATACACCCCACGGCAGCTTGAACATTGGGGTAAACCAATTATCATGATAGCCCAACCTAGACGTACCCAATTAAGTTTAATTAGCCAGGCTCTTTCTTCCTCTATCATCTTGCTTCAGGGAAATCCTGCTATTGTGTTTTTTAAAAAAAATAAAAAAACTAGCTGGAAATGCCAAGCACCTTCCTCATAGATTAGACCTTCAGAGCCAGCCTTTTGGCACTGAAGTAGTCGGGAGAAATTGAGGCCACTCTCAGAAGATGGAGTCCTGAAGCCTGTGTTCCTAATGAACTCCCAGCTTCCTGAGACTCGAGCACTGCCAGGGGGCAAAACAACTAATCACATTGCTAAGGATGGCACTTTTCTGACATGGGTGCAGAGTGATGCTTAGAAATTAGACCCAGAAACAAAGTTTACTTCCATAGGAAGTGCCATCTTATTTGATGACCTGCTCGCTGGTGGGCTTGACTATCTGACTTCGCGATGGTTTGCTGGTTGGCTTTTACTTGAGGGCTTGTCGCTTTAGGACTACCTGAATTTAAATGTGTTGTGGCTGAGGCCCTATGATACGTAGATGCAATCACCGTGAGTGGCATTTGTAGCAGCTTGTTGGCACAGGGACTAATTTACTCACATGGGCATGGATTCATTTAAGCAAAACTATCATAACTGCCAGGGGACAGAGGTGGTGCTGTGGGCTAAACCACTGAGCCTAGGGCTTGCTGATCAGAAGGTCAGCGGTTCGAATCCCTGTGACAGGGTGAGCTCCCGTTGCTTGGTCCTAGCTCCTGCCAACCTAGCAGTTCGAAAGCACTTCAAAATGCAAGTAGATAAATAGGAACCGCTACAGCGGGAAGGTAAACGGGGTTTCCATGTGCTGCTCTGGTTTGCCAGAAGCGGCTTTGTCATGCTGGCCACATGACCTGGAAGCTATACGCCGGCTCCCTCGGCCAATAATGTGAGATGAGCGTGCAACCCCAGAGTCGGTCACGACTGGACCTAATGGTCAGGGGTCCCTTTTTATCATAACTGCCAATGGTACTGTCATTTATGGTGTTATAGATTTAGGGTAGAAATCAATGTGCCAGGGTTTTGATTAAGTGGGATATGGATTAAAGTGCAAAACTGTGCCAGACAGGGAATTCGGGGAATTCCTGGGCTGGCTTAGGCAAACCAGCCTGGCTAAGCTAAGGGGACAACAGAGAACCATTGAGGGTCATTGCCAATGCAAGAGAACTTCCCTCCTGCCCTGAGGGAAGGAGACAGGGATTTGAGGGGTTGCCAAGGTGATGGGGTGTGTTTCTGAGCAGGGGTTTCTGGGAGACAGAAGGAGGGAGAAGGGTGAGATCCATCTTTGGAGAGTGCTGGCTGCAGGCAACTGGTGCTGGTGCGTCTTGGAATGACTATGCCATAAGATCTGAACTAACTCCATGCAGCCTGAAGGTGTAAATAAGTGAATAAACCATATTTCTTAAAGCATGACAGTCTCCCCCATGCCTTCTATTCTCCAAAGGGACACAGACCCTATGGGGTCTAGCCACTACTCGGCAGAGAGAGGAACAGGCACCCGGCTTTTGTAACAATATTGTTTCTAGAATTTAAATAGAAAGGTCATAGACCTCCTAACCCAATGAATGGAGGAAGGATTCACCAGCCTTAAATAAGTTTATCCTACCCCTTTCGACTCCACTCCAATTATGCATTGCTTTTTTTTTATCCTGCCCCTCCCAAGGTGGCATACCTGGTTATCATCCCACACTTTTACAATAACCCTGCAAAGAAGGTTAAGCTAATGATCTGTCTGTCCCAAAATAAGCCTGAGAATGGGTGGCAAAGACCCTGGATAGGAGGAGGCAGGGACCTTCATTCTTCGCAACTGCTTCACTGGGGCAAGACCTCCTAGAAAGAGTTGCTGAGAGCATTAAGTTGGAGCTGTGAATTGTTTTCTTGAATAAGGACCCCTGGACGGTTAAGTCCAGACAAAGGTAACTATGGGGTTGCGGCATTCACCTCGCTTTCAGGCTGAGTGAGACAGCATTTGTCCACAGACAGCTTTCCGGGTCATGTGGCCAGCATGACTAAACCGCTTCTGGCGCAATGGGACACCGTGACAGAAGCCAGAGTGCACGGAAACGCCTTTTACCTTCCCGCCACAGCGGTACCTATTTAACTACTTGCACTGGCGTGCCTTTGAACTGCTAGGTTGGCAGAAGTTGGGACAGAGCAACGGGAGCTCACCCCGTCCCAGGGATTCGAACCGCCAACCTTCTGATCGGCAAGCCCAAGAGCCACAGTGGTTTAGACCACAGCGCCAAAGAGTTAATGTCACTGGCCTCGGGTGATTTATTGTTTTGTTGCCGACCTATGCCCGAGTCCAGCCCTGACACTATATCAGGAAGCTTTCACGAAATATGACACTACACTGAAGTAGCATTGTCCAGAGAACTGGACCATCTCTGTTCACTGCCTCCTCTTTCACTGTGGTTTCTAAAGCAGGGGTAGGCAACCTAAGGCCCGTGGGCCGGATGCGGCCCAATTGCCTTCTAAATCCGGCTCGCGGACCGTCTGGGAATCAGTGTGTTTTTACATGAGTAGAATGTGTCCTTTTATTTAAAATGCATCTCTGGGTTATTTGTGGGGCATAGGAATGCGTTCATTCCCCCCCCCCAAAAAATAGTTCGGCCCCCACACATGGTCTGAGGGATGGTGGACCGGCCCACAACTGAAAAAGGTTGCTGACCCCTTTTCTAAAGCTACAGTAGTTGGTGAGAGAGGAGAGAGGTATGTGGCATTCTCTCCTCCCACCCCCATCCCACCCCACATCTGATCCAAGGGACCTCAAGTCACTTTCTAGCCAGCCTTCTCCTCTCTGCACTGATGCCGGCATTTCCAAGCACCCCCCTGTGGAAGGCTCTAAGTACAACCCATTTCCTACCTTGCCCCCTTTCCTAACAATATTAGGAACAAAATAACTGTGTGCAAACGTCATTAGAATTAGCAATCGCAGTTGTAAAAGAATGACAATTGAGAAAGAATTAATGAAGCCCACTGGGAATATGCTTTATCTGTGCTTTATTTTTATCTCGCCTCTCTTTCATAGTGTACTAAAAGTGAGAGAAACTTGCCTGGAATATGAATTTGTTACAATTTTTTAAAAAAAGACTTTGTCAAGTACATGCCTTGGGTACAGTTCATATGAAATAAATCTATGTATATCATCAAGGCTATTATATGTGATGTCCTGTATATATATATCTTTCTCTCTCTCCCTATCTGTATATGATAAACCTGCTCATTAGCCATGTCTTTCACACAGCACTGCTCAAACTTCTTCTGAGCTTTAAAAACTGGGGCTTGAGGTGGGGGAGAGAAGAGTCCACACTTTGCTGAAGAAACAAATGAATGTGTATGCCATACGGTCACACATTTGAAACCTGCTATTTTCAATAATAACATGCTAGAGAAGCATTCATTACAGACTCAAAATAACTTATTCCGACAGTTTGCAATTGTGGAGTTCTTGCTGAGCACTAAGATGCTGACAACAAACAAAAAGACAGTAAATACAACTGGCTCCTTGCCAGCAGAAGCCCTCCACCAAACACATTGGCTATGTCTCACTAAGGCGCTCTATTATTTATTCTCAAACAGCGAGTCCATGGTAGCATCTTAAGATCAGAAAGAGTTGCATGAAACAACACCCAACTCTCCACCTCCATGACTAATCTTACCTATTTCTGTCCATTTGTGTTTTTTTCAAAAAAAAGAATGAAAAAAAATTCACTTTATTCATCACACACTGGAATCAAATAGACTTAATTTCAAATACACACAGGAGATGCATTTAGCAATGACCCCCAATTTAATGTGAGGCACTCTCTCTATGTGTGTGTTGCAAATCTACATGATTGACATGTCACCTAGGCATAGCTGCAGCATCAAAAGTCACTTCTGAGCATGCTCCGCCCAGTTCCAAAATGGCGGCAGCGCTACTTCCGGCCTGCTACTTCCGGCCTGGTCCCTTATTTCTCCGACAGCAACTTGGCAGGTATGCACCTAGGCGATTATCCCTACGACACATAATGGATGCTTTATCACTTAATTCAGTTTATATCATGCTTTTTGACTGACAGGTTCACGGAATGTGTGTGTGCACGCATGCACAAGCAAATGAAATTCAAGATGAAAATGATCAGTTTGTTCGAAAAGAAAGCATTTGTTTCACCCGTGCACCATAAAAAGTAAGCTAAGGTGCCTCCCTTGACTTCAACACCATGTAAGCAATAAACATGTTCTGCAAATCTCACATACGGCTCTTGCTTGCACCTCAGCTTCCATGCACCCCGCACTCAATTTCCCCTGGTCTTTCAGCCTGCCTTTTTCTTCTGTAGTCTGGAAGTAACAGTCGAGTTCGTGATGAGGGCATTTTGACTATTTATCTGAATACTGACTTCCTGCTTTCTGTTTATGGATTTATTTGGTTAGAGAGCATGACATAAATCAGCTGTGACAGTTTGTATACAGAGAAGGGGGGGGGGAGGTTAGTAGATGGAAGATGCAGAGATAGACACAAGACAGGTGACACAGAAACCAGCATAAAGGTGGAGCTAAGTCTCAAATTTACAGGAAACAAGTTGGGCTTTCTAATATGTTGGCTATGTTCAAAATGAAAAATGTGGGCAAGTTTATCCTCTATGAATACACCAGCATGGGTAATTTTAGAAATGATTTAGCTAGCACCCCTCCTATGATGTATAGCTTTGGAAGTCCAATAAAATATTTGAAATTTACTGTCTGCATGGGTGGACTGCTGAAAAGGCCTAATTAAAGCATAATGTTTGGCTACATCCAGTGATGTATTCCTTTTGTTCCGAAGCTGTTGCAATATCAATTTTGCACTGGCAAAACCTTTGATATTTGCAGACGTCCATGAACCTACGGTGTAGAAATTAACAGCAGGACAACAAAAGTGGATGTTGTGAGTCCTTATGGTTGCCAAGAGGCTTATACTTCCAGCCTGGAAGGATAATTGCCCACCCACCCTTCATTATGTAATAGTCTGAGGACCTCGACACCCTTCCCACTATTTGAACATGTATTTTATCAAAGCTGATTCCATGTGAATACCTGTTTGGATATCTGGAGGCTTATATTGACTTATATTTTTAATTTCAAAGGGAAACACCAATAGCTATTGTATTCTCGATGTGAGATGATGGTGCATATTGTTGTGGTCGTTTTTTCCTTTCCTTTTTTTTTTAAAAAAAAGTTTTTGTTTTTTATGGAACAACTGATTGGTTCAAACTTAGGAAAGGAGTACAACAAGGCTGTATATTGTCTCCCTGCTTATTTAACTTATATGCAGGATTCATCATGCAAAAGGCTGGACTGGATGAATCCCAAGCCACAATTAAGATTGCCACAAGGAAATAACAACAATCTCAGATATGCTGATGACACAACCTTGGTGGCAGAAAGTGAGGAGGAATGAAAGAACCTTTTAATGAGGGTGAAAGAGGAGAGCGCAAGATATCTTCTGAAGCTCAAAATCAAAAAAATTAAGATCATGGCCACTGGTCCCATCATCTCCTGGCAAATAGAAGGGGAAGAAATTGAGGCAATGAGAGATTTTACTTTCTTGGGCTCCATGATCATTGCAGATGGTGACAGCAGTCATGAAATTAAAAGACGCCTGCTTCTTGGCAGAAAAGCAATGACAAACCTAGACAGCATCTTAAAAAGCAGAGACATCACCTTGCCAACAAAGGTCCAGATAGTTAAAGCTATGGTTTCCCCAGTAGTGATGTATGGAAGTGAGAGCTGGACCACAAAGAAGGTTGATTGCTGAAGAATTGATGCTTTTGAAATATGGTGCTGGAGGAGACTCTTGAGAGTCCCATGGACTGCAAGAAGATCAAACCTATCCATTCTGAAGGAAATCAGCCCTGAGTGCTCATTGGAAGGACAGATCCTGAAGCGGAGGCTCCGGTACTTTGGCTACCTCATGAGAAGAGAAGACTCCCTGGAAAAGACCCTGATGTTGGGAAAGACTGAGGGCTCAAAGAGAAGGGGACAACAGAGGATGAGATGGTTGGACAGTGTTCTCGAAGCTACAAACATGAGTTTGACCAAACTGCGGGAGGCAGTGGAAGACAGGAGTGCCTGGCATACTCTGATCCATGGGGTCACGAAGAGTCGGACAAGACTATACAACAACAACAAAATTACTACTACTACTACTACTACTATTACAATGAATGCATGGAAAGGATCATATGTGCTAAATAACGACTAAACAACAACAACAAAGTTTCTGTTTAAATGAATTATATCATAATTCATAAGCAGATCAATGCAGATCTCCCAATCTGATATTATGACGGTTTTTGAATACTTCGTTGGTTTCAACTTTTGCATGAGGCAGCAGAACAAAAAATGTCCTTTTTTAAAAGGGAATCACGGCTGCTACAGTGGAATAACTGATTCCAAACCTTGGAGCAAATTTCACCCCTTCCTCCCTACAAAATCACCAAGGAAGCCCCCCCCCCTCCAATTGCTGTCTGCAAAGCGTAAGACAATTTTTGACTTGGATGCCATTTCTTGTCAGTTCTGCTTAAGCCGCAGTTTTCTTTATGTTAATTGCTGCATCAACATAAAATAGCTCTTATGTCATTAAATGAGAATTTTCACTCTGAATTTTCAGCACTTCCTTCCTTCTCCCTTTTAAAAATAGCCTTATTTTTTTGTGTGTGCCACCTTCACATCCACAGTCCCCCAAACCTTTGAAAGATAGTGCTCCTCTACCATTCAGTTCAATTGGAATCTGACACACACCAGTTTGAGAGTGGTTGAAACACCAGAAACCGCCAATCCCTTTACTGTATCCATGGAATACAGTAATCCATGAAAAACAAAGGACCACAGTTTTAGAGGGTATCTTTTTTTACCCACCTTTGGGGTCGGATACGACTCTGAAAGAATATGATGATCGAGCAGCCATGAGATTACCAGCGCATGAACAACTGTGGTCAAGCTAAATAAATAAGTTTGTTCATCCATTCATTTAAAAAATTTATTAAATGTCTGAAATATACGCGGAGTTGAGTGTTGATTTCACTGAGTAAGTGCTTTCCCCAAAAACCTCTGGCTATATATACATTATTTACACAATGGGCCCCGTATGATTGGCTGCTTCAACTCCCCTCCTGGAGCCTGATTGGACTGTTCCTGCAAGGCCAATCAGTTTGCTGATTCACTTCCTCATGGAGCCGGATTGGGTGGCTCCTGGAGACCAATCAGGTTGCTTCCCTCTAGGATCCTACCTGCCTGTTGTTCTAGGATCCAAGCTCAGTACATAGCAATGCCCTTCTTCAGAAATTCCAGGGGCATGTATAAAACTAGAGTTCTTTGCACTCCGCTTGGGTTTTCTGCTAATATTTAGACTTGAAAAGGATCCTCAAAATCATCTGGAATGTCATAATAGGTCAAAATTGGTTGCAACCCTCTTAAAAGAAATCATCCACTGTATCTTAAACATTACATGAACCAAAAGAAATATAGTTTATTTCCAAAGAGTTTGCAGCGGCCACCTGAATATGCTGTTTCTGATTTGTAAGGTCCCCCCCCCCTAATGTAAATAGTTAGCGGTAGAGGCACATACGTAGTCAGAATCATAGGGCCAGATCTTCGCCAGAGTCCCTCTTTGAAACCAATGAAGCAGTAGCAATTTAAACCAGTTGACGATCTGGCCGCATGTGTTAATTTCCTCTGTTCTGTAACAGAGCATTAGCCCATATCTTTGTTGAACAGCTTATCCTTTGGGAAAGAGAATTAATTGGGACAATCACTCCCAGATGAGATATTTAAGCGGAGTCAGAAGTTCAGAGGAGGAGGAAGGGAGGGAGCAGGGTCTGGCTTGCTCTCTCTGAGAACGAAAAGCACACAGGAGTATTACATCAGAGAAACCCCTGCTGGAAAAGTTGAGAAGCGGGGCGGAAATGTGTGTTGTGGAGTTAGAGAGCAAGAATGCTCACTGAAGGAAATTTCCCATCCTGCTGGTTTGACTTAAAACCAGCTTGAAAGGGGTGATTCACACACGAAACCAATTTTAGAGATGTCATATCACTCACCGTAGTGTAACATGTATGAATATGAGAAGAGAACAGAGAGTGCAATCCTACTGTGCCCCATGTTGGAGGGTTTGAATGGTTAAGATGGTGGAAATGAACAGATTAAATCCGTAATGATACACTGGGCAAAGGATTTGGGGCATAGCATTCAGACTGCAGATTGGGAAAGGTTATGGAAAACAGATCTGAAATTTATGGCATGCTGTACGCTGAAATTATATGGAAATGATGTACCGGTGGTATTTGATTCCTAGCAAGCTCGCAAAACTGTATAGAATGAGTACAAAGACCTGCTGGAGATGTAAAGAAAAAGAAACTACCTTTTGTCATATGTGGTGGTCATGTAAAGTAATAAAGGCTTTCTGGGAAATGATATATAATGAACTGAAAAAATGTTTAAAATAACTTTTGTTAAAAAAAAACCAGTAAAAAAAACAGAAGCCTTCTTATGAGGAATTGTAGATATTGACATACCAAAGGAACAGAAAATTTGTTCCTTTGTGAACGCGACAACAGCAGCATCAGGGCCAACTTACCCATAGGCGCTAGGAGTAGGGGGCACCTGGGCGCCAGGCTCTCAGGGGCGCCAGGCCGAGAGACCTGGGCCTGAGAATTGAGTCTGGGAAAGAGCCCACCTGTCAGTCGGAGCTCCGCGAGCGGGTGGCTCTGTGCCACGAGTTCGGGGGTGACTGAGCCAGTGAGATACTGAGGCGGCCAGCAGGCTCCGCCCTCCTGCGCACCTGGGACTACAGCTCCCATCATCCTTGACCACCAGTCCTGCTAGCTGGGGATTATGGGAGTTGTAGTCCAGCCACATCTGGAGACCCAGGTTTGAGAAACGCTGCTATGTAAATGTTTTATGACAAGGGTGGGTGACTTGATGTGCTTCAGATGTTGCAAGACCACAGTTCCCATCGTCCCTGAAGCTCCAGTTCTGCTGGCTGGAGCTGATGAATGTCGGAGTCCAACACCACCAGCACAGGTTAGCCCCTCCCAGCAGAAGGAGTGGTCAGTTCCTGACATAAAGTAGTCTTTTAGAATTTAATTTAGACATTTTTTTAGAAAACTGTTTGCCACGTTACGCTCCGTAAGCTTTGTATTTTTAAAATACATTACCACAAAGAAAGCACAGAGTGGAAGTAATTCAGTAATACAGATTTAATTATTTAAGTAATGTAAACATATTCCGAGAAAGCTTGGGGGTAAGTAAGCATACTGTACTGAAATTATACTACCATATGTAAGTTGCCCTTTTTGGGGTTTTGTTGGTACATTCTGGAAGCTTTTAAGCAGGTCGGCTGTGTAGAATGGAACTTGTGCTAATTGAAACAACTAAGAACCAGGCCCAGCACGTTTAATTACCATGATGCACAGTTATTTGTGTCCACAATTATACTCATTAGAGT
This sequence comes from Zootoca vivipara, assembly GCF_965207765.1. Taxonomy (NCBI): domain Eukaryota; kingdom Metazoa; phylum Chordata; class Lepidosauria; order Squamata; family Lacertidae; genus Zootoca; species Zootoca vivipara. The sequence continues at coordinate 11,057,246 of NC_142583.1, read as the reverse complement.
TCTAATTACTTCATTTATAAATGCAGTGAGATAATTTGCCTCCAAATGGATGCAGTTGAAGATGGATAAATAGATGTGTCTGGAGTTTATCCCCCCAGTTCCCCATGTTTAATATGGAATAAAATTATAAGCAGGGTATTGGAGAAACATTTATTTTTTTTAAACATAATTTTTATTGATTTTACAAATTACAAAAGATGGTACATACATATACACCTTTTCCACCTTCTTCCCACCCCCCTCCATGGGTCCTCCCCTGCCACAGAAGTATCCCACGCAGGTGAACAGTCAGAAGTGGTCCATTTTATGATTGGGTTTCTGTCCTCCTCCCCCTCCCCTGCCCCCGAAGCCCCCCCCTGCCACCAGGGAGCTCCAGTGAACCAGGGCAGTACGCAGGAGTTCATCCATCCAACCATCTATTGTCATACCAAAAAAAAAAAGAAAATACAAAAAGAGAAAAAGAGAAAAAAGAGAAGAAAAAAAAAGACAAAAAGGAAAAAAGACAAAAAAAAATTCATCATAATTGTTAAATTCATAATTGTTAAACCATATTTTGTGGGCTTCCCCACCCTCCCCCCTTCCCCGGTTTTCCTCCCTTATTTATCATCTTCAACAGTTTCATAGTTCATATTTTATAACATACACCTTTATATCTTGTACCACTTTTAAACTAACTATTATCATTTTCGCCTATTGTCCAATCACTGAGAAATCAAACTCCCATTTTTTCTTCCCGTGCCTAATTTTTACCCCTCTATAGGCCTCCATATTTTCACCTTTTTCCAGAATCAATTCACTTTTTAAACCTATAATTATTCCCAAACTAACCTTACACCCCCCCCCGAGTACTGGCTCCACCCCACCAATCCAGCAAGTTCCATAGTCAGCAGTCCAGTTATAGTCCTATTAACCCATCCTTACAATCACAACTTCACTTTCCCTTCACCCCACCCCCTGTTTACAGTCTTTTGCCATCCAGGCCTCCATATCAGACCCCTGAGCTTCTTCTCTTCTCTGCTTAATTTTTCCTTCTTCCCTGTGGTCATTCTGGAGTTCCAGTAAGTCCAATCGTGCCCCCCTCGAAGGGGAGGCACTCCATCCAACTTTTTGTAGAGTAAAATCATCATTTTTTTCGTGATGGGCTTCATTTTGTGTTAAGTCATCACAGTCCTCATCATTGTCATTCTCACATTCGTCTTCTTCAGTTTCAAAAGCTTCATCTTCTAAGAAATCATATTCTGCCATCATCATCTGGAATTGTTGCTGTAACACTTGCCGTTGTGTCTCCTCTTGACATAGTTCTATTCTTGCTTCCCACATTAAGGTCAAAACAGTCCGCTGAAACTCAGGCGGGTACCTTTTTGTTGACATAGTTCAGTCCTGTCAAGGTCAAAACTTGTCACATGGGGTGGAATATAATCGCAGTCTATTTTCTCGACTCCATTTTAACAAGCTGGCTGCATTCTTAAAAATAAAGTTCGAACTCACATTTCAAAAGTATATAAACCAAAAAAGAATTTCCAAAAAGTCCAGAGATAAAGATAGAAATAGAATTTAACTATAAATCCTGATCAACTCACTGGATTGTCTGGGCTGCCGGCTCCCGAGGAACAGAAAGGTCTTTCTTAGTCTTAACTTCTTTCTGCAGGGCAATCACAACCACAGTCTCTCTCCCCTTTTACCCTGCATTTAGGGGAGATTCTCTTTGATGCCTTTGAGGAATCCTTTTAAGTTGAAATCTTCTGTTTACGGCTTCGGGTTTCTGTTTACTGTCTCTTATGTTACCGTAGGGGGGGGTGGCTTCCTCTTTTCCCCTCTCTCCCAGGTCCAAATTGTTGCCTTAATTTACATTCCAAAGAATCCAAATTACTCACAGTCTATTCATTTGCTGAATGTTCTTTGAAGAATTGGCCACCTCCACTTCCCAGACTCGCAGCTTCGCACTCTCAGAGCAGCAATGTCAGCCTGTCCGCCGCGGTTCACCTCCTCGCTCTCGGGGGCTTAAACAAAGCCGATCCGGGGAGGAGAGAGCCCGCTTTTGGCGCCGCCAGGCAAAATCTGTCCCCAAAAAGCTCGATTTGGGGCTTTTAAGGAGGTTTCGCTTCGCTGGAACGATTCCCTCCACCTCTGAAGCGCCGAGGTCCGCTCCGCTGTGCGGACCCCCGTCTGAGCAAGATGGCGTGGTCAACCGGAAGCCCATCGGGTATTGGAGAAACATTTAGGACTAGTGGAGAAAAGAATAAAAGGTGGTGGTTGATGTTTTCAAGGCAGCTTGTCATGAAAGGAGTGTGCGGCATGTGCTTTTAAACCCCTGCCTTTCTCTGTAGATCATAGGTAGGACCCACTGGGAAGGATTCTGAAGCTATCCTGGCTGAAATGCACAAGTACATTCATCCATTTGATAAAGTAATCATCATAAATAAGAATAAAAATGTGCACCCCACCCTGAGACCATTCCATTGTGACTATCCAACCTCCCAAAATTTCAACACCTCTTCCGATGGTTTGACCCCCTTTCCATTTTAACAGTACAAATTCTACAAACACCTTCCATATCTCCTCAAAATCATTTCTCCTCCATATTCCCCATTTTACCTTAATGGTGCATGTTAGTTTATCATTAATAGCTATATCCCATATCTCTTTATGCCATTCTTCCATTTTATATTCTGCTTGCCCCTTCCACTTCCTGGCTATATAATAATTTGTGCAGCTGTCAATAAATTTGTGACCAAGTTCTTCATAGCCTGAGAACCTTCCAGCCCATCGTAAATTGATAATAAAGCTACCTCTGGACTTTTGGTCAGCTTTAACCCAGTGATTTCTGTCATCTCCTTAAACACCCTTTGCCAATTTTAAAAACATATTTGCACTCCCACCACATGTGAACATAATTCCATGTTTCCTGGCATCCCCTCCAACATAACACCAAATATTCCTTGTTTATTTGATTTTATCTGACTACATTCCTAAGAAGGTTTCTGAAGTAACTCAGAGATTGGGTTTGGTCATTCTTTTTGAATAGCTGAAGATGCATTCTAAGTGACTTACAGAATTCAAACAATTAAAATCAAAGCATTAACCAAATTGTTGTGACACCCTGGGGTACCCTATCTCCTCTACCCTGGACAAAAGGCAAAAGAGTAAAGGACCCCTGGATGCTTAAGTCCAGTCAAAGGCCACTATGGGGTTGTGGCGCTCATCTCACTTTCAGGCCGAGGGAGCCAGTGTTTGTTCACAGACAGCTTTCCGGGTCATGTGGCCAGCATGACTAAACCGCTACTGACGCACAGAGGATTGTGAATAGTACCAGAGCACACGGAAATGCCGTTTACCTTCCCGCCGTAGCAGTACCTATTTATCTACTTGCACTGGCATGCTTTCGAACTGCTAGGTTGGCAGGAGCTGGGACAGAGCAACGGGAACTCGCCTCATCATGGAGATTCGAACCGCCGACCTTCTGATCAGCAAACCCAAGAGGCTCAGTAGTTTAGACCATAGCACCAAATGTGGAGTTGAACTGAGGTTATACCTCAGAGTGCCCCCAACAGGAAAGAAGCAGAAGATCACTGGCAGATGGGTCTATTAATGGCCTGGACCCTAAAAGTACAAACCCATCATGTCCTGCTGCCAGCCTTGGGACAGTGTGATCACTTTTTGTTTGAAGTAATGAACCAGAAGAAGAAGAAGAAGAAGAAGAAGAAGAAGAAGAAGAAGAAGAAGAAGAAGAAGAAGAAGAAGAAGAGAGAGAAAGAAAAAGAAAGAAGTGAAAAGATGAAGAGAAGAAGAAGAGGCTAGTGTGGTCCAATGTACATTTGTTTGGGAGGCAGAGCAACACACATGTATACTGTTGGTCTTCTATTTGTTGTTTGCAAGGATGACCATGAGAGAAGCGTACTGAATTCCAAAAATGGTCCCCAGTTACATCTTAAAAACCTGCAAAATGTCACACTCTGCATCAATAGCAGTCTGGGCCTACTACTAAGATTCTCTAAGCCACTCTTCAATTACGATCACATTATCCCTGCCAATATTTCCCTGTTAAACTACTATGAAAAGTGGCTGGCAATTGTCTGATAATAGAACAGAAAGCATCAGCATGTTTCAGTGCTCTGAGTCGTTTAAACTCAAAATGCTAATAGCCAAGCATCGTTCTACAAACATGGCCACATATTCAGGTAGGAAACCATCACCTTAAAACACAAATGCAATGATAATCTAAGGGAATTATCTAAGGCAAAACAGCACGTTCCCTCCTGGTGAAACAGCATCCTCAACTTGCTGCAGACCCATCAACATTTTCACTAGTTTTGTCCTTAGGTCACTGTATATACACATGGTTGGCATCCATCTGTATCTGGTAACAATGGAGGAGGGTGCCTCTGGGGTCAACTGTCAGAGATTACAGCACCTGCTGTGGCTGTGAGACTGATACAAGAGGGACAATTTTTGTTGCAGCCGGTCTGATGAAGGCATCTGTTTGGGCTGCTGCAGATACACCATCATGTTTCTTCTCACTGTGCTCCTCCCAGTGGCCTGACTGTCTGTCCGTTAAGTATAATTGTTTAATTGTACATGGAAATGGAACAAAACTCTGTATATGCTAAAGGAGCCTGGTAAATTCCAATGAAACTTAGAAGGGCTCTCTAAGTGCCTAAACAGTTGGTAATTATCTTGGGATGTTCTCTGCTGGCTCTCACACATGGTGCTTAACTTTAGATCACATGGAAGAGTTATTCAACTGCAAATCACCATTTTGAGGAAGTATTTTGTTCCCTGGCTACCATAGGACAAAGGTGTGCTAACAATGCCTCTACTGGAGAGAAAACAGCTCCAGGCTGGAGTCTGTGTGCTGAGAAATACATTTGAGTTCAGGTCTGTTTGGAGTTATTTCATATTTGTAAGAAGCTGAGCCTATGCTTGGACAAGCATAATACATTATGAAACTATCTGGAGGCATCGTTATTTGTTTTATGTTCTGTTTTTAAAGAAAGTTCTATTAGTTATGCTTTGAAACCATGTTTTGGGATTGGACCATTTTTATTCCAAGAGGAGTCAGTTTTTATTTATCAGATTGCTTCAAGCTGTGCAATATTAATATCTGCAATAACTGTCTCCAGGCTCTGCAAGGGATTCCCACAGGGCGGGGTTGATATTGCCAGCCCATAGCTGCCAAGTTTTCCCTTTTCTTGTGAGGAAGCCTATTCAGCATAAGGGAATTTCCCTTTTAAAAAAGGGAGAAGTTGACAGCTATGTGCCAGCCTTCATGTCATGCTTGCAGACATCTTTGTAACACAGAATTGGTCAGCCAATGGGCTTGGTTCCCTGCAGAGCACATCCTTGGGGATCCTGCCATCTTCCATTCTGTGGGCATGACCAAGCCAGCATGGATGTCACTGAGACAGGAGTGCGAGACTATGCATATATATCTTGAGTGGGGGTCTCTTGATATGGAGCAAGGCTGTTGGACTCTATCAAGAGGATTTCCCTCTGTCCATCCCTTCAACCCCAATCACGACACTGCTTCTTGCAACGAATGTTTCCTTCCCTCCTTTGCTACAACAAAATAACTTTTTTTTCAACATGCACACATTATATGTGCATTATATATAAATAGATATGCAAATTGTTTTGCAATGAACATTATTTACATATTAATTTATGCCTAATTTGCTGCTGTCCTGACAGGTGCCTCATTGCTTTTCTTTTATGAAGTGTCATTTGTTGATTGTCTAAGTTGTTTGTTGCCTATATGCACTAGGGCTGCAATCCTAGCCATGTCTACTCAGAAGTAAGTCCTGTGGAATTCAATGGGACTTGTTATCAGGTAGGTGGGGTTAGAAAAGTGACCTTGCAACCAAATCTCATGGTTTTTTTTAATTCAGTTGGAACAGATAAGTCATTATTGTTCTTTTACACCTGTCAGGAATGCATTGGTACAAAAGGGGTTTGAAAGCTGTCAAACACAAAATTATGTTTACTGCAAATATTTAAAATGTAAATTAACTTGAGCATTATGTTTCAGTAGAAACACATAGACACAACAATTTTCTCTGTAATATACACATTTATGGAAAAACTGTTGAAATAAAAAAGGACTTATATGTGTTTAAGTGAGCAAGATATGCTGCAGTTCTAACCCCACAGAATTGAATCGCTCTTATATCTGAGTAGATATGGTTAGAACTGCAGCTATAAATGGCTTGAACCAGTTCTTACCTTTGTGTTTAAGTTCCCACAAGACTCTTTCTGTAAGGGTTGTTAGTGTTTTCTAATGACTTTTTGGCACCTGCTAAAGATGTTCCTCTTTCAATAAACCTTTTAAAATCTTTATCGAAGTTGGTATCCGTCTTGGATCCGAACAGATTTTATGCTATCTGTTGTTGTTCTAAAAAAAATTATATTTATATTTACAGTTACAGTCGGGTTAAGAACTTAATTCATTCTGGAGGTCCGTTCTTAACCTGAAACTGTCCTTAACCTGAGGTAACACTTTACTTAATGGGGCCTCCCGCTGCCACAGCGCAATTTCTGTTCTTATCCTGAAGCAAAGTTCTTAACCTGAGGTACTACTTCTGGGTTAGCGGAGTCTGTAACCTGAAGCGTCTGTAACCTGAAGTGTCTGTAACCTGAAGCGTCTGTAACCCGAGCTACCACTGTATAGTTGTTTCTGAAAGCTGTTTAACGTACAATTGCTTTTGACTGTTTTTATATACGTCGCTATATTGCAAATTGCTTCATGATGCTTCATGGGAAACAACCCATGAATGAAATTAATACCCGGGTGGCGCTGTGGGTTAAACCACAGAGTCTAGGGCTTGCTGATCAGAAGGTCGGCGGTTTGAATCCCTGCAACGGGGTGAGCTCCCGTTGCTCGGTCCCAGCTCCTGCCCACCTAGCAGTTCGAAAGCACATCAAAGTGCAAGTAGATAAATAGGAACCGCTCCAGCGGGAAGGTAAACGGCGTTTCCGTGCGCTGCTCTGGTTCGCCAGAAGCAGCTTTGTCATGCTGGCCACATGACCCAGAAGCTGTCTGCGGACAAATGCCGGCTCCCTCAGCCTATAGAGCGAGATGAGCGCCGCAACCCCAGAGTCAGACACGACTGGACCTGATGGTCAAGGGCCCCTTTACCTTTACTAATAATAATAACCAATCAATCACTTCATAATATCGTTTGGAACCCCTTTCATAAGGAAATTGTCCTTTGTTGTGTTGCAGGAATTTATGTAAAGGTGCGGGGGGGGTGCCCCTCCAGCAGACATCATACACACACACCCCGACTACCAAACTCAACACAATCACTCCTGCAAATGTCCCCACAAAACACTTCATCACAGTTTTTTTCACTCTCTATTGAAAGGGCGTCCGCTGCACGTTACCAAATGCAACACTTCACTGATAAACTTCACTGGGAAAACTTTAGAAAGTAATATAAAATTGTTCCAGTATGGATTTGTGCCATACCAACTTTGTTCTGTTCAGGAGAGGAATGGCTACCAAGGGATGTGGGCAGCCATAATCCCTGAAATCTGGGATCATGTACACAGCAGCCTCTTGCACAAGAGATAATCACTGGCATCCTGACAAATGGGTGCCAGGCAGGCAGTCATCCCACGGACAATGGCAAACCATCCAGGAATGGATTAGTCAGGGGTCAGCAAACTTTTTCAGCAGGGGCTCGGTCCACTGTCCCTCAGACCTTGTGGGGGGCCAGACTATATTTTGGAAAAAATAATGAACAAATTCCTATGCCCCACAAATAACCCAGAGATGCATTTTAAATAAAAGGACACATTCTACTCATGTAAAAACGCACTGATCCCCTGACCGTCTGCGGGCCGGATTTAGAAGGTGATTGGGCCGGATCCAGGCCCCGGGCCTTAGTTTGCCTAGCCAGGGATTAGGTCCTAGGTCAGGACAAAGGAGTGTGATTAACTGACTGGAAAACCAGGAACTTGTAAATATTCCTATTGTATCACTTGATGGGTGTATGGTGGTGGGCAAGGGACGTTGGGGGCAATCATGATGAACCAGTTTCTGCCAGAAAACCCCTCCCTGTTTGTGACATATGTACGACGTATCTATGATGTATGCATGATGCTTCACCAAAGGTGTTGTGGGGGAAAGGGAAAATTTATAAAAGTAAGAGCGTCCTTTTGTTCAGGGCTTCTTCCTGCTTCTCCCATGTGGTGGGTGGAAGTTCTGTTGCAAGAGTCTTTTGAATAAAAGGTCAAGCCTATTGGCTGCTGTTTCGCTCCTATTTTCTTGGCTGGTGTCTTTCTTTGGCAATCCAAGTGAGCCCAGGGATTTTCCTGTTTCAGTTGAAGACCACCTTACTTCCTTGCAAGGTCATGGGAGGGAGCAAAGAGGTTTGCTTCAACAAAAGTTTCCCAGTTTGATCCCACCCCTTTTCACCCTAAAAAGGTGAATGCACACCCCTCACTTGCATGGAGAACGATAATATGGGGGGCATCTCCTGTCTCTCAGGGCTCTTGTGAGAAAGCAGAAATAGCCAAGGAAATAATAATAATAATAATAATAATAATAATAATAATAATAATAATAATAATAACAATATATTATTTATACCCCGCCCATCTGGCTGGGTTTCCCCAGCCACTCTGGGCGGCTTCCAACAGAAAAATAAAACACCGTAATCTATTAAACATTAAAAGCCTCCCTGAACAGGGCTGCCTTCAGATGTCTTCTAAAAGTCTGGTAGTTATTTTCCTCTTTGACATCTGTTGGGAGGGCGTTCCACAGGGCAGGCGCCGCCACTGAGAAGGCCTTCTGCCTAGTTCCCTGCAACTTAGCTTCTCGCAACGAGGGAACCGCCAGAAGGCCCTCGGTGCTGGACCTCAGTGTCCGGGCAGAATGATGGAGGTGGAGATGCTCCTTCAGGTATACTGGACCGAGGCCATTTAGGGCTTTAAAGGTCAGCACCAACACTTTGAATTGAAATAAAAGGATAGTTCACACACACACACACACACACACACACACACACACACACAAACACTCCTACCTGTAATGGCATTAATCAGATGGTGCTACTACAATTGCTCCAACTGTAAAAAGGAGGCTCTATGCGCTATTCAAAACATTTGCAAATGCCTTATTCTAGCTTTAAAGTGCATATTTGAGCAAGTACAACCAGGGAGGAGAAAGCTTTTCAGTCTCAGCATTTTAAAAGCAGCTGCTGGGATTTGTTCCCCTTTGGAGACATATCTAAAACGGCAGGCAGATTTTATAGCTTCGGTGGGAGCAGGGCTGAGTCCTGATTTGTCTCTGGGGCCCTCTGCATTTCACAGCTGAAAGAGCTGTAATTGGTTCTCTTGTTTATTTGCTGACCATTCTTTTCTGAACATTTCAGCAAATGCCTATAATGGAGGAAAAGTAGAAAGCCAGCCAGTCAACATGGGGGGAAAGTGCAGAAAGGTGCAATGCCTTACAGCTTATATAAAATAACGCTAGCTGTACCAGAGGATCTGTGATCATTTATGTTTGACATTTTACAGCCACCCAAGAAAACTTAAAAGCTGAAGCGACTGGAGTCATTTTCAGAGCATTGAAAATATGTTGCTTTCTGACAAGGCAGTTGCCAGGCCACATGAAGGCCCAAACAATTTGCGGTTTACCAAGCCAAATGCAAGGCCACCAGCCACTATGGTTTGCCAGGAATCCAATCAACCTCCTGCTATTTCTACCAGGATTACAAAACGAGAGAGATCGTCAATCACTTAGTAGTGAAAATGCACAGGCATGTAGACACTGTTCAGTTGGGCAAGCTGCTATTCGAGCAGGTCTGCAATACAAATTATCACACTTGAGGATTCCAAAGCATTTATGGAAAGAAAATCCAGGTTTCGCTCTATCCACTTGCTGACTGCTCTGGGGAAAGGAAGGTACCACATGAATCGAACTGAACAGAACTTAATTTTTGTGATTGGCTTCATGATTGCCATCGGATTTGCCTCTACTTGTAAGTTCAAGTTTCTGCAAGCGGCTCCATGATAGATAGCACTGTCTTCAAACAAGTCACTGAGTATTATTTTTTTTCATGCTAAGGTATTTTTTCTCTCAGCATTCAGACAATCCTTCTTGTAACTTGAGCAGTGGGTGACAGTCCCACTGAAGTCTATACAGTGGTAACTTGGTACTCAAACTTAATTCATTCCGGAAGTCCGTTCCAAAACCAATGCGTTCCAAAACCAAGGCGCGCTTTCCCGTAGAAAGTAATGCAAAACAGATCAATCTGTTCCTGACTTTTAAAAACAACCCCTAAAACAGCAATTTAACATGAATCTGTGATGCATAAAATGAAAGCAATAAACAATGTACTGCAGTCACACAATCAATCAATCAGTAGCTGAACTGGGTTCCACACATTCACAAAAAAGAGCTGCAAAAACAAAAATATAAAATCAGTAACAAAAACAAATCTCAACAAAACACTCAAAATGGAAGTGTGGCACTCAAAATGGAAGAGTGGCACTCAAAACGGAAGTGTAACACTCAAAACGGAACACGGTCGGATTCTGAAAAAAGTTCAAAAACCGGAACACTTACTTCTGTGTTTGCAGTGTTTGGGTTCCAAGTTGTTTGAGTACCAAGGCATTTGAGATCCAAGGTGCCACTGTATTGGTACTTATTGGCACTGAACTTATTGGCCACTGTAATTAACAATGCAAGACATATGTGGCTTTCAACAATGAGATACCAGAATTGGCGTGCCAGGCAACTTCCACAGAGAATAACGACCAGTTGCAACTTTCAAGTTTAATACCAGTCGATGTGTTGCTTGAGAGTTTTCTTATCTCTACACAACTCTCAATAGAGGCAGAACTAGTGCATATCTGTTTTGATTACTAAACAGTAGACATGAATGCTAACAGAAGATAAAACCCTTAAGAAAGGATGCCATCTATTTAACTGAGTAGCTCTATTCAACTCATGGGGGGGGGGGGGACAAGCATCCCAACTTGTAAGGGAAAGGAGAGAGAAAGCTTGCTCCTTTAGCCCCATGGAAGATATATATTTTCTGCTGCTTTTAGATCAGGGAAGTGTGTACGGTAATTTCTCTTGCCATTCAAACCCAAAATGTTCATTGATTGCAGCACTGGAGTGACATCACAACCTGTCTTCTCATCAGGAAAGCAGAACACTGCAATAAAGGATCACCAGAAGGGGAGATGTGATAAAAGTATATTGAAATTATGGTATCGTCTTTAATGGATGGAATATAGGTAGGAGATTGAGAATTCTGATGAATTTAGTTGATATTGTTATTGATTGTTTCTGGATGAGAGTGACGAGATAAATGTATGTTCTTTTTTCTTTCTTTTTTCTTTTTCTTTTTTCTCTTTTTTCTTTTTTCTTTTTCTATGTTTTGGAAGATAATTTCTTTCTCTTCCTTTTTTTCTTCTCTTTCTATTATTACATGATTTATATGAGTTTGCACATTATGATTTCTATGAGTTTGTATATTATGATTTCTATGATTTTGTGTATATGAATCTGTGTTTGTTTTGGTAAGATTGCGAGTTTTGAGTATGTATGGTTTGTATTTTAACTTTGATTCTTAATAAAGTTTATTTTAAAAAAAGAAATTATGGTATCGACATGAAAGATCTACACATCTGCACTAACGTATCTTACAGTGCAATGTTATAATGTGTCTACTCAGAAGTAAGCCCACCAACCTTAGCAGAACTTACTCTCATGCAACTGTACATAGGATTACAGCCTCGTGGTATTAATGTACAACCATCTGTAGAAGGCAAGTTGCAGTCTGATTTGCACACACATAAATAAATTCAATGCATTCCTATGGGATTCGCTAGATGAATTTTTCGTTATACGAATTGACCCGTGGAACGAATTAAATTCGTCTAGCGAGGCACCCTGTACCAAGGACTGGTGAGATGGCTGCAACTCATCTTTTAATACAAGTTTGCAAGAAGGAAAGCAGTGACGTCAGGGCTATTTTTCTTGAAAAATAGGTGCCAGAACTCACCATGATCGCCTCCCTTGTTTTCTTATCATGGCAATGGCGCCCACCTGAGAGGTGCTGGAACTGTTCCAGCAGGTTCCAGCTGGAAAAAAGCCGTGTGCAGCATAATTGTGTGATACCTGCTCACACCAACACAGGAAGGCTGCTCAGGTAGAATGATATATTCTGATTGCTGACAACTAGGATTTACTCAAGGGGTTTATGTGCAGTGTTTTTTTCAGTGTGCACACACATGGACTGATGAAACACCACACAAAAGAATCTTAATTCAACCGTACACACAATAACATCCAGATTGCTTTTTTTGTGGTGTTTATCAATTCATGCAAGTGTATACGCACATTAGTAGAACCCCCTACGAATGAATCTTGATGAAATGGTGTGTTCAATTGCTTGAAAAATGTATATGGAGAGAGAGAGAAAGATAACCCAGTAGAACTGAAAGTTGTGGGGAAACTGCAGATTTACAACAATCCTAACAACTGAGATTTTCTAAATCATTCATTTCATTTTCATAAACATATACAAGACCAGATAATTCAGAACTCCATAATCCAGGGAGACATTTGGAAGAAGGAAATTTCAAAAGCACACTAATTACTAGATAACAGAGCCATCTTCAACATTTTCCTTTTCATTTCCTATTCCAGTAACACATTCATTTCAAAAAGCAAACATGTTAAATTCAGCTTTATGCCTACTGATTAAAATATGTGTGCATCAATTAAACATTTCTCCTGTGAGTTAATCTACCAAAGCCTTAGTTGATTAAACTAGTTTTTGAACGAATTAAACCTTGCAGCTTTAGTTAAGGCACATTCATCCTGATCCAATAAGATAGATCCATGCACAGAAGAAATCTTCCCACATGCACAACTAATGCAGATATGCATAGTAATGCTCACCCAGACTCCATTGCCCAGCAGTTGGGAACCGTATAATGAGAAATTATTGTGTTTCATTTGAAAGTTTGGAGGTTCTTACAGGCCCAGCATGACCCGGAGAAGATATCTGTAGCTAGTTTTTGTGTTGTGATTCTAAGTGAGCTGGAATGACTCAGTAGGGCAGCTGATTCCAGGGTGGGATATTGTCCCTGACCTTGCACTGTGTGTCCAACATAAAGTATACTGGATAAGTGGACGAGTGATCTGAAGTTTACAGCATGTCATTCTTTGAAGGAGAACTACTTGAAAATGATTTACAGATGGTATTTAACGTGGGTGGCGCTGTGGTCCAAACCACTGAGCCTAGGAGGGCTCGCCAATCAGGTCGGCAGTTCAAATCCCTGTGACAGTGTGAGGTCCCGTTCCTCTGTCCCAGCTCCTGCCAATCTAGCAGTTTGAAAGCACGTCAAAGTGCAAGTAGATAAATAGGTACTGTTCCGGCGGGAAGGTAAACAGTGTTTCCGTGTGCTGTTCTGGTTTCGCCAGAATCAGCTTACGCATGCTGGCCACATGACCTGGAAGCTGTACACCGGCTCCCTCAGCCAATAACGCGAGATGAGCTCCACAACCTCTCCACAATCAGTCGGTCACGACTGGACCTAATGGTCAGGGGTCCCTTTAACCTTTACCTTTAAGAGATATAAGACTGAATCAGATAAGTGCTGGATATGCAAAGAGGTGGAGGGAACTTTCTTGCATATTTGGTAGACCTGTAAAAGGGTAAAAAAAGTATTAGGAAATGATATATAATGAATTGGGGGGGGAATTAATAGTACTTTAAAAGAAACAAACCTGTGCCATTTTTGTTGGGAATAATTCAGATGGAAATTCCCAGGTGTCAAAAAACAGTTATTTATGTACGCCACTACTGTGGCCTCTGTTTGGTTGGCCCAAAAATGGAAAACGAGCGAGGTCCCAACTAAAGAAGAATGGCAACTTAAACGGATTGAATATGTTCAGCTTGCAGATCTAACATATACAATAAGAGAACAAGAAAAACATACGTTTAAAGAAGTTTGGAAAATGTTTATTGAATATATGGAGGAAAATTGTGCACACTTGAAAACGTTGGCAGCATTAAGATAAATTCAACAGCGTAAACAAGTTTTGATAGATGCAATAATGGAATACTGAATGGTTTAGTTTATGTAAAATATGCAGGGATTTATCATATGCAAAATGAACCATGGAAAGAGAAGAAGGGAAGTCATTGACATTTTAAGGGTGTTTAAATGAACATTCTAAATTGAATATTAGAATATTCTAATATTCTAAATGCCCAGGACACACACACCCCAATAACTCACAGAGCACACAGAAATTAAGTTTCAGGTTTTTTGGCATAATTTTGGCCACAACTTTATTTAAATACAAAAATGTGAGTGGTTGCTTAGGCATTGGTTCCATACATACACATACAGAACGAACTGACTTCTCCGCTTCCTGAAGTCAGTGCGGGGAAAGCATTTTGGGGAGAGAATGGAGCCGGAAGGCTGGCCCTTCGCCTCTCCGCCAAATGCTCCCAGGGGCTCTTGCGTGGCCCTAGCCCCCTGTCGGGGTACGGACTAAAGCATGTCGAGCCCCTGGATTCCTTTAAGGGAATTCACCCTTGCAGCAGCAGCATTAGAGGGGCCGGCACAACCAACAACCAATTCTGCATTGGAGGGACCGGCACAACCAATTGTGATCCCTCCACCAACCAAAAGCAGACAACCCCATGACAGGCATAGCAAGGTCAAATGCAACAGTCTAAACAAAGGGGGGTGGGCGGGTGATTCGAAGCTCGCAGCAAAGAGTAAGAGAAAGCCCAACACTGCGGAATATAAGGCCAGTGGGCTGTCCCTGAAATTGCAACATCCAAATCTTCCCCACAACAGAATCCACCAATTGCAGCCCTGGTCCAAACAGAAGGGTGGTGTCCTGTTAGCCCCCACCACAACACGGGCTCTCCATGAAGGATAACCCGCTTTGTAAAACAGAAAATTTAATACAAATTATATATATTAAGTATATTGGATAAGAACCCACTCTTTGGAGGAGGGGTAGCATCCTGGCAACCACAATATTTTAGTTGACTACAGTACTAAGGCCAGACAAACTTTCTTGAAGCCTGATTGTGGGCATCCTCTTCACTTTTTATCTTGACCTCAGAGAGAAACTTTGTCCACCCAGCAATTGAGAAGAAGAGGCAAATTTGCAAGAAATATCATTGGTAACCTGAACTCTAAGATAATGTATTATAGGCTGAAGAATGCGTTTTTGAAAATCAAAAACTTTATAGACATTGAACATTTCCAGCCAAAGCTATTCATATTGGCTTCATTAGGATTTTACTTTTGTCCCATGGCTTCGGTGATGAGTTTGCTTTCAAAAAAGTCATTGTTGGCTCATTTCTTAATAGGCTGGATATCATTACAAAATATGGATCAATACTGATACAGGCTTTTTGTTCCTCGGCGTAATGTGCCTTCAGTATGTGTGAAATGCCTGATGAATAAATTACAGGCACTTTCCAAATTGTCTATTGATCCTCAAGAAGGACCAAGTGTGGGAACTCATAACTGATGCAATTTGAAGCAAAGTAAATAATATTGGGCTTAGATCTTTTTAAAAGTTTGGAAGGAAAATGGACAGAATAGCCTATTTGTCACCAGGGCTGTATATATTGTGATACAGTAGTTCATCTGCCCTTAGACAACTGAGTCAAAAGCCACCATCAACTATAGCACATAATACTTCACACTAGTCTCCTGGCAATGAAAGTTCTGGCTGATACGTTCCATTTCATATGTAAAGTTCAGCCTTGCCGGGTTCCTGGCCACCTTGACTTTCCTAAGGCCTTCAAATTTCTGCCATCTCTGCTTTTTACTGGAGATATATTTATTGCCTAAGATGGCTGCTTTTAACCCTTTTTGATTGAGCGACCCATGTAACACATTAGGATAATCTGCGGAACACACTGCTCGCTACTACAACCACAAAGTAAACTAAGTAAACATTCGTAATTTATTTAACCATCTCAAAACTCAAAGGCAAACATATGTACTAATTAAGGATTATAACTTGGAATAACATTCAAGGTTATTGGTAGTGATGGACAGATCAGTCTATTTCTGGTCTGTGTCCATTTTGCATGTGCTTATTCCCTGGGACACGGGTGGTGCTGTGGGTAAAACCACAGAGTCTAGGGATTGCCGATCAGAAGGTCACAAACCCTGCGTAGTAGTAGTAGTAATAATAATAATAATAATAATAATAATAATAATAATAATAATAATAATTATTATTTATACCCTGCCCATCCGGCTGGGTTTCCCCAGCCACTCTGGGCAGCTTCCAACAGAAAAATGAAATAAAATAATCAATTAAACATTAGGTGCCGGGGACCCCTGGAATCTCGCACTGCTCAGAGATTGGGGTGGCGAGCAACAATATTAAACCAGCACAACCTGTCTTAGATTCTGCCACTTCTAGTTGTGCACCCTTATTTACACTTTCCTCTTATTTTCTATTATTCACAAAGCAGTCTTCATACAATAGCTGCAAAGAAACTCTGATTTCCACATAGCCGAGGATTGTAATTCTCATTTAATTTGACAAGGCAGGTGGCCCACAAGTGATTAATTAACATCTCAGAACTTCTTTGTGATTAATTACTGTCCCTTGACCACTCGTCTGAGTGAGAAAAAAGCCCAGTGGAACACCCACAATGTAAATAAGTACCAGTGTGTATACAAATTCCTTTTCTCCTGTTACTCTCTCTTCTACCTGTTGCCATTCCTGTCCCCAGATTGCAACTTGACCCCAGTTTTAGGGCTAGGATCTCTGGGGCAAAGAAATGTTCATTACATCTTGTACACTGCCAGGAACAATTATACCCTGATCCCGATAAAATCCTGCATGAATACTAATGCAGTATTTAAGTCTAATGTTCATTTGCTATTTTCTAATCTTTCAATAAAAAGCCTGTCTACCTTGTTTGTTATGCCCCTTCACTGTATCTATTGTATATCTATTTTCACAGGACAAAATTTACAGATTTCTGAGTTAGCTTTTTGAAATCTACCCTATTACTAGGAGTGTGTGAACTCTGCTCCCCTCCCAACAAAAAAACTGGCATGAAGAAAAGCTGGATTCTGTATAAATTATGAAAACCGAGGAAATTTGCATTATATGTCCAATTCCACATTATTTATTCTGTATTTTTTAGCTATTTTGCATTATTTATTTGGGTTGGCTAGTCTGTAAGGTGCTACAAGTCTCTTTGAGTTTTTCAGTCCTACAGATAAATATAGTAACCCTCTGAAATTTATCAGCAATAAACCATCCATACTTAAAACACCTAAAAACCAATCAAACAGGCATACAAAAATTTACACTGGGATTACACTGGGATCTTTTTATAGTGGTTTAAAAGAAAATGAACAAGGTGGGCCTCTTTGGTAGGGAATTTTGATTTGAGCTTTCGTCATTTCTCACTAACAAGCCACGTTGCAAATGGAAAATTCACTGAGTTCAAAAAAATAAATAAAAAGGTTGCACTAGGCTTATGGTAAAAGGTAAAGGTAAAGGGACCCCTGACCATTAGGTCCAGTCGTGACCGACTCTGGGGTTGCGCGCTCATCTCGCATTATTGGCCGAGGGAGCCGGCGTATAGCTTCCAGGTCATGTGGCCAGCATGACAAAGCCGCTTCTGGCAAACCAGAGCAGCACATGGAAACGCCGTTTACCTTCCCGCTGTAGCGGTTCCTATTTATCTACTTGCATTTTGATGTGCTTTCGAACCGCTAGGTTGGCAGGAGCTGGGACTAAGCAACGGGAGCTCACCCCGTCACAGGGATTCGAACCGCCGACCTTCTGATCAGCAAGCCCTAGGCTCAGTGGTTTAACCACAGCGCCACCTGGGTCTTGCTTCTATTTTGTGGGAGTGGGTGCTGGTGGAATGATAAATCCCCTAAAAGTCCCAGAGAAGTGAATGGGGGTTGTTCAAAATCCACGTTTTTCTCTTTCGCTCACTTCACGTTCAATGACGCTTCTGCATATGAAGTTCCAGTATGGCTGGATCTACACTGACCTGTTTAACGTTATTAGAATGCTATTAGATATATCGTTCTAAAATGTCACAGGGCATACTTGTAAATTAAAAGCGTTTCTTACCTTTGTTTTCTCAATCAGAAAGCTGTTTGCTTAATGCCGGTTGCTGGTTGCTCTGGTGTCAAATTTTAATAATGCATTATGAATGCTAAAAGTAGGATATCATGTGTCCATCTACGTTATGAAAACCATTCCTTAACCCTTTCTTATTAATGTTAAAAACAACAAGGAGTGTAGACTCGCCCTAAGCCTTTTCTAAGGCTTCCACTTCATGAAAACTTTCAAATGACCTTGCTTTGCCACCCTGTATCCCATGATCTAAGGAAGGCAAACTCACTCTTCACTGTAGAATTGGGGTCTGCATTTGACCCCATGGCATCAATGAGGCACCAGCTTCTTTTCATTTTGATGTCCCTGCTAGGCTCTGCCAGACCGCCAGTGCAGAGACCTGTACTAGGAAACTGTTGACAAACCATTAGTGCTAATTGTTATCTTGCAAAATTGGGAAGCAGAACATCAGATTGACTTTCTGTCTCTCTCAGACGGCCGAGAATTCATCAAATGCTGTCTATCTGTGTTAGTAGCAAACAGGACATTGATGAGATGGTGAAAGGGTCAAAGGCAGAGCGCTGTGCTTTCATTAATGTTACCATTCCCATGTGGATTTATTGGGAGGAAAAGGCTTCCCAAAGAACTGGCCACCCACACTTCATGGAAGAGGAGTAGTATCTCTGTATATAAAAGGCCTGTTGTTATTGTCCATTGAGGGTTTTTTGGCAGGGATACTGGAGTGGCTTGCCGGTTCCTTCTCCAGGTGGATCACATTTAGTCTAAACTCTCGGCTACAACCTGTCCATCTTGGGTGGCCCTGCATGGCATAGCTCATAGCTTCTCTGAGTTATTCAAGCCCCTTCACCATGACAAGGCAGTGATCCATGAATAACCATGAATAAATGTTATTGGTGACAAAGATCCGTATAGTTAAAGCTATGGTTTTCCCAATAGTGATGTATGGAAGTGAGAGCTGGGCCACAAAGAAGGCTGATCGCCGGAGAACTGATGCTTTTTAATTGTGGTGCTGGAGGAGACTCTTGAGAGTCCCATGGACTGCAAGAAGATCAAATCTATCCATTCTGTAAGAAATCAACCCTGAGTGCTCACTGGAAGGACAGATCCTGAAGCTGAGGCTCCAATACTTTGGCCACCTCATGAGAAGAGAAGACTCCCTGGAAAAGACCCTGATGTTGGGAAAGATTGAGGGCACAAGGAGAAGGGGACGACAGAGGACGAGATGGTTGGACAGTGTTCTCAAAGCTACCAACATGAGTTTGACCAAACTGCAGGAGGCAGTGGAAGACAGGAGTGCCTGGCATGCTCTGGTCCCTGGGGTCACAAATAGTTGTTGACTAAACAACCACAAATTCCTACTATTTCTGGTGTGGCCCAAACCTGAATGTCTGCCAGTTCCTGATACTCCATTCATGGTCTAGATAGAAAACAGCACATTGTAGTTAACAGGACAAGTGGCCTACCAGTAGGCTATGAAAAGCAGAAAATAGGATTAGATCCCATCCCAGTGGTCTTCCCTAAGAACATCCTCTTTTTAAAAACAACATTTTCTTAGGTAAGGCTATTATGCGTATCATCACCATCAGCCTCGAAGGGTCCTGGGGATTGTGATGCAGCAATCTACCATAGACTGAGGACTGTGCAAATCTTCGAGCTTGTTTGGTCAAGGGCTCTGAGACAGGGGAGAAAGACTTGGGAGTAAACTCCAAGGAACAATCCTTACCCGCTGCCTTGCAGGACATCTAAGGCTAAGGAGTAAACCTTACACAAACAGTCCCTTCGATGCCTCATGGCAAATCTTTTAAAAATGTAGTATAAACACCGACAACTGGGAAGCCCTGGCCTGCAAGCACTCCAAATGGAGAAGAGCCTTGCCCAAGGGTGCCATGGGCTTTGAAGATGCTCAAACTCAGGATGCAAGGGAGAAACGTGCTAAGAGGAAGGCGCGCTTGGCACACCCTCACCATGATCAACTTCCACCCAGAAACCTATGTCCCCACTGTGGAAGGACATGTGGATCCAGAATTGGCCTCTACGGTCACTTATGGACTCACTGTTAATACCTTGTTTATGGAAGACAATCTTACACCAAAAAAGAAGAAGCCTTTGACGCCTCTTTCTGGCAACTGCTGCAGCCAAGCTGGTAACAAATGTATTGCTCTGCTTTCCTTTGTGAGGCCAAGAGTCTTATCATCTAGACAGTTCAGAATCTCTATCCCAACTGCCTTGGGCTTGCACCCCAGAGAGATAACTTTGGTGCTGTTGATGCATATCTGTCAGTCTGTGTATGCTATCCTTGCCCCACTGACAGTTATGCAACATTACCAAAAACATCTGAATCTAGAAATCAGGGGATGTAGACACAGATCTCCTACACTATGTGGAGTTTGGCCTTCTATTTACTCCAAATTCTGAGTGAAAAGCTGCTGTCTGGCGGGCATCAGCAGTTAGCTATAGACTTATTCGGAGAGCCCAGATGGACTATATTCCAACCTCCTGAGTCTATGCTTGTTCAGCCATTCAAGCCACTTCACTTGAACAGAGCCTGACAGGCAAATAATCAGGTTCAGCTTCCTGTACACTCAAGTTCAGAGGTATGGAGGAAAGACTGAAATAATGAAATCCAGGAAGGAAGAAAAAATAAAGCCATGCACTTGAGAAGAAACAGAAGCACAAAAATGTAGCTAAGATCGATCCTACCTTTTCTTGGCCCAACTTCTTTTAGCACTCAATTGCAAAGTAGCACAGAGCACTCCTTCAGAAACCTATATATGGAACACGGCCATTTAATAATGCAAATTCCTTGAGTCACTTCAGGCACAAAACATCACAATTGCAAATTGATGTCAACAATATTTTACACAGCAGGTAGCAACAAATTTGCATGGAGATCCAAAAACTGACAGAGCCTCACAATTTCTCCCTCCCTCTTTCTATCTGTGCAATGCAAGTTTTGGCTAGTTTTAAACCATTTGTGTCAGGAGAGGTAGCAACCAAAGTCAGGACAAAGCTACACATTATGCTAGACACATCACATCCTAAACTGTGTGAATCTTTCTATAATTGCAAATAGCACCTAGGAATTTGTGCTGAAACCACCACACTCAGGGAATGGGTTAATCCTTTCCCCCTTGCTGCTGTCCCAAGGACGCACTGATTCTATTAAAATCACACAACTCTTTTCTCCCCTTGCTTTCAGAAACTTTAGCCCATGCTAATTACCTACAGCTCCCACCACCACCACCACCACCTCCATGTGTTCTTCTTAAAATGTGCATAGATCCTACATGTAGATGTAAACGTGGGATGTGGGTGGCACTGTGGTCTAAACCACTGAGCCTCTTGGGCTTGCCGATCGGAAGGTCGGCGGTTCGAATCCCTGCAATGGAGTGAGCTCCCGCTGCTCTGTCCCAGCTCCCGCCAGCATAGCAGTGCAAAAGCACACCAGCGCAAGTAGATAAATAGATACCGCTGCGGCGGGAAGGTAAACAGTGTTTCTGTCACGGTGCCTCGTTGCACCAGAGGTGGCTTCTCAAGCAGGCCACATGAGCCGGAAAGCTGTCTACGGACAAACCCTGGTTCCCTCGGCCTGAAAGCGAGATGAGCGCCGCATAGTCGCCTTTGACTGGATTTAACCCTCCAGGGGTCCTGTACCTTTACCTTTTACCTCAGGTGTAAAGTTATTTCTGTGTAATAGTGAACCCTAGAGAAACAGGGTTCCTGATCCTGTGGAAAGAACCCAGCTTGTGTGGAAGTGGTAATTGTTGGCATCCATCTGTCTCAAGGAACAGTGGAGTGCACTCCAGTGGTGAAGCCAAACCTCTGCATTGTCAGCAGCAAAATGACCTCTCTGGGGTGCAAACCTGGGCAGTGTATACAGAGGTCCTAGGCTATGCAGATGGCAAGACCCCCCTCTTGGTTTCGCTGATGTGGTCCAAAGGAAAGCAGCGCAATATGTTTGGCACCAACCTGGAGTTGCGAGAAGGAGGCGTTCAAGATGCCATCCAATTGTCTTAGTGTCAGAGACTGTACTGAGGAGGGCTGCACTGAAGAAGAATGATGGAAGCCACCTCCTCCCCCCAAACCCGATCCTTAATCTTCCCAGGAGCAGGTGGACAGTATAGATTGAGAACAGTGGTTTGCAGGGGGCATAGTTCAGAAGGCAGAAGCTGGGAAATACTGGATGGGGAACAACTAGCAGAAGAAACACTGGAAGAGAGAGGATTAACAGATTCACAGTCTCTGAACAGCACCCTTGTCCAAAGACAAGGAGGGCTCAGAAAGTGTCAGAACAGAAAGCTTTCACAGAGGGTACAAGCTCAGATTACAAAACATAGGAGTGACATAGATTAGTAGGGACGGAGAGGGGGAGTGACCCTTAATTGGGAGCACCGCCATTTCTAGGAGACATGTTCTTTGTTCTCTCACTGTGATTATTAAAGATGTTTCTTTCGTTTGATTTTCTTATCTACTGCCATGGAGGGAGGAAGCCAGTTCCCCAAAGCCTGACACTTAGGGACTCCACTCTGGATTTGTGTAGGGTTTACTCCTTAGCCTTTTCTTCTCCCAAAGATATCCCACAAGGCAGTGGAGATTTAGGATCAGAGTTTTCCTTCTCCTAGATGGGCTCCCTTCCCAGGTGGACAAGCCCCATCTGCCCCTAGAAGTGGTTAGCACTATGTGTACCGTAGTACACATATGGTAGATCTACATGTACCGTAAGCTGAAAGTATTGATATTTGGAGGGGGGCAGCACATATGATCCTTTCCATGCATTCATTGTAGTAGTAGTAGTAGTAGTAGTAGTAGTAGTAGTAGTAGTAGTAATTTTGTTGTTGTTGTGTAGTTTTGTCCGACTCTTCGTGACTCGATGAACCAGAGCACACCAGGCACTCCTGTCTTCCACCTCGTCCCACAGTTTGGTCAAACTTATGTTGGTAGCTTCGAGAACACTGTCCAACCATCTCATCCTCTGTCGTCCCCTTCTCCTAGTGGCCTCAATCTTTCCCAACATCAGGGTCTTTTCCAGGGAGTCTTTTCTTCTCATGAGGTGGCCAAAGTATTGGAGCCGCAGCTTCAGCTATCTGTCCTTCAAGGGAGCACTCAGGGCTGATTTCCTTAAGAATGGATAGGTTTGATCTTCTTACAGTTCATGGGACTCTGAAGAGTCTCCTCCAGCACAAAATAATAATAATAATAATAATAATAATAATAATAATAATAATAATAATAATAATAAATACCCCAGCCACTCTGCGTGATTCCCAACAGAATATTAAAAAACAATAAAGCATCAAACATTACCAACTTCCCTAAACAGGGCTGCCTTCAGATGTCTTCTAAACGTCAGATAGTTGTTTATTTCCTTGACACCTGATAGGAGGGCATTCCAGAGGGCCGGCACCACTATCAAGAAGGCCCTCTGCCTGGTTCCCTGTAGCTTCGTTTCTCAGGGAGGGAACCGCCAGAAGGCCCTCGGAGTTGGACCTCCATGTCCAGGCTGAACGATGGGGGTGGAGACGCTCCTTCAGGTATACTGAGCCGAGGCCTTTTAGGGCTTTAAAGGTCAGCACCAACACTTTGAATTGTGCTCAGAAACATACTGGGAGCCAATGTAGATCTTTCAGGACCGATGTTACATGGTCTTGGCGGCCGCCCTCAGTCACCAGTCCAGCTGCTGCATTCTGCATTAATTGTAGTTTCCAGGTCACCTTCAAAGGTAGCCCCACGTAGAGCACATTGCAGTAGTCTCCAAGCGGGAGATAACTAGAGCATGCACCACTCTAGGGAGACAGTCTGGAGGCCGGTAGGGTCTCAATCTGTGTACCAGATGGAGCTGGTAGACAGCTGCCCTGGACACAGAATGCTTATGGTTTCCTTTTATAAAAATTCAGGTAGCACATATTGACCTTTGCCATTTGTTTTCCACCTGCAGACCATGTAATCACCGGTGGTTAGAGGTCTGTGTGCTCCCTTTTTCTGATGACAGTGACTCTTTAATTTGCTCCCGCTTTTCATGATGAGGCTAATTATTATTTCTCCCCAAAATGAAAAAGGAAAACACAGGTGCACAATCATTAATTATGGGCTTTGGCTCAAAGGAGAATATCCTCTGCGTACTCAGAAAAGTTTCCCTCCTCATTTATGAATTATAACACAACAGAAAGGCACATTTGTACAAAAGCACCGAGCAGGCCCTCGTCGTAAACACATTTATGTTGATGAGAGTTATGCATATCTCAAGGGGCTCAGGCTTGAAGGACTTGTGCGCTTCACTCCACTTCTGTTCCAACAACTCCTGTGCAAGCTAAGTGCTGGGTAATGGATTTCTATTTTAAGTCAAGTGTTCGGAGCCTATGCTCAGAGCTGAAGAAACAGGCATTTCAATCCACCATGTAGAGCTCGCCAGGAATCTTCTATGCACCCTGGATACAGCAACCACCAAGTTGAAGTCCTTCAAAAATTACGACTAATCTCCCATATTAATCTTTGCCATTTCACTTCCACTAAGAGCCTTTTTGACAGAGAATTGTAAAATTTGTTCTAATTGTTTTTCCCTCTGCTACCCAAGAGAGGGAAGGATAATGAAGTACCTCTCTACAACTCTCTTGAGCTCGGCGTCTCTCTTTCTCTCATTAGGACTTTTTTTGTCCACCATTTGTGAAACCAGTGCAGTTGGCGTCGGCTGCGAGAGTAGCCTGGTCCACGGCCGAGTACCCGAGTCAATAGAATCATGACTCTTGTTTTCAGGCAGCCACTGCGGCTAATGGGGAGTCGTGCCCTCAAGTAACTGTTGTAAAACAGCTCCTCTCCCCCTCAAGATAACTTATGAAGAATTGAGAGGATATTTGGGGCAAGCTCTAATTGGCAGTGTGGATTCGAGTCCTGGGAGTCCCTTCTCTCCTCCACCCCAACATGCTAAAGCTGGGTGGAGCAGTCCCCCCCCCAACCCCAACCCATTTCATCATGATGGGGCTTGAACTTGTTTATCATATTTTCAAACCCCATGTGCAATGCAATGAAGTTCTGGACATTGCCGTTCTCAAAATGCACCTGTGGCTTCCTTTGTTCTCCATCCTAATCACTATCCCTATCAAGTATTCAGCAAAAGCACTTATTCTTTGGGGTTTTTTTACCCTTCCCCCCAATCTTATATAGCCTTTCCTTTTTTGTTTGTCTTGTACTCTAAGTAGGGATGTAGAGGAATTTCAGCAAAATTGGAAACAGGAGCAGTAGTTGCCAATGTTCGCTTACTCATCCCATGTCTGAAATGCAATGCAACTTAGTGAATACACTCAGTATTTGGCCTTGTTGTTGCTTTCAGTCCACAAACGGTACAAAATTGACTACATCTCTCCTGCACCCCTTTGCACTGAAATGAATGGGGTTGGATAATGTCATGGCAAGGTAATCTTGCCACAGCAGCCAGCGAGACACATAATGTTGTTTTTGATGGAAAGCAAACTGCAGCGGAACGGAAGCAGTGCTGCGTGTGACTAATAGGGGGTGAGCGGAAAGTGATGCCGACATACATCCCTAATTCAAAGGCAGCACTTGTCAGCAGTGTGTGGTTTAAGGGGATATGAACCGCTGGCTGCAAGGTTGCCTGGGGATTTGAGGCAGTTGTGTCATTGCAGCCGGTGCCACGGGAACTCTTGGGAGTGGAGAACTCTTTCGCACTGTTGTTGTTGGATATATGAACCAGTCCTGACAGTGTGTCTGCATTGACACCCATGCATTTTCTCCCTCCGATGTGGGTGACAATGTGGAGGGCATTGGCATGGCACCAGAGATGTGGTCATGGTTATCCTTCTATTGGGGGTGGTTGTGGTGTTTTGAGCTTGGTTTTCCCATTCCTATCCTAGGTTGATTACATATGCACTTTTGTGCCATTGCCCTACTGTAATGGGGATTTTTCTCTTAAATTCTTTTAATTTAAGGAATTATCAGAAGAATTAACAACATGGGTATGATAGGTAAAGGTAAAGGTAAAGGGACCCCTGACCATTAGGTCCAGTCGTGACCGACTCTGGGGTTGCGCGCTCATCTCACATTATTGGCTGAGGGAGCCGGCGTATAGCTTCCAGGTCATGTGGCCAGCATGACAAAGCCACTTCTGGCAAACCAGAGCAGCACATGGAAATGCCGTTTACCTTCCCGCTGTAGCGGTTCCTATTTATCTACTTGCATTTTGACGCGCTTTCGAACTGCTAGGTTGGCAGGAGCTGGGACCAAGCAACGGGAGCTCACCCCGTCACAGGGATTCGAACCACCGACCTTCTGATCAGCAAGCCCTAGGCTCAGTGGTTTAACCACAGCGCCACCATGAGTATAATATCATCATCTAAATGAAGTATTTAAGAGAGATAGGGTACGAGGGTTTGGGGAACAAATATCACAACTGGAGAGAGACCTGTTGGAATGTAATGTAAAAGTGCTGTCTAAAATGTGTAAGATATTATTGGAACGGGAGACAAAGGATGAGCAAGTAAAATCCTCAGTGATACACTGGGCAAGAGATATTGGTCATAATATAGACATGGAAGCATGGGAACGATTGTGGAATAGGGATATAAAATTTACCGCCGCATGATATGGTTTAAGAGCAAATGATATGAAAATGGTATATCGATGGTATCTAACACTAAGTAAGTTGGCAAAAATGTATAAATCTAAATCAAATAAGTGGTGGAAATGTAAAGAGAAAGAAGGTTCTTTTTTATCATATGTGGTGGTCTTGTAGTAAGGTTAAAGCTTACTGGGAAATGATATATAATGAAATGAAATGAAATGAAATGGGAATTTTTCTCCCTCCCCAGTAATGTTTGAGTGTAGGTTCACCTGCTAAAATTCCAGTGCTCTCTCATAAAACAGAAACTGAGCCCAGGCAGCGTTGCCCACATCAACTTCTTACCACTCAGAGAAGCAAATAGCGCAGGTAAAAACAATAGTAAATAAAAATAATGCAACTGTAAGGTGCTGAACCAATGGTGTGTTGGGAGACATACTCCTTGAACTCAAATTCACTGCATTCTTTTGCTAAAAATGTGGCCTATCACAAGGGATGGAGATAGTCTAAACTTTTTCCGTAATAAGAGTACCTGTTGCGTAAGCAACAGGGAACTCAACAAACCTCAAGGGGACTTGCATCTAAATAAGTGTGCAAAAGATCGCAGTCTCGCTCATAAGATGTATCTAATTTACAAGTTGTGCAGCACTTCGGAAATACTGTTGAAATGTCTTCTACGTCTACCGGTTCTTTACTTCCCCTGAATAAAAGCATTAAAATAGTAATAATAATTATCACCTGTATTTTAAGCTTCTTTTGTTGTTTAACACAAGGGATTAGCTTTCATTCTGAAAGGAGAAACATGTTAAGGACTGTGATGTCAAACAAGAGAGAAAAAGCTTTAGCAACTAATGATTAAAACATTAGCTAGCACAATGATAGATCTCAAAGTTAACGTTTATTCATTTCTTCTTGTTTTCTAGGATTAAAACCACAACAAACATTTCAAGTAGCATAAATGAAGTATAAGCAAAGAAGAAAAGCTAAAATTGGGTACAGTTTTTTAATCACCTCACAATGTCTACATACAGGTGCTATTTTAAATCCCCTTGGATTTAAGGCAGGTTCCTCTGATCCAGAGTTAATTGGTTTATTTTCCTCAGGAAACTTTCAAATTGTTGTCACGGTGCGAAGACTTAGGTGGCCATGGCATATTTGTTATCATGGGATACAGCATCAATTTCCCTTGGTAGAAAGCTGTTTTAATAGGACATATGCATGTGTATTTTGATTTTGCAATGCAACATGGGAT
This sequence comes from Zootoca vivipara, assembly GCF_965207765.1. NCBI lineage: Eukaryota > Metazoa > Chordata > Lepidosauria > Squamata > Lacertidae > Zootoca > Zootoca vivipara. The sequence goes on along the minus strand of NC_142583.1, from coordinate 11,029,304 downwards.
TTGTAGTGGGGCAGAAGTTGTATAACGTAGGAAGATTCCAGAACAAAATGAGACATTGCAGGATTTGATGAGCTTGTGGTTTGATGTAAAAGGGTCATGAGATTAAATGTGAGTTGGCAGCATGGAGTGGTTAAATATTGTGAGAGTCCAAGAACTCCTTTACAGAAGGGTGGAAACTTCCTGGGCAACACAGTGGTTCTGTGTTTCATTTCTCCAATCTCTACAGAGTTCTCTCTTTCACTGTCTTTGTTTGCTATAAGACGGTGTGGCATTTGTTGCTTCTCTCTCTCTCTCTTTATTTATTACGGCCATTGGCCCATCACACAACAATTTTCCAACCCAGCATATATGTACTTAAACTTCTGAAATATACTCGGAGTCAAGAGTGAATTTCATGTTCTTTATTCAGCTCATAGTCATCAAGGAGGAGAAGAGAAGACGAATGGCTCTTCCCAAAACCATCTGCTTATATACATTATTTACACAATGGGCCTTGCGTGATTGGCTACTTCAGGGCTACACCTGTGGGCCAATTATATTGTGGATTGACTTTTGCCTGCAGCCTGATTGGCTGCTCCTACAGGCCAATCAGGTAGCAGATTCACTTCTGCCAGCCGCCTGATTGGCTGCTCCAGCAGGCTAATCAGGTTGCGGATTCACTTCCACCTGGAGTTGGATTGGGTAGCTCCCGCTGATTCTGAATCCTATTGTTCTAGGATTCAGCTCAGTACATAACACCTTCCAAATTTAAAACAGCCCAAAAACTTACCAAAAACAAACAAACAAACAAGCATACAATACAGTAAATTTGCAACATAAACCCTCTGCTCATAAATTAATAAAATGACATCAATGATGATATCACCTAATTACATCCTAAATCGTAAATCATGGTTTAAAAGGGTTATCCGAGCCGCACAGGAGTCCGTTTTTCTTCTTTAGGGATAGGGCGTTGATCAAGAATCTGGCAACCATGAGTGATCTTAAGGGGTCTTCATCATTTAGTAGATATCTCAGTTTGGCTTCATTCGGATCGTCGGCGATTCCCTTTAGATATGGAGCAAGAAACTTGCTCCTGGCCGATGAGTGAAGAGCACAACCAAGGGTTATGTGATGCAATGATTCCGGTGCCCCACAATTACAATCACATAAGAGCGATATCTGTCCATTAGAAAATCTATTAGGTGTATCTTCTATGTATTTTTGGCATTGCATCACTTTGCTTTCCACTTTTTCTTGAGTAGTAGCAAATTCCAGGGGTGGCTTACAGGATTGGCTTCATGTGTTGGGGGGGGGGATTATCAGGTTGTTCTTGCTTTTATTTTTTATTATAGTCCTACCTTGGAAGTAAAAAGGAATCCGCTCTGGAAGTCCGTTCGACTTCCAAAACATTCGAAAACCAAATTGCAGCTTCTAGTTGGCTGCATGAAGCTCCTACAGCCAATCAGAAGCTGCGGAAGCCCCGTCAGACGCATAGCTGCCAAGTTCTCCCTTTTTTTAAGGGAAATTCCCTTATGCTGAATAGGCTTCCTTGCAAGAAAAGGGAAAACTTGGCAGCTATGGTCAGACGTTCGGCTTCCAAAAATAGTTCGCAAACCTGAACAGTCACTTCTGGGTTTGCGACGTTGGAGAGCCAAAACTTTCGGGAACTAAGCTGTTTGAAAACCAAGGTAGGGCTGTATATATTTTGTGTTTTTATATTGTGATTTTATCTTGTGAACCACCCTGAGACCTGAGGGTTTAGGGTGGTGTACTAATTTTAACAACAACATGCATGGACCACAGGTTTAAACATTCACTCTCCCACTTACGATGGGCGAATCGACCAGCCACAGGGGCTATGCCCACATCTTCATTCTCATTGTCCCCCTCCTCTCCTCTGTGTTTGCTGAATAATTCATATTTTCTCTTCCTAGATCCATCACTGCTAACAATTCACCTCGCCCTACAGGTTTTCACACACACGGTCAGGAGACTGTGACTCGCTTCCCGGGCACAAAGAACCTCAAATGACCAAAGCCCATTAAACAAGCACCTTGCCTGACCCAAAGCCCAGAGTGATGGTCATCTGTTCACTTTGCACAGCCAAATGGCACAGTGATGGCACAGTTGCTGTTTGTTCTCACTTCCCCCAGAAATTGTCAGAAACTGTGAACACAATAGCTCCTCCGACAGCGAGACAATATTTGTCTTCCGTGCTGCTTCTTTTCAAAAATTCATTATAAGATTTCAGCAGGGTACATTGCCTTCCTCCACTCATCCTATATTAGGAAACAAATCTTAAATTGATTTGCTCTTTTTTATACAGTATGCTGAATCTATAAAGGGCTCTATATACTGTGATTTTTTTCTAATACACTCTGCATTTTGTTCCATTTGCTCCCTGATTTATTTGTGCCTGGTAACAATTGAGTGATTATTTTAACTTATTTATTGCTTAATCAATTGAGTTCAAGAAACAGCAGGGCTCACTAAAGATCTAATGCTTTTATTTGAAAGGAAAGTAGACTGATGTATTTTTTAGTGCCAGCTACAGTGGGTGTCAAAATGGAACCTTCCTTTAATGGGTTTCTTTGTTTTAACCGACTGCATATACCTCTCAGCAGTGTTGGAAATCTGCATGGTCGGGCCTTGTGTAAATTCTTTGGAACATTCCGGAACTGAGATTAGAGTCACCAGCTGTTTTATTGGCCACACCGCTATGCCTTTAACAGAAGCCTGATGTGAAAAGACTTGGCAGGTGAAGCCTTTTCCATTTTATCTCCGCGTTAGGAAAAAGATTTACCTGTTTAATTTGCATGGTGCTGTTGGTTAAACCACAGAGTCTAGGGCTTGCTTATCAGAAGGTCAGCGGTTCAAATCCCTGCAACGGCGTGAACTCCTGTTGCTCGGTCCCAGCTCCTGCCCACCTAGCAGTTCGAAAGCACATCAAAGTGCAAGTAGATAAATAGGGACCGCTCCGGCGGGAAGATAAACGGCGTTTCCGTGCGCTGCTCTGGTTCACCAGAAGCAGCTTTGTCATGCTGGCCACATGACCTGGAAGCTGTCTGCGGACAAACGCCGGCTCCCTCGGCCTATAGAGCGAGATGAGCGCCACAACCCCAGAGTTGGACACGACTGGACCTGATGCTCAGGGGCCCCTTTACCTAGCTACAGGTTATAGGAGCAGGAGCAAGGAGTGAAGGAGACCCAAAACATTTGCAACCGGAACCATGGTTCTAGGATGTGCCACAATGTCACTGACCTGGCACCATTTTTCACCAACACAGCTGACAGGAGAGGCTGATAGAGATTGACTTACCCTCCAAGTGTCCTACTTTAAATGGGACGTCATGGGTTGACAGTGTGACCCATGAAGGGGAAAGCAGGGAAAAACTTAAAACATGTAGCAGAGTTTCCAAAAAAAAAATAGACCAGAGGCAATTGTACTTCATCCAGCAGAACTTTACTGCTACTGAAGGCAAATGAGCATAATGGTCACAAATCCAGAACATTCAGGATTGGCACTGTCCATAAGAAATCCAGTTGCAGCACTTACAATAAAACTTACAATATTTATAATAAGTCTAAACCTTAATACTGTAGCATACAGATCAGAACACCAGAACAAAGAGACAGAAAAGTGAGTGAGTGAGACCCAGGCTCCTCCTGGTCTTACTATTTTAGTCAGTAAGACCTTGACAAAAAGATAACAGAATCAGTTTAAACCAGCTGTACTCAGCTTCCCAGAAGAAATAATCCAAACAACAGAAACCTTCTTCCTGTTTCTTTCATGTAGAAATAAAACGGTCTTTCACAAACAGAAGAAACCTTCTAGAACCCACTTGAACTAATCAGAACACATCATATCAATACTTTCTGTCCTCCCATTATATTGAGTCCATGACGTATAGCCGAGCTAAAGTGGTGATCGCTCAGATATTGGGGGATATCGCCAGACAGGAGGACATAGCCCGCATGAAATCTGGGATGTTTTTAGGTGAGCAGGTGTATCGGGCTGCACCAGCCCATTACCTGGCAGGTATCCACTACGTGGAATGCCGCAGACTATTTGCTGCGGCCAGACTGAATGTTCTTGATTCGGCGGTCTTGAGGGGTAGATTTGGAGGAGTCCCATATGGTCAGAGAATGTGCCATTGTGCCTTGGGTGAGGTAGAATCTACAGAACACATTTTACTGAGTTGTCCCTTTTATAATGATTTAAGGCAATATCTTATAACCCCATATTTATCTCAGTTTAGTTCCCAACTAAGAGAACGGCAGGCAGCATATTTGGTAAACAAGCCCACTGGGAAAATAACCTTCTCGGTGGCTAAATTCCTCTTCCTGGCGCTCAAGTGTCGGAAACGTATAATCGAATGCCTTAATGTGGGTTACCTGTAGGAGGTTCAGTAGCGCGGTCATACTTCATTTATGTATCCCTCTGACGCCTTCAGTTTTATATTTTTATATTTGTATTGAGAAATGTTTTTTCTTTCTGACTATCGGTCAAATAAAGTATATTGTATTGTATACTTTCTGTACTAGGAAATGCAAACTGACTGACAGACAGACGCCGCCGTCCCAGCTTCTGATCCCAATCCGGGGTGTTCCAATTTGGTTTCCAGAGCACTGGACCAAAAGCACAGACATTTTTTGGTTCGGTGCTGTGTGGGACCAAAAGACAGAAGAAAAACCTCTGTGCGTCACGACTCTTCTTCCTCCTTCCATCGCAGCACTTCCAGAAGCTGGCTTCCGGAAGTATGTCTGCTGTGCAGGAGAAAGAGGAGGCCATATTGAACGGGCCGGTGCAGCCTTCCACTAGGTCATACCAGTCTACATGACACCTCCTGAAGCTCCCCCAAGACTGCAGAGGAGGAGGAGGAGGGCAGTGGGAAAGATAGGAGGGGGAGGGAGGGACGAATGGGGAAGGAAGGGGTCAGTGGCAGGAAGGGGGTAAGCGGGATGGGGGAGCCCCAAATTGGCTTCCCAACACATTGGATTGATGGTGGCACAGCAAATACACAATCTTTATCTGCAGTCTTCTGACTATTCCTCTCTGAACATTCTCTCCATTAGTGGGGCTGAGGATTTGCTGCTTAATCCAAAGCAATATCAGTACTGCAGAATCCTGTCTAAACCATGTAGCTGCAATGTGCCTTACAGAGTTTAAGGGAATTACTAGGCACCCAGGTATGATATTTGCGGATGAATATAAGATTACAACTGAGAAATTATCACAAGAATGGATTTAGGATTTAAGGCTCAGCATACTTCCATATGCATTCAGCCAGCTTTACAAAAGGGAGCGAGTGTGTTTTTCTCACCATTCTTTAAAGAATTCTTTCCCAAGTATACGGCAATGTCAGCATCAATTGCTTAATTATACACCGCATAATATCTAAATCAATTCCTTTGCCCTCTTACACTTCTCTCAAGTGTGTGTGTGTGTGTTTAAAAAATATTCTTATCTATCCCCTACCAACATATTGTCATGAGAGGCTGGTGATGGGAAGGTTGAGTGAACAGCATAGCCAAAGACTGAATCCTGAATTTTAAACCACAGCATTGTATATCACTAGCCTATCTTTCAAAGACTTTACAGGGTAATCAAATGCAGACGCAGAGATTCACCTCCCCTTTTGCAAAATAGTCACCACTTTGGCCAATCTCTCCCACTGGCATGAAGACATGTAATATAATTATTTCAGCCTTATTAAAGCACTGATTTGTGGATTTGCTTTTCAACAGTGTTGTGGTATATAAACCCAGGTATAATCAAATGTCCGCTCTTTAGGGATATGATAGAATTCCTTCCGAGAGAACAATAAAAAGGGTCCATGTGAGGAAGTCTGTCTCTGGCTCCAGATTGCGTCTTGGCAGGCCAACACCATCCTTTCCAACAATTCACTCAGAACTATGTTATGTTATTTACGGATTGCCAAGTATTTATATGCTGCCTTTCCAGAATGAAGATCAAAGACACAATTTAGGGCTGATGGGGGTGGGAATTTTCTCCCTTCATATTTCAGGTCACATGTGGCTACCGTGTTTCTCCGAAAATAAGCCATACCCCAAAAATAAGCCATACCCTGAAAATAAGCCATAGTGATAGGCAGTTTAACCTTGGCAGAGACTACTAAAGTGTTTGAGGTTGCAATGCCAAATGGTCAAAAGTACAGTCATACCTCGGGTTACAGCCACTTCAGGTTGTGTCTTTTTGGGTTGCACTCTGCACCGAACCCAGAAGTACCGGAATGGGTTACTTCCGGGTTTTGGTGCGTGTGCATGTGCAGAAACGCTAAATCATGCTTTGCGCATGGGCAGAAGCACCAAATTGCGACCCACACATGTACACGAGTGTCCACTGTAAAGCTAATCTATAAAAGCTCTAAAAGGACTTCTGTGCTTCTTTGCCACCTTTTGAAGGTCCTTGCGTGTAACAAGCAGAACAAAGGAATCTCAAGCCAAAATACCAAGAGCTGCAACTTTTGTAAAGGAATCAAGGCGACTCAAGCTCATCAGTTATTTCCTGCTTTGGTTTGGTCGCAAAATGTCTGTGTGCATGTAAATCACAAACTCTTTAATCTGAAGACCAATGGGTTAAGATTAATTCTCTTGAAACCAGGGTCACCTGACAACAGCACCACAGAGGCTAGAGGATTAAAATGAAAAGGAAAGATGATCTCCCCTTCCACCAGCCCATCAATTTTGCACCAGCACAAGCTATTATGAACATAATTGGCTTTTTAAAAATGTTGTCAGCTGCTGCTCTTTACACAATAATAGGCAAAGAGTGTGAAAGAGCTCTGGTTTATCCCAACCATTAATTAACAAACATTCAGCTTTGCATTAACAAAGTCACTCATGATGATTCACTACTCCTATGCAAGATAATGAATTCAGATTCAACATGCGTTATAAAGGGCAAAAGTGAGGCAGCCAGCCAGTAGAGGGGTAATTAACAGTGTAAGCTCTCCCCACCCCCACCCCGGTACATAGAGAATTCAGCCATACAGTTGAGGACTCAACAAATCTCAAAGCTGTAACAAACGATGGACAGAAGAGAGGAGAGACAGGGAAAAGAGGAGAGAAATGGGACCACACACCCTCTCTGCAGACTTTGTGCTTTGCCTGAAGGTACCAGGATGAAAAGATGCTCAGCAGACCATCAACCATGGTTGAGGGAATTGGGTATGTTTAGCTGGAAAAGAGATTGAGATGGAGACACCTGGTATGAACAGAGACATAGGATTCTTATCTCATTATACATGATCAAGCTTTCTTTAGCACCTCAGCCCTTGCTCCCCCCCCGCAAGACCAATTGCAGTCATTAACAGTTGTTAACAGTCATCAACAGGTTTACCACTCCTATCAGCCCAACACCCATTCCCATCACACACACACCCCACCCTCTGAATATACATAAGGGTCTGGTTACTTCTGTTTCAGTGTATCTGAAGAAGTGTGCATGCACACGAAAGCTCATACCAAAATAAAAACTTAGTTGGTCTTTAAGGTGCTACTGAAGGGATTTTTTAATTTTGTTTCGACTCAGACCCACACGGCTACCTACCTGTAAGGAGATATTATAGTCATCTTCAAATATCTAAAGGGCTGTCACATGGAGGATGGAGCAAGCTTGTTTTCTCCTGCTCTGGAGGGTAGGACTCGAACCATCAGGAAGAACTTTCTGGCAGTAAGAGCTATTCAGCAGCGGAACGGACTCCCACAAGAGGCGGTGGACTCTCCTGCGTTGGAGGTTTTTAAGCAGAAGTTGGAGTGCCACCTGTCACATATGATGTGGTTGAGATTCCTGCATCGCAGGTGATTGGACTTGGAGACCCTCCGGATCCCTTCGAACTGTATGATTCTATGGGCAGGTGCCATTCTTCTGAAGAGAGCTACTTTCCCAACCTTTTCAGGAGCCAGTTTCCATGCTGCTGTTGGAGCAGAGGCCTTAGCACCTAGGGCTGCCTTAACTCTGACACCCAAATGTCACTGACATCTGCCCCTGAGCTCTCCTTCTGCCAGCCTCACCCCTGCTTTCCAACAGACTTAACCTTTGCCAGAGCTAAGAGAGAAGCCCTTTCCTTTTTAGAAAAGGGTTGCACTAAGCATCCCTTGCCTTATTATTTTGTTCTCCCCGTGAGCACCAACGAACAAAGTTTTATCTCCCTTTCCTTCCTACACAATCAGTCATTTTGAAGTTATCCAGTTATTGCTGGTCAGTGTTGTTGTTGTTGTTGTGCTATACGGGGTCACCTTATGACTTGGCCCATTTCAGCCCTCTCTGCCGAAGGAGCAAATGGCAATAGGAAGTGAGCATCCCCTCCCCTCTTAAGATTCTCAGCAAAATCAATGGCTTCTGGTGATTTCCAAAGTGCGGCAGTAAGCTAATGGAATATTTATGTGAAAGCGCAATCCTGTCTGCGGCGGTTCTAGTCGGTGACTCCAGCATATGGTTTATAAATTGAAACAGGTGTGGGAGAACAGGTGTTTGGAGCAATAAAAGGGCAGGTTTGGGGTCTACCGTGAGGAAACAAATGTGGGAGGAGGAATGTGATAAAGTAGCTCGGTTGACTTGAAGGGCAAGAAGCAAATTTGATGACAGAACAATAAAGTTATTTGTGGTTTAGTAGCAAACTTTCTTTGTAGGATGCAAACATATGGCATGAGGCAACTGTGAAAGACTCCTCCAGCACTGTGCCGTTAGGTGGTAAATATCTGTCATGCCACTTTTCTTCCTTATTATCTGAACGATGCTTGTGCTCAACTTTTGGAAGGCTTTTTTAAAAAAAAATAGGGAGAGGAAAGAATATTATGTGGGAGAAACATTATTACTGGCAAATTAATTTGAGCAAAGGTATAAATATTGTTCCAGAATTTGGCAGTAGAAATGTGTGAAATCTGTCCTTTCATTTCCGCGGCTATTTCTGTCTTTCTGCATGCTGGTGGCATAACAGTGTTTAGGGACACTTGACAGAGGCGAGCTGCTGTCCAGCACAACTGTGAGGAAACAGGGCAGCTCTGTGAGGGAACAGCTTATTTCTACATAGTTTGAGGAAATAGGCCAGGGGCCCCAAACTAAGGCCCGGGGGCCAGATGCGACCCAATCACCTTCTAAATCCAGCCCATGGACGGTCCGGGAATCAGCATGTTTTTACATGAGTAGAATGTGTCCTTTTATTTAAAATACATCTCTGGGTTATTTGTGGTGCCTGCCTGGTGTTTTTACATGAGTAGAATGTGTCCTTTTATTTAAAATGCATCTCTGGGTTATTTGTGGGGCATAGGAATTCATTCTCTTTTTTTCCAAAATATAGTTTGCCCCCCCACATGGTCTGAGGGACAGTGGACCGGCCCCCTGCTGAAAAAGTTTGCTGACCCCTGAAATAGGCTACCAAACCAGAAGCCCCTTTTGCTCGCAGAAGGAGTGTTCAGTCAAGGCAAAGAACTGCCAGAGAGCCAAGAGCAAAGGGTTGAACGGGAGATGGGAGATGGAGGGAATTGTCCCCTATTCAGCTGGGCTTATATTATAACCAAGCCATATAACTTTAATCAGTTACAGTGGTACCTCTACTTACGAATAACTCTACTTACTAATGGAGCTCCGTCCGCCATCTTGGATGCGGTTTAGATAGGATTTTTTCTACTTAAGAATTTTTTTTCTCCTAATGCATTCCTATGGGTTTCGACTTACAATTTTTTTCTACTTACAAATGTGCATTTGGAATGCATTAAATTCGTAAGTAGAGGTACCACTGTATCTGGTTTAAGAGAGTAACATTTCAGCCCTAAAATTTGCCCTAGAAGTCATGGGCTTCCAAAGCAAAAAATAAATTTCAAGGTGGGGAGGGAGTAAAACACTGAAAGTAGTGAACGCATTAGTTTCTCAGGAAAAAACAAAAAGAATGGCACCTGTATATTTTGCCTCATAGCTCAGCTTCTACAAGTATCAGAATCTTACCCTTTTTAAAAAAACTGAAACTGGGAATCTGGGGGTTATGGTTCATCTCGGAGGGCTTTCTAAGCAGCCTTTGCTAGGAGAAGGCAATTGTTACTGATGTCAACAAACTTCATAATGGCTTGATAATTTGTCACCCCCTTCCATGACGGCACATGGGGTGCCCCCCCCTTTCCTACAGCCCTGTTCATAATGAGTTCTGGTACCTCCTTTTTCTGGAAAAATAGCACCATTCAACTCCATCTGGCATGCTTTGGCAGCCCCAGATGAACCAAGAGGGGGGAGGAGGAGGCAACGGGGAGCTGCGGAGCTTGCAAGGTCCTCCCCTTGTGATTCAAGATTTCAGAGAAGGAGAAGCAGAAGCAGAGCTGCTAGCTCTCTCCTCTGCCACCCTGGGAGAGGCAGAACCTCATCAGGGAGGCTGGTAGTATTGGGTGGAAGATTCCTGTACCTCAAATATCCTACATCAACTCCACATTAGGGTGAAAGATAATAAATAATAATAATAATAATTTAATAATAATGATTTTATTATTTATACCCCGCCCATCTGGCTGGGCTTCCCCAGCCACTCTGGGCGGCTTACATCGTTTACCAATATCTCAATCTCAGACTGTAAGTATCATGTTGGGAGACACTGCAAAACTAATCTACAAGGTGCTGTAATGATTGCTAAGATAATGTACGTGAAATACTTTTGAGATTTTGGGAAACACTTCATGATTTTGTATTTCTAATAGCAGAATCATGCCAAGTAATATATATGATGTTCTGTCAGCAGAGCATATTGCACTTGAACAAGCCGGTGAAATTGCCATTCTTCTTGTTGAATTAGCTATGGTTTCATCTGAAAACCACCTAAAGCCAATTTTCACAGTTTCATCCAACACCAGGCACCTGTTTCTCAGGTCTATCACCAGGAATGAAGGAGTCTTCCCATTTTGATTCTCTCAGTTCTCATTTTTCCAATCTTAAAGTAGAGTTTTTAATTATGGATGTGGGTTCTTTTCATTATTGAGTTTCTTTATTTGTGCATGAGCTGCATTAAAAAAAAAGTCCCCAAGGAGCGTTCCTTTTAACATTAGACAGTTTAGCACAATGTTAACATTTTAATTTACATTGGAGAACAATGTCTTGGAAATAGTCTGTGTATTATTTAAACTTTAAATGTCAAGCTAATTTTTCTAGTTAATGTGGAAGGCAGATTCCTAAGTAGAACTAAAGAACATAATTTGTTAGATTACTTAACTAATGTGCAATGTCCTTTCCAGTTCACAGCCCTTAAAAAAAACAACCACGCAATTATTAGCGGGATGTTCTGAGTGAAACAAGCTTCTAAAGTGCAAAACGAGATCCAGGCAGAAGTAAACCAGTGAGTGGTCCTTTTATCTCATAAATGAAGAACAAAATTACATATTTAATTACATCCTTCCTGTTCATGTGGCCATAATGCTTCCAGTCAGGTTTCATAAACCATATTGTTTTACTCCAGAGTTGTCCTCCCTTTCTCTAGGGAACAGGAATTTGATTGGCAAGTGCTGGCAAGTGGCAGGATTCCTTGGGGCCAGATATGAGAGTTAAAAAATAAAACACTCTACAGCTTAAATAAAACACTCTACAGCTTAAAACCATGGGTTGTGAAGCCAGATTATTTCTGCTAACCATAGTTTATACACACACACACACACACACACACACACACATACACACTTCACTGATTTTACAATCATTTTGACATCTTAAAACTCCACTTCTTTCCCCCCTTTCTGCGGTTCCTCAAATTTATATTTAATATTTTCTGCATATCCAAATTAACTTAACTTACTCATTTATTCATCTTCTTTATATACAGTGGTACCTCGGTTTGCGAATGCAATCCGTTCCGTGGAGGCGTTCGCTCGCCAAGGTATTCGCTCGCCGAAGGCACGCTTCTGCACGTGCGTGAAACGGCGATAGAGCGCTTCTGCGCACGCACGTGCTGCGCAAATCGCTTCTGCGCATGTGCAAGCTGCACAGATCGCGTCTGCGCATCCGACGCCGCGGAACACTTCCGGGTCTGCGGCGTTCGTAAACAGAGGTTTTCATAAACGGAGGTAGTCGTAAACCGAGGTTCCACTGTATACTCTTATGTAGCTGCAGATTATTACAGTAATCCTGCCAGTGTTTTTATCTGTTTACAATTTATCTTGGATAATAAACCATATCCATTCTTTTATAAAAAGTTTGTTATCTTGATTTCTAATTCTTCCAGTAAGTTCTGTCATTTCTACATATTCCATAAGTTTTTGTACCCATTCTTCCTTTACTGGGACTTCTTTCCATTTTGGGGCAAGTAACATTCTTGCCGCTGTAGTTGCATACATGAATAGATTTCTATACAATTTAAGTAGTTCTATCCCTATAATTCCCAAGAGAAAGGTTTCTGGGTTTGTTTGCTTTTAAACAAATATTATTTTAAACATCATTTTCATTTCATTATGTATCATTTCCCAGTAAGCCTTAAGATTAGGCAGAGTTTACAATTCAGGTGCCACACGAAATTGTGATCAATCAAAGTGGAATTGAATTTTTTTGGGGTCTTCTCAATTGCAGGCAAATGGATACTTGAAAATTGCCAATTCTGCAGTTTATGAGGCGGGAGTTACTAATTTAAGCGTTACTCCAGCATTTCTGCTGAAAGATTTTCATTAGCATCTGATAATACCCATTTTGCTCTCTGCTACACAAATATCAGGCTTCATAAAGAATTGGGACAATTAAGCAAGGTGTGCATGTATTGTCTCTCTTCGGACTACTTCCTTCTGGCTCCAATTAATCCTTGCAAATTATCTAGTAGCAAGCTAGTGACAATTGTAAATGCTCATTAGCAGGTCCATTTGTCATAACCACATTAGCTGATTTACTCGCTGTGTCACATCTGCCTCAGTGGAGTGGCAGTAGTGACAGACTGGACCATATACACTGTCATTCAGACAAGGGCCCAGTTCAGACTCTCAAACTGCTGCAGGAGTGATGCATAAAACATAACTCAAGGTGTTGACAGTTCCATGTGGCCGGTGGTGTGTGTATGTGAGAGAAGTAGCTCCTTGTGCCTTTCCAAGGAGTACCTTCTGGAAGAGTGGGAGCATTGATCATATGTGCATCCTTGTGGCAAGAACAGCTGCCTCGGTGTAATTGACCAATCATGATCGCAATACCCTACAAACTGGCAGGTGCGACTTCGCTAGCAACTTCGCTAAAATGAAGAAACTACATGGGAAATAAAACGGTGCGGATAAACTTATTTTTAAAAAATATTAAACATCGTTATTGAAAGTTCCAAAAGTACATAATTATATGTGCACTAAACGTTGTGAAATGTAACTAAGAAGCGAAAAAGAGAATCAGAACCCGTGTAGAAGGGGAAATAAAGGGGGGGGGGACCCAAAACTATATTTTACAAGGTTCTTATTGTACTTCACTAGATTTTAACCTATTGCAGTATTTGTAAGAATGGATTCTAAGGTTGTTCTGTACAGTTCTGTTGATAGTTTCAGTTACCTTCTGCCAAAAATCTTTCAATATAGGAAAATGAAAAAACATATGCTTTAGAGAAGCATTATCCCAATTCCATCTCCAACAGATCAATACCTTAGATAGCCCTTTTTTGTGTTTTTTTAAAAATGGTGCACCATAAACTTTATTTTCTAGACAAGGGCCCCAATCCAAAGAGACAGAGAAAGACAGTCATGTTTAAGTTCCACCAATGTCACGACGTCAGTCAAATAGTCAAGCAGCTCGACCAGAGCTTTCTGGGCTTTTCATGTTGGCGATATACTTTTTGGACCTGCATAATTTTGCGTGTGGAGGTCCCCAAACCACCCTTAAATAAATCACAACGGAGACAAGGATTAAGTTTAATGGTTTTTGGCATGAATTTGGCCACAACTTTTTTAAATCCAAAACAATGTGAGTGGTTGCGTAGGCATTGGTTCCCAACTGTCACCTAAGGACAGAACTAATAATAGAATAATAACTTGCCTTGTCAACACGGGGAAATCCCCACAGGGAGAGACGGGGACCGGGTGTACAGAACTCTCCCCTCTCCCTTCAGGCTCCCAGAGGCTTCAATATGCCGTCCTGGCCCCTGCCTAGGGGTTACGGACACAGCATAGAGCCACTGAATTCCTGACCAGGACTTCCCCACCACTCAGGCATAAACTTGGGTCCAACTAATCTTTAAAACCCTTAATACAAACAACATAACCAATGCCTAACCGCCAACCTTACAAGTTGTGACTATTTGCTATGCAGTAGGCGAAAACCCAAATGGCAACAGCCAATCAGCCAGATGGGAAAAATTCCTACCGGCCCCTGAATACAGGCGACCAAGAAAAGTCATAGCAATGTCAACACAGAGGCCTAACAAACAGGGAGGGAGGGTGGGAATCAGAAACGCAGCCAAAGAACAGGGTAAGAAGAAATTCAACGTTTCAGCTTAAATACCCCCAAGATTTGATTTACAAAATGATACATGCAAATATGCCCAACAACAGCCCATATCCAATCAACAGTGGCCACTCATGCCCCCACCTTTGCCCCAGGCGTGGTTTGCCAGCCCCCACCGCAAATCGTGCTCTCCGTAATGGAGAACCCGTCTTGCGTGTGGAGGTCCCCAAACCACCCTTAAATAAATCACAACGGAGACAAGGATTAAGTTTAATGGTTTTTGGCATGAATTTGGCCACAACTTTATTAAATCCAAAACAATGTGAGTGGTTGCGTAGGCATTGGTTCCCAACTGTCACCTAAGGACAGAACTAATAATAGAATAATAACTTGCCTTGTCAACACGGGGAAATCCCCACAGGGAGAGACGGGGACCGGGTGTACAGAACTCTCCCCTCTCCCTTCAGGCTCCCAGAGGCTTCAATATGCCGTCCTGGCCCCTGCCTAGGGGTTACGGACACAGCATAGAGCCACTGAATTCCTGACCAGGACTTCCCCACCACTCAGGCATAAACTTGGGTCCAACTAATCTTTAAAACCCTTAATACAAACAACATAACCAATGCCTAACCGCCACCAGAGCCGAAGGCTCAACCGCCAAAACCACTCACAGACCCAACCAAAATTGCAAACAACCTCTGACAGCTGCCAACCACAAATCATAACCCAGAGCAGACAGATGAACCCCATCCGTACAGAAAACCTGGGCAGCACAATATGAAATCCGTGGATGATCAATAACCAAACCTCCCAACTCCCTGATCAGAGTAGCAACCGCCCAATCCACCCGTCTCCTGGCTCGTTCGGTGGCTGCCGGAGAGCGGCTCCCCCGCCACGCCCGTCTCTGCAACAAGCGAGACCAAATCAATTGCGTATGAGGAAACATTGCATGCAGGGTGCGAACATCGCAACATATAGCAGTTCTCAATGTGCGACAGTCCACACAGTCTAACTCCTTTCCAGCCCTGGGAGGAACGCAGGGAGCGTTCACGTGACACTATACAGCTGGCACACTAATGTGCTGTGATAAACAGCATGGAAAGCTCTGAGCGAGACTATACTGTAAACTTTCACAGGAGCATCACCAACCAGTTGACTGAGTAACCTGCAAGCAGGACATAAGTATCCAAGCATGGCCACCTGTGATTCCTAACAAGTGGTACACAGAGGCATATTATTTCTGACCGTGGAGGTGGAACATAACCGTTGTGGCTAGTAGCCATTGATAGCCTTGTCCTCCAAGAATTTATCTAAACCTCTTTAAAGCCACAGTTACAGGTAGGTAGCCGTGTTGGTCTGAGTCGAAACAAAATTAAAAAATTCCTTCAGTAGCACCTTAAAGACCAACTAAGTTTTTATTTTGGTATGAGCTTTCGTGTGCATGCACACTTCGTCAGATACACAGAAACAGAAGCCACCAGACCCTTATGTATATTCAGAGGGTGGGGGTGATGGGAATGGGTGATGGGCTGATAGGAGTGGTAAACCTGTTGATGACTGTTAACGACTGCAATTGGTCTTGCGGGGGGGGGGAAGCAAGGGCTGAGGTGCTAAGGAAAGCTTGATCATGTATAATGAGATAAGAATCCTATGTCTTTGTTCCTTCCAGGTGGCTCTATGGTTTTAAGCTTGCTAATGAGTTGCAATTCAGCAACTTCTCTTTCCAGTCTGTTTCTGAAATTTTTCTGTAATAAAACAGCTGCTTTGAGTTTTTGTATAGAATGTCCTGGGAGATTGAAGTGTTCTCCTACTGGTTTCTCTGTCTTGTGGTTCCTGATGTCAGATTTGTGTCCATTTATCCTTTGGCGTAGGGTTTGGCCTGTTTGGATGGCCATCCAAGTTGGGACCCATCATTGTCTCCTGTGGCAGCGAGTTCCATAGTTAACTATGAGCTGCTTGAAGAAGTACTTTATCTCTCCTCAAGTTTTCAACATTCAGCTTCTTAATTCCTGAAAATAAAGTTGCTTTTTTGCAGATGAAACAGATGAAGTAGTTAATGTATCTGCCGCAGAGAATGGCGTTGGCGTCATACTGGAATAAAGCCTTCCATCCTCACTAGGTTGTCTACTCAGTGTAAGTAAATTCTATTTTAACTTTCTTCTTCACCATAAATCCCTGAAGCCTGATCTCCTTTTTTTACCCCTGGCTTATTCTGTGTTCTCAAAGTCAATTGAATACTTTGTTAGGTAACAGAGCAGCAACGTTTTATACTGGATTCAAGGTGAGGGGTAAGTGCCACTCTCGATAGAATATAAATCAATAGCGGAGGGATTATTTCTGTCTCTCTCCTTAGCAATACAGCGCCAGCATCTTGTTTGTCTTCAGTGCTCTGACAGATCTGCACTTAGAGGACTTTATAGATCGTTCATAAAATAACCCCAAGTCATTTTCTGGGTTCTGAATTTTAGCATATAGAATATTTCCTGCTTTGATTCCATGATGGATGGTTCTCACGGGGCTGCATTTGAAATGTACTAGGCCAGTATGGACAATCTAAATCTTTACAAAATGCAAGTGTGTTTATTACTCTTCTATGTTGTAGGGTGTTCCTACTGGAATAATATAACAATAATCCAATCCCAAACCCCTGATGCTGTGTCCACACTATACTGAGGTCCTCAGACTTGGTTCCTCTACCTTTCAGTAACTGGGAGTGATGCACAGTGTTGAGAAGGCAGGAGAGCAAAGTAGCTGCCCCTGGCTCTCCTACAGACATGGAGGGAGCCCAACTCATGCAGGACGCGCCAATGGGGCATTTGCCCCATTGGCATGTCACCAACAATGGAAGAAACACAGAGAACTAGGCAGCAGTCATGGGCCTAAAGCCAAGGAACCACATAGTGCTTCCTGTTAAAGTAACAACTAAAACACACAGGTACCCAGGTGGCGCTGTGGGTTAAACCACAGAGTCTAGGGCCTGCTGATCAGAAGGTCGGCGGTTCGAATCCCTGCAATGGGGTGAGCTCCCGTTGCTCGGTCCCAGCTCCTGCCCACCTAGCAGTTCGAAAGCACATCAAAAAGTGCAAGTAGATAAATAGGGACCGCTCTGGCGGGAAGGTAAACGGCGTTTCCGTGCGCTGCTCTGGTTCGCAGGAAGCAGCTTTGTCATGCTGGCCACATGACCCGGAAGCTGTCTGCGGACAAACGCCGGCTCCCTCGGCCTATAGAGCGAGATGAGCGCCGCAACCCCAGAGTCGGACACGACTGGACCTGATGGTCAGGGGGCCCCTTTACCTTTACCTAAAACACACAGGAAGTTGCTAGTTCAATTCCCTCCATGAACAGAACATTTCATCCCCTTCCCAGGCCCCCGGTTGAAAAAAGAGAGAGGCATAAAACCAGGCAAGGGAACTCTGAAGTCTGCAAAGCAGGTGCAAGCATGCTCAGAGGTTGCTGGTTCAACTCCCCGCAGTAGGGGGGAAAACATTTTAGCTCTTCCCCACGCACCCTCATTTTATAGAATTGTAAAATCTTGTCCAACCTCCTACAATGCAGGAATTTCGGCTAAAGCATCCATGACAGAGCCATCCAACCTCTACTTTGAAACCTCTAAGGAAGGAGAGCCCACCACTGTCTGTTCCACTGTCAGACAGCTCTTACTCTCAGAAAGTTCTTCCTGACGTTTAACTGGGATCTCATTTGAAGCCATTGGTTCAAGTCCTACCCTCTGGAGCAGGAGAGAACAAGCTTGCCCCATATGATAGCCCCTAGGGTATTTGAAGATGCCTTTCATTTCTCCTCTCAGTCTTCTCTTTTCTAGGCTAAACATACCCAACTCCTTCAACCGTTCCTCATATGGCTTAGTTTCCAGATCGTTGATCAGCTTGGTCACCCTCCTCTGCACATGTTCCAGCTTGTCAACAAACTTCTTAAATTGTGGTGCCCAAAACTGGATACAGTATTCCATTTTTTTAAAAAAAATGCTTTTACAATCAAAGTTTACATTCAAATATGAATTAACATAACAAAAATATAGGATTCCCCGAATCCTTGGACTTCCCTCCACCCCCACCCACCCCGTGGGTTCTCTTGTAACCCTCTTTCTGTTGAATCGTATATTGTCCTACATTTTTATTTTTTAAAAAACTCCATTATATCCTTAATTCTGTCACATTACAAGTGTTGTTACAATCTTGCTAATGTTTTTAATTGTTTACAGTGTTCTCCAAGATAAATTATAAATTTTCCCCATTCCTTATTAAAGTTTTGATCTTCCTAGTTTCTGACTTTTCCAGTCGTTTTTGCCAGTTCGGCATAGTCCATCAACTTGGTCAACCATTCTTCTTTGGTAGGAATTTTATCTTCCGGCTGGATACAGTATTCCGGGTCTGACCAAGGCAGAATAGAGAGGGACACTTACTTCCCTTGATCTGGACACTAGACTTCTGTAGATGTCCACTCTTGGGAAGGACCTTTACTCAAAGCATAAATGACCTTTTGCAGTAAGGTTTTTACTTCCTCGTAGCAAGGTGATCAACATCCTACTTTGTCACATTTCTTGTTAAAACTTCAGTTGGTGGGAGAAAGCCATTAGGACAGGATCAATAGCCATCTAGAGGGACCCCGATCATGGGTCTTAGGAGGGACATTTAAGGCCTTGGCTCCAGGCTGGGCCTCTGATAACTCCCTTGTGGTTCACCTAGCTAGAAAGCTAGGGAGGGAAGTTTTTAATGTGTGACATTTTAATGTATTTTAAATTTTTGTTGGAAGCCGCCAACAGTGGCTGGGGTGGGGAAACCCAGCCAGATGGGCGGGGTACAAATAAATTATTATTATTATTATTATTATTATTATTATTATTATTATTATTATTTAGTCAGCAGACAAGCTGACCAATTGTACAGTCCCTGCCTGACCCCATTGTCAACCTTGATTATAACTGTAACTAGGGGTAATAAAAATGTGGCCTTGCATTCCCCAGTCCTGCCTCTGTGTGATATTAGCTCCTGGACTCTTGCTTCTTACGCAAGGAGAGCAATGCCAGCATGTTTGGGAACATGAAGATATCCATAGAAACAAAGGGACAGGTTTCTTAGATCCCTGATCTGTCACCGGCAGCTGACAGAAAAACTTGTCAAAAACTAGTAGTTTTAATTCTGCTTCTTGCCTGCTTCATTTAGCTGCCATGTTCCCCCATCAGAGGGAACATTTTGACAAGATCCTGCAATTTTGGCTTAGCTGATGAAGCGATCATTTCGAACATCATAGCTTTGTCAGCAACGGAGCCACATTGCACAGTCCCTCCTCTCCAACCTGCTTACCCCGCCAGCTGTACTTTCAGCTCAGATCATTCACCAAATTTCACCTCTCACTG
The DNA here is from genome assembly GCF_965207765.1 of Zootoca vivipara. Classification (NCBI taxonomy): domain Eukaryota; kingdom Metazoa; phylum Chordata; class Lepidosauria; order Squamata; family Lacertidae; genus Zootoca; species Zootoca vivipara. The sequence continues at coordinate 11,009,556 of NC_142583.1, read as the reverse complement.
GCTGCTTGCATTTTCCCAGGGAGCTGTCCCCTTCCAACGTGATTTCCAACCTTCCACGTACTTTGAGAGAGAGAACGTTTACCAAGGTCAGTAGGTCTGTCATCTTTCCACATCCCCCATCAGTGTGCCTCCGCATCGCAAGCAGGTTATTGACTAACCCTCCGAGGAAAGAGTGCGGCAGTTCTCTTGATGTCTGCGGATCAAACTTTTTCACAATGTCCCACAACTGGACCAATTTAGATTTGCAAGCCGGCTCATCATCAAGACTCTGGGGCTGTCAAGCTATGTTGATAAGTGGGATTCAGAAGTCAACATCTCCCAATGTTTATCCCAAGATTTTCTTATTCAAAGGTAACAACTCTTTTGCATGAGGAAGAAATTGCAGTGCTTTGAAATGCATGTCAAATCATCCAACCAGTTTCTCATGTCACACTGGGGAGAAGATGAGTACAGTCAGGAAAGGACAGTGCATGATGCAATATACTCTCTTTTTTCATTTTTTCAGGCATTTTTTTTAATTCTTCATCAAAAGTTTATCCCTCTCTCTTTTCTAAAACCTGAAATTTCCAAAACAGTGCCAGTGTATTAAAATAGAAGTGAACACACAGTTGGTAAATTCAGGTAAGAATGATAATAACAAGACAACATATGCTTTGGCCCAAATAAATCCATCAAAAGTTAAGAATTTTACAGTTGGAGTCAAATATTTAGCGAGTGAGTGAAAATGGTGCAATGGCTTCCTTTATATTCAAACCTGTGCCCCAAGGCTTTGACACTTTGCCTGCCCTCCCTGCTATGTGTTGGAGCACTGAGGATTGGCCACAAATGAAGGCCTACCTTTTTTGCAGGTAGGTAGCCGTGTTGGTCTGACGTAGTCGAAACAAAAAAAAAATTCCTTCCAGTAGCACCTTAGAGACCAACTAAGTTTGTCATAGGTATGAGCTATTGTGTGCATGCACACTTCTTCAGATACCTTTTGCAGTATATTATGTATTATACTCTTATTTGGGTTCCTTTTCTGTGTCGTTATTTTATGCAGTATACTGAAAAGTGAAGTCTACATAAGTTTGTGTGTACATTGGCTATTTTTTATGCTCTAATTTTGCATTTGTTTAGTATAGGTAAAGGGACCCCTGACCATTAGGAACAGTAACAGACAACTCTGGGGTTGCAGCGCTCATATCGCTTTACTGGCCGAGGGAAATGGCGTACAGCTTCGGGGTCATGTGGCCAGCATAACTAAGCCACTTCTGGCGAACCAGAGCAGCCCACAGAAACGCTGTTTACCTTCCTGCTGGAGTGGTACCTATTTATCTACTTGCACTTTGACGTGCTTTCGAACTGCTAGGTTGACAGGAGCAGGGACAGAGCAATGGGAGTTCACCCCGTCACAGGGATTAAAACCGCTGACCTTCTGATCGGCAAGCCCTAGGCTCTGTGTTTTAGACCACAGAGCCACCCGCATCCCCTTGCATTTGTTTAGTCACATACTAATAAAAAATGGGGCAAAAAGGAAGAAATTGCAGCATTTTCCAGCAGGGAAACAACCCAGGGGGGAATGGGGGGCAGTGGGGGAGGTCCACAGTATATGAGGGTTAACTCTTCCCTCCACAGCTGTAAACCGACTCAAATGCCCTCCCCCATGGACCAATTAAGTTTGAAAGGAGCCTCCCATTGGCAGAGATGGGAGACTGTTTTCAAGCCTAATTTCTGCACAACAGAAATTCCAGCAGAGGTTATGCAATGATTAACTCTCTTCTCCCTAGCTGTGACAAGGGAAACAAGGAAATTACTATAACTTCCCTTTGTTATGACTTTATTGTTCATGTCTATTGTTTCAAGAAGCCAGGGTGTGCAGTTGGAAGATGAGTGGGTGAGCAGAGGTGGTAAATGGTTGCGTTCAAAGTGCTCGAAGGGGACTTATTGTAGCTCGTTGATCTGACTATACCAGCTGCTACAGGCACCTGGGGAGCTCAGAACACAATGATTACCTCTCAGACTTCAAAACCTTGCCCACCCCAGATCATTTCTCAAAAACGCTAGTATTCACTATACTTGAGCATAGAAGAACATTGCTTGCAATTGCGATGACTAGAACAGTCAAATGGAGGCATATCTCATTTCTTTTTATTCTGTTTCTAAATTTGATCCGGGACGCAGATGGTGTCGTGGTCTAAACCACTGAGCCTCTTGGGCTTGCCAGTCAGAAGGTTGACGGTTCGAATCCCCGCGATGGGGTGAGCTCCCGTTGCTCAGTCCCAGCTCCTGCCAACCTAGCAGTTCGAAAGCACGTCAAAGTGCAAGTAGATAAATAGGTACCGCTCCAGTGGGAAGGTAAACGGCGTTTCCATGCACTTCTCTGGTTTCTCCAGAAGCGGCTTTGTCATGCTGGCCACATGACCTGGAAAAACTGCCTGCGGACAAACGTCAACTCCCTCGGCCAGTAAAGCGAGATGAGCACCGCAACCCCAGAGTCGTTCGCGAATGGACTTAACTGTCAGGGGTCCTTTACCTTTACCTTTTAAAATCTGATCCACTTAAGAAACATCTGGAAATTGACACAGGGGTGGTGGAGGAGGTAATAGTTCAACATCTATAATATTCCATCACAGATACATTTTAATCTATTGTCCCATATTTGTGCATATTCCTAATGGGACAGGGACAATTGACAGGCTGTACATTTTATACTTCTGCGCACAAAATTATAGAAAGCTGTATTGAAGAGGGAAGCTGAAAGCAGCAGGCAAAAGGCAAACATTTTGCTTCATCTACCCAAGGAAAAAAAGTGATCAACGGCGTTTTTCCTCCTTAATGCCTATAAACAGCTTAGTGGAAGAATAATGCTTTTCTAAAATGATGCATACTGCTAAGAAATGTTTCCTTTTAGGGAAAACATATACAAAGATTAGGACTATCTCTGTGTGCCATGGTTTTGCACTGAGTTAGAGCCCAGATAATTATCAGAGTGCCAAATGATGTAAATCAGAGCAAAAAGATTTTACAGAAGCATCACTCCAGTTGCATTTCAAGACGAGTCATTGACTTATGTTGCAAATGAGCCTTCTAAAAGGAAAGGCATTATTACCTACAAACATAGACTGGAGAAGAACTTCCACCTAGCCAGAAGTGTACTGGCTTAGCCAGAACTCCATCATTCCTCCAAAATAGGGACGTCTGCCACTCTGGGCAGCTTCCAACATATATAAAAACATTATAAAACAGTTTAAAGAACTGTATAGTTGTGTCCTTAGCTCAGGCGTCGCATAACTCCATTCCCTCCACCATTCCTCTGATGAAAATAGTGATGTCCTAAGGAAAAGCGGGACATTCTGGGATCAAATAATAAACCAGGATGCCTTCTGTGAATCCAGGACTGTCCCTGGAAAATAGGGACATTTGGAGGGTCTTTAGGTTTCTCTCCTAGTGTATGGTGGCCCCAATTCATACTCTTCTTTCCCTTCCTGCACCATGAAGGTTGCAGCTTTTGAATCCACTGGGCTGTCTGAGAGAGTTTTGCCAATTCATAAGAGTACTAGCTGGCCCTGCCAGGCGTTGCTATGGCTATGTATGTGGAGTATGTGGTGGTTGTGGGGGGGTGTGGTCTGTCTTTCTCAGGGGCCTTGCATGGCTATCAGGGTGGCTGTGGTGGGGGCGCGGCCCGGCATGCCTCTGTTGGAGTGGCTCAGGCCGTCTCTCATGTATTTGGCGGTGGTTGATTCGGAGACGGGGCGTGTGCGGCAGTGGTGGTGGTGGGGGGTCTGGCCTCTGTGTAACGGTGGGACCCGGTGGGTCTTGGGGAGGACACACTGCCGCCGTAGTTTGAGGAGGATTCGCCGTGGTGGTGGTTATTGAATGGGGAGTTGGATGACGTCACCAACCGCCCCATGCCCTGGAAGGAGGAGGTTCTGGGTAAATTCCCAGCATCCCCAGCTTTCTTATTCTGGACTTTGGAAACTCTGGGTTTTACCTGCTTTGATACCCCTCCCTCTGTTTTCCCCGGGGAGTGTTGGCCCCTACCCCGTGTAGCTCCATATCTTGGGCCCCACCCTTGGAACAGGAGCTGTATGAGTCATGTATTATAGCTGTATTGAGGTCTGAAACAGTGCGTTTTTCCTAATTTATGTGTCACAGGTATGACATCTGTCTACACAAAAGTATGTGATCCCTCGCATAATTGCATGTGGTGTTGTGTCCAAATTTGAACACAATCGGTCAAGCGGTTTCGGTGAAAAGTGGAGACCCACAAACATGCCCCTTTTACATTTTTATATATACCGGTATAGATAATGGAGAAGGCTTTCTGTTAGGAATGCTTGAGATGTGCTTTGCTTAAACTGGCCTCATTTGCACCTCTTTTTTATACATTTTATTTATACTTTTCAGATATATACATTTCACTGATTTTACATTCATTTTGACATTTTAAAATTAACTTCCTTCCCCCTCTTTCTGCAGTTCCTTAAATTTATTTTTAATATCTTCTGCATATCCAAATTAACTTAACCTGTGTGTGTATTTATTTATTTATTTATTTATTTATTTATCTATCTATCTATCTATCTATCTATCTTCTGTATTTATATACTCTTATATAGCTGCAGGTTATTACAATAATCCTGCCAGTGTTTTTATCTGTTTACAATTTATCTGTAAATATTAAATAAACCATTTCCATTCTTTTATAAAAAGTTTGTTGTTTTGAGTTCTTATTCTTCCGGTAATTTTCACCATTTCTGCATACAGTATTCCATAAGTTTTTGTATTCATTCTTCCTTTATTGGGACTTCTGCTTCTTTCCATTTTGGGGCAAGTAACATACTTGCTGCTGTAGTCGTGTACATGAATTAATTTCTATATAATTTAGGTAATTCTATCCCTATAATTCCCATAAGAAAGGCTTCTGGGTTGTTGCTTTTACCAACGTTATTTTAAACATCCTTTTCCTTTCATTATATATCATTCCCCAGTAAGCCTTAACCTTACTACAAGACCACCACATATGACAAAAAGAACCATCTTTCTCTTTGATTTAGTTTTATACATTTTTGCCAGTTTACTCAGTGTTAGATACCATTGATATATCATTTTCATTTTATTTTCTCGTAAACCAAGGGTCCTCAAACTACGGCCCGGGGGCCAAATACGGTCCAATCGTCTTCTAAATCTCTGGGTTATTTGTGGGGTCTGCCTGGTGTTTTTACATGAGTAGAAGGTGTCCTTTTATTTAAAATGCATCTCTGGGTTATTTGTGGGGCATAGGAATTCGTTCATATTTTTTTCCCCGAAATATAGTCTGGCCCCCCACAAGGTCTGAGGGACAGTGGACCGGCCCCCTGCTGAAAAAGTTTGCTGGCCCCTGTGTAAACCATAGCATGCTGTAAATTTTATATCCCTATTCCACAATCATTTGCACCTCTTAGGCTGACTAGAAGACTATTAGAACCTAGCATGACTACCTGTATCAGTGTTCAACCAGCAACATTCATTCAAACCCTTATAGACCTTCCCTTTCCTTGAGGAAATCCAAACCAGCTTGCTCTGCCTAGGCAACCCCACCTGGATAGTTTAAACCCCTACTGCCCACCCTGTAATTAGGTCCTCTCTGACAGAGTCAAATCCCTATATCCCCATTAAATTCTAATATTCCAGGTTAAACTTCTCTGTGCGTGTACTTGTGATTGGTAGCAGCCAGGAGGCAAGCCCATGGCCTGTCCATCACATGGCTGCCCTTTTTGGTCATTGAGTTGCACTCTGGGAAGTACTGAAGCAAATGGCGATGCTGGCTGAGGACAGAATAAACAGATCTTACACAGGTAAAATAAAGGGCCAACTGCCCTTGGATGTGATCCTGGTACTCCAGTCAATAACTTTTCCACATTTAACTAGGGCACAGAGGATGCAATGCAAGACTGCCATTCACTTGTCAAGTTGGCCTTGGAGACGCAAGATTTTTTCCCCGGTACTTTATCCTATATGTGTTCTGCATTTTAAGCTAGAAGATGTCTCTGAACAGAAACCTGGATTGTCCTTTCTGTGCAGCCAGATGGTATCTGTGACTCTTATTAAAATGGTTCGTTTTCTTGGCTTTCTTGCCCATGTCTTGTCTTAGTTGCTGTTTTTTTTCTCTTACACTTATAAGAAGCTCACACAAAGTGGGGTCTTTTGTCAGGCATCAGGATATGCTAATAATGTTGTCCTGTGAGGACGATATTAAGTCTGAGGGTTTTTTTCCCCTTCACATTTTCTGTAGCTATGTGCAGATAGCTGTGTTGAAAAGGATTTTTCTCATTCTCTTTGACCATGCTATCTTGCATCTTTTACGAAAGTATTTTGAGGTGAGCTATTCTACCTCTGGTGCTGTGATCTAAACCACAGAGCCTAGGGCTTGCCAATCAGAAGGTCGGCGGTTCGAATACCCACGACGGGGTGAGCTCCTGTTGTTCGGTTCCAGCTCCTGCCCACCTAGCAGTTCGAAAGCACATCAAAGTGCAAGTAGATAAATAGGTACCGCTCCAGCGGGAAGGTAAATGACGTTTCCGTGCGCTGCTCTGGGTTCACCAGAAGTGGCTTACTCATACTGGCCACCTGACCCGGAAGCTGTCTACGGACAAATGCCAGCTCCTTTGGCCTATAGAGCGAGATAAGCGTGCAACCCCAGAGTCGTCCGCGACTGGACCTAACAGTCAGGGGTACCTTTACCTTTTTATTCTACTTCTGTTATCTTTTTTTATAACAGATTATACTCATCAAGGGAGCAAGTTCATAGCTTGCTTTCTTAGAAACTTATTCAAGAATGTTACTTGCCCAAAAAGGGAAAGAAGCAGAAGTCCCCGCAAAGGAAGAATGGATACAAAAACTTGTGGAATATCTAGAAATAGTGAAACTTACCGGAAGGATAAGACAACAATCAAGACAACATTTTTTTTATTATAAAAGAATGGAAATGGTTTACTGAATATTTACAGAAAAAAATATAAACAGATAAAAACATTGACAGGATTATTGTAACAACCTACAGTTTTATAAGAGTATATATTTAAAGATGAATAAATGAAAAAATTCCTTCCTTAAAGACCAACTAAGTTTTTATTTTGGTATGAGCTTTCGTGTGCATGCACACTTCTTCAGATACACTTGAAACAGAAGAGTCAGACCCTTATGTATATACAGAGGGTGGGGGGGAATGGGTGATGGGCTGATGGGGAATGGGTGATGGGCTGATGAATAAATGAGTAAGTTAAGTTAATTTGGATATGCAGAAGATATTAAAAACAAATTTAAGGAACCACAGAAAGAGGGGAATGAAAGTCAAGTTTTGAAATGTCAAAATGAATGTAAAATTAGTGAAATGTATAAAACCAGTGAAATGTATAAACTTTGAAAAGTATAAATAAATAATTAAAAAAAACCAGTTTGGAACTTTCATTGCCTGTGCAAAAACACGGGTAATCCCAAGGAATTTATCCAACAATGGGTGTGACTTAGTGGTTACACTCACCTCGTTAGAAAGTCATTCAGAAGAAAACCAAGGCATTCATAATATTTTTTCCCCATTCTTGCTCTAATATACCAGTATTAGTCTTTAATTGGTGGGTCAGAACCCCACAACTTGGTTGAAACAGCAATATTGCTACCAAACAAATATATGATTAAAAAAAATATGACATTTAGGCTAAAGATCTGAAAAGGTTGAAGACAATTGTCCTAGTCTAACCACAAGCTTTTTATATCTACTGTTGTGCAATTCCAGCTTCTTCCTATGAGATATGACACCGTTTTCTACCTTCACATGCTTAAGTTACAGCTGACACGTTAGACGGCTTACCTTGTGGTGTTATGCTTGGCATAGATTTCCCCTTCACTTTATGGCAGATCTTTTATGGTTGGGCAATGCACATGCAGAAACTTGCTGGAATTATGTTTACTTTGACATGGGGGCAGGAAGTGGGTCCTCTTTTAGCAAGAGCTTATGCAACTTCGTTGCAGTTCAGCTGTGGCTAAATCTGTGTCATTTAATATGCTTCACATCTGAACTCCAGATCTTCACAGCCTGCACATTAATGAAACATGTCGCTTAATTGAGCAAAGCAGAGAAAGCCTTCGACGATCAAAGGAATTAGGGATAGATGTAATAAAGAGATCATAATAAATGGGGGACACAGTATCCCCTGAAACTGTGCCATCTTGTGGGTCAGCTCGGGAAATAATTTCCTTATCTGCCTTCCATCTTGCATTATGTTCAAACACTTTAAAGATTTCACACATTTGATTTCGGCAGCACTTATATAAAAAGTTCGTTGCCACCAATGCAAAGTATTTTAAAATGCTAAATATTTTAACATGGTGGAGACTTTAGAATAATGTATTTAGGTCTGTCACAACAGTCTCCTCCTTTAAAAAAACACAACAAAACCTTTTTTAAAAAAAATTCCACTTTGACAATCCAATCAAATCACATTAAATATTCCAAATCATACATATACATATCAAATATTCCAAATATTCTGCCAAATTATAAAAAAAGATTGGTACTTCCCATACGTCAAGCTTGGAAGGCCCTCATCTTCATAACACTACTGCATTTCTTAGTAATTTTCAATAATTCTTTTATTTCTTTCTGTTGTTATCCTTCATCCTTTCACAGCCTCTGAGTTGTTTCCACAAGCGAGTTAAACCAAAATAATGTGTTTCTGTGTGGATTTTATGTCTATGATTCCCTTCCATAAGTTCACCGTATCTCCTCACACACTGGTGTTTCTGCCGAATCAATCCAAAAGTCTTTTCACTGCTGGCAGCCGCCATCTTCACATAGTTCCGATGTAATCAAGTCCAAGCGTCTGCTCATTAGTTTCCAAAACCGGTTACATCAAACCTAGCCTTTCCAGGGAAGAATTACCAAATCCAAACTCAGAGTACAAATCTAATGTCATATTAAAGGCTCATCTCCCCCTATGACTATTTATCTGCAACCCGGCAACCCGGTCTTGACCTCAACATAGCGGATTTCCAAATTGTAACTGCGGCACATCCCACAAGATTCCAGGGAAGCATCCAAGTTTTCAACAAAACTCCAGCGGCTAATGAGATCCTGCTTCTGTCTGATGTCAACAAATTGGGGAATCTTTTATTCTCATCCAAATAAATCAAAAGTCTAAACCATAATTAATATATTTTCATTTCTACACAGTTTATAATTTTAAATCCATATTAAATCGATAAATATCAAACTTTCCAATCTCGCTTGTAGTAAATATTATAGATGGTTCTTCTGGTTTTTTTTTTGTTTTTGTTTTTGCAGAGTAATATAGTGAAGCAAAATACAATAATAAAAGAGGCTCGCCCCCCCCCCTTTCTGTTCCGTCTCCACCACCCAACATGATGTTATCTTTCCTCAATTCTGTCTTCTTCTTTTTTGCATCTCAGTGGCTGGGTTTTTTAGGAGAGTAATTCTTCCCTCCTCGCTTGAAGCATGCCCACAACTTAAATCCAATTTTTCATCTTAAGAAATGGAACTTGAATCGCTCGTGGGAGCAGCGTCCAGGAGAGCCAGACACTCTCAGGGGCTTCCACCCAGTGCCCCTCCAGCCCCTCCTTCCTTCCGAATTTGGAGCTGGGTGGTTGGGCATCTGTGGATGAGACTGCGTCTTCCCATACCCCCTGGGAAGATTTTGAGAGGCTGATTACTCCCATCTCAGCCTCTGATTATCCCGTGAGAGCCGGAGCGATGGAATTTTCAGCCATCTTCCATAGTGACTCAAGTGGAAATCACAACAGTCTCCTCTCAATGAACAAAAGTGCTTAATCCATTCTTAGTGCCAATATTGTTTGTGCTTTTTCCACTTTCCCCAGGTTTTTTTAAAGAACTCATTGTAATGTCTTAAAAGTAGCTGCTAGCTCTTACAATTATTTCTCACTGCCAGTAAGTCAGTTAAAAGAAAGAAGGCAAGGAAACTTAGCAATTTGCTGATCTTCTCCCAATCTCTTTTATGCTTGTTACTTAAAAAAAATTAAACTGGAAGGAATATGTCAATAAATATTTGCAGTCCTATATTCTGAGCACCTGTAAAATTAAACCCTTTAAATAGTTTTGCTATCTTTGCTTTGCAATAGATTTCATATAACTTAATTATGTTGGAGTATTAAGAAGTTACGCTTATCAAATCCCTTCTGCCTATTTCACTTAATTATCACTCAAAAGCTGTTTTCCCTCAGTAGGCAAGAAAAGAAGAAGTAGTTTGCTGGAAACCCCAAACCACTGTTATCTATCACCACCTTTGCAGAAATCATGGAAAGAGGATTTAATCACAGGGGAAATATCTTGAAAGAGGCAAATTAACGAACGATGAGATGACTGGCTTCCTTTGCAATATGGATACATATCATCTAAAGCTTTGGTGATAATGTTCCACACTGAATAAAGGATAAGGTATAAACATGAAATGATGTGCTTTTTTTCTTAGGGATATCCTGGAAATGGGGAGGGCAAATTCAGAGATGAGCAGTGTTGGGATAACCTGGTCATTTCTAAAATAAATGTTTCTGTGTACAGTTTACAATAATGAGATATTGTGACAGTTGTTCTAAGTTTCTGTTTCTTACTTGGTACTCTCCAAAAATGCTTTTCTAACTAGGTAAAGGTAAAGAACCCCTGGACAGTTAAGTCCAGTCAAAGGCGACTATGGGGTTGTGGCGCTCATCTCACTTTCAGCCTGAGGGAATGTTTGTCCACAGACAGCTTTCCGGGTCATGTGGCCAGAATGACTAAACCGCTTCTGGTGCAATGGAACACTGTGACAGAAGCCAGAGCACATGGAAATGCTGTTTATCTTCCCACTGCAGTGCTACCTATTTATCTACTTGCACTGGCGTGCTTTCGAACTGCAGGAGCTGGGACAGAGCAACGGAGCTCACCCCATCGCGGGGATTCGAACCGTCAACCTTCTGACTGGCAAGCCCAAGAGGCTCAGTGGTTTAGACCACAGCTTCTCTAACTAATACCACTTGTGGGACATTTTGAGTTTTTCTACAAATGAGTTACTGTCATAAAAGCCAGGGCTGCATACATGAAGGTCTCATTGTATTTCCCACAACAACCATTTTAAAGTCAGTTCGGTTGAGGGTAGGAATAGGGCAGATTTCCCCCCCCCCCTAGTTTGCACTGAAGAAGTGTGCATGCACACGGAAGCTCATACCAATGACAAACTTAGTTGGTCTCTAAGGTGCTACTGGAAGGAATTTTTCTTTTTCTTTTTTTATGTTTTGATGGCAGACCAACACGGCTACCTACCTGTAACTTAACCTAATTCACATTTTCTAAAACAGTACCTGGCATCCTTCAGAACTGACACGTTTCCGAGCACAATTCAAAGTGTTGGTGCTGACCTTTATAGCCCTAAACGGCCTCGGTCCAGTATACCTGAAGGAGCGTCTCCACCCCCATCATTCTGCCCGGACACTGAGGTCCAGCGCAGAGGGCCTTCTGGCGGTTCCCTCACTGAGGGAAGCAAAGCTACAGGGAACCAGGCAGAGGGCCTTCTTGGTAATGGCACCCGTCCTGTGGAACACCCTCCCATCAGAGGTCAGAGAGATAAACAACTACCTGACATTTAGAAAATACCTAATGGCAGCCTTGTTTAGGGAAGTTTTTAATCTGTGATATTTGATGTATTTAAATGTTTGTTGGAAGCCGCCCAGAGTGGCAGGGGAAGCCCAGCCAGATGGGTGGGGTATAAATAATAATTATTATTATTATTATTATTATTATTATTATTATTATTATTATTATTTCTCCAAATTTTTTAGTGTAGTTCTCTGTCCAAGCAATGTGAATGCACATCCTAGGGCAAATTATGCATATTACATACCGTCCAAAATTTATCCGATGAAAATAGGGATGACCCATTCCATGATAATGTTACTATTTATACCCCACACATCTTACTGGGTTGCCCCAGCCACTCTGGGCAGTTTCCAACATACAGTATATAAAAACATAACAAAACATTGAACATTTAAAGAACTTCCCTATACAGGATTGCCTTCAGATGGGGGGTTGGATAATTCTCCAGTGAAAATAGTGACATCCTAAGGAAAAGTGGGACATTCCAGGATTGAATGGAAACTGGGCTGGCTTCTCTAAATCAGGGATGTCCCTGGAAAATAGGGACAGTTGCGGGGTCTGATATTACGGCATATATTAGTGAAACTAGCATACAGTATATTGGGGAAATTTTATTTGCAAAAACATGTACATTAGGTATAGTTATACACAAAATGTGTCTTTCTTAGAAATCTGCCAATGAATTTTCAAAACAACTTGTAAAAAATTACAAATAGATGTGGAAATGTGAAGAACTGAACATAAGAAAGGAAAAGGGAGAAACTAGGATAAATTGGAATTGCCAACCCCTAGCTGAGTGATAATAATTTCTCCAGGGTTCTTCATTGATGACTGGGAATTTGAACCCACAACTGGCCAGCGCAAGTCTAGTGCTCTGTTCTCTCAAATATGTGGCAAATGTACTGAGATGCAGTCTGCTCCTTCAATTTCATCTGGCCATTTTAGCACGAACAAATTAAAGAGAGATAAAAAGCTACTTTGGTAATTGTACTTTGGGAAATAAGGGAAGGTGCTCTGCTTAATGATATAGTGATTTAAGGAATTTAGGAAGTACATGAATCCACAGTTAAAATTAAATGCAAGAATGAGATCTGTGAAGAAAAAGATTAGCCGTGTGGGAAATGATTATGGGGTCTTAAGAGAGATCAGGAAAAATATATGACAAAAGAGGGAGGAAAATATTGAAAAGGTTAGCTGTCGACATAATTGCCATGCATATACAGAATGTGGCTCATGCTCAGCAGATGTGATTCAGGCTGTGGATCAGATATGGGCAAAAGGATAATCAAGCCGAGCGAATGCTTATATGGATTCTCCTTTCTGTGGAACTGAGGGTCTGTGCATCCGCTTGCAAGCTTTGAAATCATAACAAAGGTTGAATGGAAGTGAATTCGGACCTGAATTCAGCCCCGGGTTGCTGGACCAAGCCTACCCCAAAAGATTTTTCTGACCATTAGGTCCAGTTGTGACCGACTGGGGTTGTAGCGCTCATCTCACATTATTGGCTGAGGGAGCCAGCGTACAGCTTCCAGGTCATGTGGCCAGCATGACTAAGCCACTTCTGGCGAACCAGAGCAGCACACGGAGACGCCATTTACCTTCCCGCCGGAGCGGCACCTATTTATCTACTTGCACTTTGACGTGCTTTCGAACTGCTAGGTGGGCAGGAGCTGGGACCGAGCAACGGGAGCTCACCCCGTCACAGGGATTCGAACCGCCGACCTCCTGATCGGCAAGCCCTAGGCTCTGTGGTTTAACCCACAGCGCCACCCACGTCCAAGTGTAATATATATATATATATATATATATATATATATATATATATATATATATATGTATATATCCATTCAGGGGTCCTTTTACCTTTACCTTTTAGGCTTGCTAAGATGTACAAGACTGAACCAGATAAGTGTTGGAGATGCGAAGAGGTGGAGGGAACGTTCTTTCATATGTTGTAAACTTGTAAAAGGGTAATAGACTATTTGGAAATGATCCATAATGAATAGAAAAAAATGTTTAAAAGTACTCCCTCCCCCCTAAAAAACAAACAAAAACCCAGTCCTTTCTGTTGGGGATAATTCAGACTGAAATTCCCAGGTGTCCAAAAAGGTTATTTATGTATGCTGCTTACTGCGTCCCCAAAATGGAAAATGAGCGAGGTCCCAACCAAAGAAGAATGGCAACTTAAACTGATGGAATATGCAGAGCTTGCGGATCTAACATATAGAACATGTGTTTAGAGAAGATTGGAAAATGTTTATTGAATATATGGGAAATAATTGTGTACAGCTGAAACCACTGGCAGCATTAAGATAAATTCAACAGTGTAAACATGTTTTGATGGATGCAAGAATGGAATACTGAATGGTATTGTTTTTGTAAAATATGCAGGGATTTATGATATGTAAAATGTACCATGGAAATAGAAGAAGGGAAGTCATTGATATGTTAAGGATGTAAAATAAGTATTTTAAATTGTAAAATAGAAAATTTAATAAAATATATTGCTCGGCTTTCCTTTGGACCACATCAGCGAGGCTGGGGGGGGGGTCATGTCACCTGGGTGCCCTGGAGAGGTCACTTCGGGGCTGGCGATACAGCAAAAGCAACCCGGGAGACAGCAGTTACGAGCTACCGGTCTCTGCAGCCACAGCAGCTGCTGTGATTCTCCACAGGTTTGACTTCATCCCCAGAGGTGTCTCAAGACAGATAGATGCCAGTGACCATGAAGTACGTGATCAAATTCTTGGGCCATATCATGTTGCAGAATTAGACCAGCTGCTGATTCTTTAAGGTTCCATCGCATTGTTCCATCACATTGTTCCATCACTTCTGTCAAGGCACATTCTCATAGCTGCCAAGTACCCCGTTTTCCCCGGGAAACCCCCGTTTTTACTTACCTTTTCCCGGTGGTCCCCCGTATCACTTCGTCTCCCGTTTTTCTCCGTTATTTTCTCCTGCCGGCGGCCTTTTTTTTCCTTTCTGATTTGCCCTTCTATGGGCACCAAAAATGGCCACCGCCAGCTTCAAAAGTCGCATCTACGCATGTCCGGAAGTGCATAGAAGCAACTTCCGGTGTCGGCGGCGGCCATTTTTTGTGCTCATAGATGGGCGGAGCGACACTGGAAGTTGCGTCGGCGCACTTCCTGACATGCGTACAAGCGACTTTCGAAGCCGGCGGCGGCCATTTTTTGTGCCCATAGAAGGGCAAAGTGACACCGGAAGTTACGTCGACGCACCTTCCAGTGTCACACGGCTGCCGGTCCCGGGTTCTGCAGTCCGGGACTTGGAAGGTAAGCATTCTTCATATCCACATGGTGGACTTCCCTTCTGGAGCTGTTTAATAACAATGGAAAGCCTGCCTTCATTTTCTCCTATCTGCAGAGAAAAGTACCCAGAGAAAGGCTTCCTGATGTAAGGAGAAGTCATTTTTCTCTCCCCCCCAACCCCCCCAAAAAGATTGTGATGACAAGCTAAAAAGGTAAGGTTTGGGGGGTTGATTGCATTTTATACACTAAATGTGCCTGGTTCATAACCACCATTATGAATAAGTGATAGAATCCCCAGCTTCTGCAAATAAATAGGGTAGGGTTTTATGCAAGCCATAGCTTTCTTTTGAGGTATCACGCTTTCTCAGCACTCCCTCGAGTGGATGGTGATACCAATCTTTTCAACTGGGGAAGAGGGAGCTGTTTTTATGCCTTCTGTTCGTAGCTTTTCCTAATTACTGCTTCAACTGCTGACTGCGGGGAGAAAGCAACACTCTGACAATTGACAGATGGCGTTCCAAGTTTAGCAGGCCAGATCTGAGCACGCTTCCAATTTGCATCAGGTAAGGAGCCCGGCCAGAATGGCTCAGCCACACAAGATGAAATGAAAACCACGTCTGAAAATGATTTCACCTTTTAGCCGCCGCCGTTATCTGAACTGCCAGAAAAACTATTGGAGTTAAAAGCAGAGGGGGCTATTAAAATTTCTATTATTGAGTTTTGCTATTTTCCTGTGGGCAGAATTACAAGTAATGATTTAAAAAAAACAGAGTTTGCCTCCAAACACTCTGCCCATGTCAGGTTTTCCCTTCCTTACCACTTGTTCTGACATCAACCACCATTTTGTGTGCTTTCCCACAGAAATAGTCAATGATGCAGCACGGAGGGCAGGAGAACCTGGAACAATGGAAAGCCTGCCTTCATTTTCTCCTCTCTGCAGAGAAAAGTACCTGGAACATGATGCCATCACCCATAGTTCTGTGCTCTTTGTAAAATGATTTAAGGTTCTTGGTCTATATAAAACTGGCCACTCTATTTTTTTATTTTATTTTTTATTTAAATTTAAAAATTCTCTTTATTGGTTCTGTAAACTAGTGGGTAAGAAGGATGAAGACACAGCTCTCAAAACAACCAGCTCTTTATTCTAGCTCTGAGTCCAGACTGAACAGTAGCTTAGCCAACTGGCTTATATAGTACTCAGTAACTTGCAACAGTAACAAACTTCCCCTAGCTACCCAATCCGTGAACAGCACTCTCAATCCTTCATTTGCATGTTGTGGACCGGAGTGAGAACTGCAGCCACAGTGGGTAGGGTAAGAACTGCAGCCATTGTGGCCAGAAGGAGTACTGCAGTTAACTTAATACATAACAGGTTCCTTTAAAAAATACAAACAACAACAAAGGGGAAAAAGAGGATACAAAAACCATAACATAAATGATATAAATAACATAAATTCAGATTTAAGCCACCCAACGTAAAATAATGCATAACTTAAATTAAATCAAATCCATTGGGCAAATTGGACAAATTAAACTATACACATGACAATAAGTCAAAACAAAACCCCCAAACATATATATAAAATATAAACATAACAATATGCTCACCATGTCTTAAAATCAACTTCCAGTCACTAGTATATCATTTCCCTTATTGTATATACATAACTTGCTTTGCTTCTTATGTTTTTTTTTAAAAAACAAACTAACTAATTAATTGATTACTTCATCTCTCAACCTATATTTATATTCCCTTGTACTTTCTTAATCAAAGCAAATCACTAACTTTGTTTCTATCCCTTCTTTTTTAAAATACTCTTCAACATATTTCCATTCAGCTTTTAACCTTTGTTCCTAATTGCTGCTGTCATCCTTGCCAAATTCATGAATTCCACTAATTTTATCTGCCACTCCTGGGTCGTTGGTATTTCCTCCCCTTTCCACTTTTGGGCTATAAATAATCTCGACGCTGTACAGGCATATAAAAAAATATTTATCCTATCTTCGAGTATATTTTCTGGGATCAAACTTAATAAAAAATACTCGGGTTTTTTTCCTAAATGTTACTCTCAATAAAACTGGTCACTCTAAATAGGGGGCTCCTGTGGGAACGGCATATGTTTCAGAGATTATTCATGGCCAAACCACTGTGGTCAGTTTGTGCCCACCCAGGGATGGCTGTGGCAGAATTCCTGCATTGCAGGGGCTTCAACTAAATGACCCTCTGTTTTACAATTTAAAATACTAATTTAAACATCCTTAAAATATCAATGACTTCCCTTCTCCTCTTTCCATGGTTCATTTTGTATATCATAAATCCCTGCGTATTTTACAAACACTAAACCATTCAATATTCCATTATTGCATCCATCAAAACTTATTTACACTGTTGAATTTATCTTAATGCTGCCAATGTTTTCAGCTGTACACAATTTCCCCTCATATATTTAATAAACGTTTTCTAATCTTCTCTAAATGTATGTTCTTCTTTTTCTCTTATTCTATAAATTAAATCCTCAAGCTGTGCATCTTCTGTCAGCTTACGTTGCCATTCTTCTTCAGTTGGGACTTCACTCATTTTCCATTTTTGGGTTAACAAAGCATGGGCCGCAGTAGTGGCATACATAAATAACCTTTTTGGACACCTGGGAATTTCCGTCTGAGTTATCCCCAACAAAAAGGACTCTTGAGTGTTTTTGGAAAAGTACATGTAAACATTTTTTTCAGTTCATTATGAATCATTTCCCAATGCTCTTTTACCCTTTTACAGGTCCACCAAATATGAAAGGACATACCCTCGACCACTTATCTGATTCAGTCTTATACATCTTAAGAGGACCCCGACCCCCCATCCAAAGAATGACTATCACCAGTGCATGTAAGAAAAATAAATAAATCACATTTTCATTTTTTTTAATCAGCAGTACTGTTTGATTGATTTTACAGTACAGTACCTTGTTTATTGCTTTCATTTTATGGATCAATGGCCTCATTAGACAGTAAAATTCATGTTAAATTGCTGTTTTAGGTTTTTTTAAAAAAAGTCTGGAATGGATTAATCAGTTTTGAATTACTTTCGATGTGAAAGCACGCCTTGGTTTTGGAACGCTTTGGTTTTGGAACAGACTTCGGGAACAGATTAACCGCTCCTCCCCACTGTGTCTCAGTGTTCCTAGTGTAAAATTCAGCTTGGAGGAAGATGGTGGCAAAACTAGAATTAGTTGGCTCTGCTGGCTTCTCTGGCTTCTGCTCTACATCCCCAGCAGGGCTGTCTTAAGCATATCTGGTGCCTTGGTGCAAAGATCCCTCCGGCGCCCGCCCCCACCCCGTTTCCCAGCGTGGCTGTCTGGTGGGCGCTGGCGCCCCCCTGGTGTTGGATTTTTTGAATAGTCAAGTTACTTTAGAGCTGGTCTAATGTAAATACTGTCTGTTTAAGAGAAACAGGTGCCGGTGATTTCTGTTAATTGCTCACAGGCGTGGGCTCTGCTCTTTGTATATAAGGCTCTGCCAGAAAGCCTTCTGTATCTCTGAGTTGAATGTATCTCTCAGTAGATCACTCTCTCAGTTAAATATCTCTCAGTGTGATTTAATTCTCAGTTTAAGAGATTCCTAGTTGAATCTTAGTATGAGAGTTGTTTAGTTATAAAGCTAGTTTGCTGTTAATTCTTGGGTAGTTTAATGGGAGTTATGTGGGAGTTTGTGGGAGGTTTGGAATGGTTTGAAGGTTGGAATGTGGGTGGATAAAAAGTTGCTAAGAGAGAAAGCATTTATCTTTAGTTTAAAGCATAGCTGCCAAGTTATCCCTTATTTTAAGGGATTTTCCCTTATGCTGAATAAGCTTCCTCGCGAGAAAAGGGAAAACTTGGCAGCTATGGTTTAAAGTCTCTTTAGAGTCAGTTTGTTTTTCAGTTAAAGAAACCCAACCGTTTCTATTTTCATCTGTATACTTTTAAAAATGTGCAGCTAGTAAGGGGTTTCATATAAGGGAGATAATTCCCAACGCTCTTGGTGGTGCTTTCTTAGCCAGGTCGACTTCTGACTGCGTATCCTCTGCGTGAAGCGTACTTTAACGGGCCGCTGGAAACTGGGATATATGATTTAGGTTAAGCAGGTTTCAATACCCAGTTTTCTCCAATATTATTCTTATTATATATATTTTTTCCCAAAACGTGGCACCCTGCGCCACCCAGCCTTGCCGTAGGGCCAGCCCTGGTCCCCAGTGCTGCTTACCTTCAATCAGGTAGCTGGATCCCATGCCCTTATACTGTGCCAGGGATATTAGGTGCCAACTAATGCCACCTTTGTACCAAGACACTGATTCCTTGTGGACACCGCAGTGGCAAAGTCTGACTGCCTCTGTTATTTAACTTTATATACAATATTATTTGCGCATTCACCTTTGCAGATAGTAAAGGATAAAGTGTGAATCATTCACTCCTGCCAGGGAAGTGGTGTTTTGCTTCAGAATGCCTCACACCAGGGACACACCCGCTAAATTTTTATTACTCGTACACTTTGTTGCTTACCCTTCTCTTTCTGTAACATAGGCTTACAGTGGATTACAAATTGATCAAGGCAACATCAATAAAAAAGCAGAATGCAGACTATGCTAAAATGCTGTGGAACGGAGCCATTTGCAAGTTGCTTCACAGCATTCCCAAAGCCTCCTGGAAAAGCCTCAAACCAGAAGGAACCCAAAGATTAAGTCAAATGAGACTTTAAGCAGAAGTAGTTCCAAAACTGTGTCACCACCACAACAAAAACGCTCCTTCCCCTTTCAGCAGTCTGTGTAAAAGTAGGCAAAGTACAGCGATGCCTCACAAGACGAATTTAATTCGTTCCGCAAGTCAATTCGTTTTGCGAAAAAATTGTCCACAAAACAAATTCGTCTTGCGAGTCACCATCAGATCGCAAGACCCATTCATCTTGTGAAAAATTCGTCTTGCAGGGCATTTGTCTTGTGAGGTACCACTGTATGTAAAAGCTCCTTAAAAAAAATCTGGTGATGTTCAGAGGGGCAACCCCCTTTGGACTTGCGGGCTCAATTCAGCAAATCAGGGCTCTGTGCGAGTCAGTTAACACACCTGAGCAGGGTGGCATAGGAGAAGCAGAAGCAGCATAAGGAAAGGGTAAATCTACACACAGGGTGGGGGGGGCGCTATAAATAAGCCAGAAATTAAATTGTTCTAACGAAAGGAGAGAAAAAACACTATGGAAAATCACATAGAATTTTATTTTACTCTCCCGCGCCATCTAGTGTTTCCTGTTTATAACGCATTCAAGACACCGTTTCCTTACTAATGTAGCTGAGTCCAAAGTCTTCTGTAGCTTCCAATGCTGCTGCTTCTGTTCACAGCTGTGCACGGGGAAATAAAGAGCCCACAAACTCCTTGTACAGCACCGAGCCACTGATAGGAGCCAGGTTTTCTAGCTCTCCTTTTGTACTCCAGACACGAGGGATCTGTGGCCATCCAGATGTTGCTGGCCGATGAAAGTTGGAGTCCAACAACATAGGGAGGACCAAATGATCTACCCCTGTGACACTCAAAACATGACCTATATCAAAAAATATTTAGAATATACTGGACCCCATTATGTTTGTTTACAAAGGGGCTATCTAAGGTATCTAATTGTTGGAGATGCAAAAGGAATCATGCTTCTCTAAAACATATGTTTTTTCATTGTCCTATATTGAAAGATTTTTGGCAGAAGGTAACTGAAACTATCAACAGAACTGGATGAAACAACTTTACATTTACAGAGCAAAAGATCCTGTTAAATTATATACCTAGCACATGGAGCCTTACAAAAGGACAATACAAGTGGACTCTCTGTGCCCTTACCACAGCAGAAAGACGGATACTGATGAATTGGAAAAATAAAAATGCGGCTCCCTTCTACAATTGGATTGAAGACTTATACAAACTCACAACATATGAGCAAATTGCCAGTGTGTGGGGGATCACAGGAAAGAACCACAGCAACGCGTCGCCGGGTCAGCTAGTTGCCTATAAACGCTGACTTGCCATGGACAAATTCAATGACATTTGGAATCCATTCTTACAAATACTGCCATAGGTTAAGATCTGGTGAAGTACAATAAGAACCTTGTAAAGTATACACCTCCACTCTTGATCACCTGATCAACAGAGTGATCTCTAGTTGATTTGCACAGATCAGCTATGCAGAGAGTGGCAGTGCGCCTGTGTGTGTGTGTTGACGACACCCAACTTTTGGACACAGCAGCAGCAGCATGAAGCCGTTGGCGGCCCTAATCTAGACGCAGCGCTTTCTGGGTTTGTTTTCCATTGCATGGGATATAGTACTGGTGGCTTGTGGCTTTTGGAGAGGGGTAATATTTGCTCCATTTGCATATATAGAGATGCATAGAGGAGGCACTCCTGCAAAGCAGCAGATCTGCTACCTGGTAACAGATACCCATAGAAAAGTACCCTCCATCCCTTAAATGCCTCCAGCAAGCTCAAAGCTCTCTCGCTCTGCTATTATTGCCCTTGCCCCTCTCTCTTCTGGGCTGACTGCTAGCAGGGGCAAGATAAGGGGGGCGATGGGGGCGGTACGCCCTGGATGTCACCACTGAAGGGGTGACAAAATGGTGGGTGGCACTCACCACGGGGTCTTCAGCGCGCCCAAGCCACGCGTCTCTCCTGGGAGTGGATTGGGCGCTCGCAGGCTCCACATTGCCCCAAACGGTCCGCCCACCGCCTCTCCCTCAGCTGTAGGGCAGCTGAATGGGAGGAGGGAGGCAGTCTCCCCAGAGGCCCCGGGGAGTGTCCTGCCCCGGCTCGCCCCACCCCTGGGTGCAGGGCATGCACCCGATCGGCTTGCTCCGCTGCTGACTGCTAGCTCTCGTTTTTCACACACATGCAATAATTCTCTTCTGCTGGTGCATGTGCAAATTTCCTCAGTGCTTTGGGGCATTACATTGAGAAGAATCTCAACTGCCAGACAAACATATCTCCCCAACTCTTATCTCCCATCAGGCAAGCCTTCTGAGCTATTAGGCTAAATAGGAAACGGTTGACAAGCAGCCACAACACCGTCTTCTATGGCTAAGCGGGAACATTGAGAATTATTAAGCTCGGGCTACAATACACGTATCAAGAAGCCCTGTGATAGATTGTTCAATCCTTTTTAATAGATATTGGATATCCTTGCTGTCCCAAACTATATTGATGAATCCCTGATGTATTTATTTTTAAGGAGCTGAACAAACAGTACTTCAAACCATGCATGGAAAACTGTATAATCCCCCTATTAGCCAGCAGCTTTAAATCTAATTTTGAACAAACTGGAAAGAATGATTAGATGACAAATGATCTTATTAATGTTTTCCCCTTTGCTGTACCGCTACTCCCAATTGCTGAGGTTGCTGCCTATAAACAACTTAAAGCATTTGCTCTTGATTTAGGCTAGGTACACATTAGTGGCTTAAAATGCACTGAGGTCGTTTCCCCCAATGCGTTTCGAGTCGTGTTTTTTGTGTTGCTCTACACATGGGCTGGGGGAGGGGGTGATGTCTTCACTTGATATGTGAAGACACACACACACACACCAAATTCCTAGTCAGTGAATCTGCCATCTGAGCATGTGCAATGGCCGTCTCAAAAGGACACACTTGAACTTAAGAGCAGTTCATGTTTTCAATTTGGTAGGAAGCTGGTTTGAGGGAGAACGCACCAAAAAGGGGTATTTCTCAAGAAACTGCAGGAAAAGTATGGATTGGGGTGAACGCCCTGTGCCCTATGGTTCAAACATCAGCAAAGGAAGAATGCTGGAGCCAGAGTGAATGGTAATGTGTGTTGTTGTTTAGTCGTTTAGTCGTGTCCGACTCTTCGTGACCCCATGGACCAGAGCACGCCAGGCACTCCTGTCTTGCACTGCCTCCCGCAGTTTGGTCAAACTCATGTTCGTAGCTTTGAACATGATGTGATGTGTAATGTGTACACGGCCCAAATAAATCAAATATCTCTGCTTTTCCCGTGATAAGAACAGGTGTGCAAAGACAGATGAGGCAGTAATTCCCCTTTTGCACGACATCATACTGTGTTGCATGATATTGCCTTTCAAACAAATAAGCAAGGTTTGTGACAATTGTATGCTCAGAAGTAAGTGTATTTTTGAGGTTTGATGGCTCATAATACCACTTTTATTTTAGTAATACCATAAAATTATATATCAATGGAAAGATAATTTAATGAAGAATGTAATGCAACCATTTCAATTATTATTATTCAGTTTTTTATTGTTCTATTATCTGTATTCCATCAAACGTTATAGCCAAATAACCAGAAAAGGAAGCACAGCTTGCTTAGGTTGATATGCAGTAGCTTTCCTTCATTTGAATGTATTCAATGAGCATGAGTGTTTAGAGAGCCAATCAGGTGTTATGAGCCATCAAACCTTGGAAATACCCTTTTTCCAAAAGGTTTCCACAATTTTGGCCACTAGTGTACACACTTTAAAATACAGTACACTCAACCGCTGTTAATGTCTATATTGAAATCATTGTCCATTTTAGACTATGACAGTCTAAACCCAAATTATTTTCTTATGTCTAGGAAAGCTAAAGCCACTAATAATCAATATTACTGTTAGCTAGGGATGATGGGAGTTGTAGTCCCAAAACTTCTGGAGGGCTGAGTTTGCCTATGCCTGTTCTAACATTTTCTCAGCAACTCAGATTCTTTAAGCAATGGACTAATGAATAAGCAACTGAAGAACTCTTGCCCTGATCCTTACCCTCTTTGAACGCTTTTGGGTAGAAATCAGCTTTGGAAAGCTTGTTATTTATTTAGCTTGTATTGTTTATTTTAATTTGATTCCCAGTCTTCCTTAAGTCGCAGCAACTGATGTCGTTCTCCCCAACAGTTTCCTATGCAGGTGCTAATCAGTCTGAAAGCATTAGCAAGGAACAACTTCAATCTCCTCACACGGCTGTTCTCCAGACTCTGCATTACAATCTACGATATTAAGATTTCACAAGAGAGTGATGGAAATAAGAGGGCAAATGGATGGGGGAGCTCTTCGGTATCGAAGAGTATTTCAGTATCAAAAAGTATTTACCCAACCTTCTCCTTGGCACAGAGGATTGTAGATCACTTTGTTGTAATTTCCCTTAAAAGGTAAAGGTAAAGGGACCCCTGACCATTAGGTCCAGTCATGACCGACTCTGGGGTTGCGGTGCTCATCTCCCTTTATTGGCCGAGGGAGCCGGCGTACAGCTTCCGGTCATGTGGCCAGCATGACTAAGCCGCTTCTGGCAAACCAGAGCAGTACATGGAAACGCCGTTTACCTTCCCGATATAGCGGTTCCTATTTATCTACTTGCATTTTGATGTGCTTTCGAACTGCTAGATTGGTAGGAGCTGGGGCCAAGCAACGGGAGCTCACCCCGTCACAGGGATTCGAACCACCGACCTTCTGATCGGCAAGCCCTAGGCTCTGTGGTTTAACCCACAGCGCCACCTGCATCCCTTAATTTTCCTTAGCCACCAACAAAATGGCTGCCAAAGGAAATTAACATTATATCTACTACCAGGCTAACAGTCGATACCTGTAATTCACAGCTATCCCTTTCAGATCATCAGCTCTAGCACTCCTGGTGAGCTCTAACGCAAGCCAAATTTCATTTTCCATTTTTTGCATATTACTCTTGTCCCATTCTGATGGTACCCTTCCACATTTTGACAGAGAAAAGGTGGCAGATGCCGGGGGTGGGAGGGTAAGAATATTTTAATGAACACATGAAAAATGCATACAAACCACTGGGAACACACCAGCGAGTCAGAAGCCAGGGAGCATTATTCAGATTGATGCAAAGTTTTTAAGGTATCAACTTAGCGCTGATATGAAAATCTCCAGAGCTGAATAAGACTCAGGCCTGAAAAATGTGCCCAAGATTTGCCTTCGTTTGCAGCTTTATCTATCATTTCATAAACAGCACCACAGCTTTCAAAAATAATTTTCCAGACTTTATTGTGTTCTTTTTCTAAAGACGGGTTTAATGTTTTATATATTATTATGAGTTCCCCACTTCCCCAGGCAGCAAGAGATTCAAGAAGCAGCAAAACTCCTCTCTAACTGCTCTAAATTCTACACATGCAGACTTTGTGGCAGGATCTTTCTCTTAGTTGGCTGGTGCCTTTCTTAAACTGATGGCTCCCTCACTCAGGCACACAAAGGAAGTAACCACTTTCTCCCAAACATCAGATTTCCCACCCCCACCCCCACCCCCCAAAAAACACAACAATTGTACTGGGCTATTAAAAAGCAGAGACATCACCTTGCCTACAAAGGTCCGTATAGTTAAAGCTATGGTTTTCCCAGTAGTGATGTATGGAAGTGAGAGCTGGACCATAAAGAAGGCTGATCGCTGAAGAATTGATGCTTTTGAATTATGGTGCTGGGGGAGACTCTTGAGAGTCCCATGGACTGCAAGAAGATCAAACCTATCCATTCTTAAGGAAATCAGCCCTGAGTGCTCACTGGAAGGACAGATCGTGAAGCTGAGTCTCCAATACTTTGGCCACCTCATGAGAAGAGAAGACTCCCTGGAAAAGACCCTGATGTTGGGAAAGATTGAGGGCACAAGGAGAAGGGGACGACAGAGGATGAGATGGTTGGACAGTGTTCTTGAAGCTACGAACATGAGTTTGACTAAACTGCGGGAGGCAGTGGAAGACAGGAGTGCCTGGCGTGCTTTGGTCCATGGGGTCAGGAAGAGTCGGAAACGACTAAACAACAACAACAACAAATTAACAATCTCCTTAACAGGCAATGTTCAGGCAATAACCGTAATGTTAACAATTTTAACAGAGAAGAATATAACTATATAGTAAAACAAATGCTTCTTTCCCCCAAAATATATCCCAATACAGGTCTAACTGTGCTTTAAGGAGGTGTCTACATGTGAACAGTTACCTTTACCTAATAGCCTCATAACACAGAGAGTGGCCCTCTATGCACTGGCTGGGAAGGGGAAAAAACAGAAAAGGGTATTGGATAAAATTGCTGTAAATTGTTGTCGTGATTCAGAGGTTTAAAGTGAAATCAAGCTGGATTTGAGTTTGTTAGTGTCTCTGGAAACTTGTCTCTGGTATTCATTGATGTTGGCAAATTGGATTTTAAAAAAAGGCAAAATAATATAGAATTGGATCTGTCAGAGATGCACAAAGGAAACTGTGTTTTAACGTTCAGGAACTTGGCAAAGTCTTCGCAGATTTGTATATTATGGAGGTATGTTTTGTGTTATTTTATTAAAAGTATTGTTTAATATACGTTTATGAGGACCTTTGGATAGAACAATAAACTTTACTTTCTTTTTTAAAAAAGTTCTGCAGCTCAGATCAAGTTATTTGATAAAAGCTGCATTAAAAGTTCAGCTGCTGGATAGCTCACTCAGTAGAGCCTGAGCCTCTTAATCTCAGAGTCATGGGTTTGAACCCCAAATCATGGTCCCTTCCAAATCTTCAATTCTATGATTATCTTTGAGGTATGTTTAAACCCACAAGATACTAATCAGTGTCATAGAAAAGTATTCTGTTTTCATGCAAAATGAAAAGCTTTCGTTCGTTCTTCAGCAATCCCTTTTCCAAATTGCCATTAGGCTAAGCACTTAATGGTGAATGTGACTGTCTCTCTACACAGAGGAATGACAACCCCATATAATCAATAGGTTTGTCATGCCAGATTCCTTCCCAAAGCAAGACGAGCTGCCAGTTCCTCTTACGAAACTCTCAAGGGGAATTAAATTATGTTGCTCGCTTCTTAGAAGTCCCGAAATGCAAGTTAAAGCAAGCTAAATGAGGCTCCCAATGTGCTGCTGTAAGCAAATGCTTATCTATAGCAGGGCCCTGCTAGGTTCTTCTCTAAACATTGAATGAGGCTAGCAGAGCCATCCAAACTATAAAAAGCTGGTGTGCTGTACATTGGAGTACATTACGCCAGCTTACGTTGGCCTTATTCCCACCCCCATACAGGAAGAATTTGACCTTCACCACCTGCTTGCTAAATCACACGTCACCCTGTCCTGCTTCCACCAAATCCTGGTGTTTTTCTTGGGGGGGGGGACTTACACCAGCACAAGTATTGCCAATATAAATTCTACCAGCTGAGCCCCAGCTGAGCCAGGGTGAAAGATTTGCACTGGCATATCTGTGGGGCTTATGCTGGCATAGCCCCAAGTGGTCCCTGGCTTAGCCGGTCAAACTCAACAAGATCCACTGAACCCAACTCTTTGTGGGAGAAAGAAATGACTAATGCAACAATGCCAACAAGTGGTCAAGTGAGTGTCCCCCAGTTACACATTATGAAGTATTCCTAAGGTATCTATGGATGTAAAAGCCAGCTCCCAAGATTCTGTAACACTTTAACTTCATGCTAAAAAAATGAAAAACCAAAGTGGAGGTTGAGCAGATTAAGAGGTGGAGCTATGGAGAGAGCAGCAGGTTTGATTCACAATACCTCCCATGATGAAGATGATTTATATTTTTAAAAATGTGTTAGTTGCTTCATCTTTTCCAAGGCAACTCAAACTGACTTACAACCAACCATGTGCTTACATGGGTTTTTTTTTCAAATTTACACCCCACGTTCTTTCATAACCCAATCTGGGATCCCAGGACAACTCACAAAGCAAAGCAACAACATATTCTGTTGTTAAATCCACAGTATCAATAAATTTCGATGAAATAAAAATCACAACCCATTAAAATCAGCTGTCAAGAATCTAAAATATGCATCATTGACCATTTTTTTAAGTGCACCAATTTCCCAGCAACCTTAAAGTCCAAAAAGGTCTAAAGTAACACATGTTGAAAGAATGATTTGCCCCTTTTAAATCTGTGACATTTAAAGAATGAGTGTGGATATTTGGTCATGAAAATTTCTGGTTAAAAAAAGCCAGTGGCAGCTGATCTCTCTGGACTAAGAGATATTGCTTCAAGCTGCACCCATCTGACCCATCCAGCTTTGACCACCAGGATTCCTTTGATTTCCCAAGCTCATTATATCATTTATTATACTTAAATTATTTTTTAAAAAATCCTTTTTCTGTGACTCTGAGCATGGCAGGATGCTTAAAGGGAGTAAGGGATAACTTTAGAACATACTATTGACTTAAGGAAGGTGTTCATTACAAAGAGGAAAAATCTTTTGAACATAAAAATAACTTGCTCTTATTCAAGTTATATGGTACTAATGATTTACAGATGCTAAAATTGGCAACAGGGTTCTGGAGGAGATGGTTGTTTCTCCGTTTATTTTTTAATTTTTGAAGCCCTTCCCAGTGAAGAAGGAAGGCTTTGCCAAATAGGTACAGTATGCCGGGAGAGGGAGTTCCACAACTAAGATGCCAAATAAGATGTTCTGTGGTGGTGGTATTTGACTCCTAGTAAGTTACCAAAAGGAGGGCGCGGTTGGTGTTGTGGTCTAAACCACAGAGCCTAGGGCTTGCTGATCAGAAGGTCGGCGGTTCGAATCCCTGCGACGGTCTGAGCTCCCATTGCTCGGTCCCAGCTCCTGCCAACCTAGCAGTTCAAAAGCACCTCAAAGTGCAAGTAGATAAATAGGCAGGAAGGTAAACAGCATTTCCGTGCGCTGCTCTGGTTCGCCAGAAGCAGCTTGGTCATGCTGCCACATGACCCGGAAGCTGTCTGCGGACAAACGCTGGCTCCCTCGGCCTATCAAGCGAGATGAGCACGCAACCCCAGAGTCATCCACAACTGGACCTAACGGTCAGGGGTACCTTTACCTTTAAGTTAGCAAAATTGTGTAAGACAAGTACAATTACCTGCTGGAAATGTAAAGAAAAAGAAGGTACCTTTTACCATAGGTGATGGTCATGTAAAGTAATAAAAGCATTCTGGGAAATGATATATAATGAATTGAAAAAAATGTTTAAAATAATTTTATTTTAAAAACCAGAAGCCTTTTTATTAGGAATTGTAGGTACCGAGGTCCCAAAGGAGCAGAAAAGATTTTTCATGTACGCAACGACAGCCGTGCAGATACTACTAGCCCAGAGATGGAAAGAAGACAAAGTCCCTAACAAAGAGGAATGGCAAACCAAGATCTTGGACTACGCCAAAATGGCAAAACTGACCAGAAAACTCAGGAACCAAGAAGACAAAAGTTTAAAGAAAGAACGGGAGGGGATTACATTTATTTAGGAGACCACTGTAAGCAGATGAAAACATTAGCAGGATTCTAGTAACACTTGTAATGCAACAAACACTATGGACAATATGGAGAGATACAGAATATGGATTATGAAATAATATGCAGTTGAAAATGTTGGCAATAAGACCCATAGAGGGGAGGGTGGGAAGTCTGGAGATTCAGAAAAATCTCTAATTTTGGATATGTATTTGGTATTGTTATAACTATACACTTGTCAAATCAAATAAAAAGTATTTCCAAAAGGAAAAAAAAAGATGTCCTGTGGGGCAATGTAGAATCATAGAACTAAAGATTTGGAAGGGACCCAGATGGTCATTTAGTCAAAATAAATGTGATCTTTGGCTAGGCATCAGATTTAGGAGATGCAATGAAGAATCTCCACCCCAACTTTTCTTTCTTCATTACTCCATAGGGAGAAATAGTGCTTGAACACAATCATAGCCGTCCTTTGAAATCTGCACTTCTCTGAATTTTGCAATGCAGATCTCCAGCCACATAATGTGGATTTAAAAAAAAACACGTATATTCGGATAAAAGGTGCATATGAACACATGACACATACATTGGTGAAACTAGCCTACATAACATACAGTATTATATTGGGGGGAAATAGCAGAAATGTGTACATTAGGCACAATTGTGTATAAAAATGAGTATAGTAGGAGAAATTTGCACAAAGAAACACTGCTGAAGTCTCACAAGAACTTTTAAAAAACGCAAACTGATCTGGAAATGTGGAAAGCTGAACTTAAAATTGGGGGAAAAAATGAGGAACTGAGATAAACCAAAACTGAAATCTTCACCCACCCCCTAGCAACATCAGTCATCAATGGCCCACAGGAGATACAATGGTACCTCTGTTTACAAACTTAATTCGTTCTGGAGGTCCGTTCTTAACCTGAGGTACCACTTTAGCTAATGGAGTCTCCCGCTGCTGCTGTGCTGCCAGCGCACAATTTCTGTTCTCATCCTGTGGTAAAGTTCTTAAACCGGGGTGCTACTTCCAGGTTAGCGGTGTCTGTAACCCGAGGTACCACTGTACTGTTTTTTGTTTGTAATTGCCTGGAAAATGTGTGAGAGAGATTCTCATTTTTGTGCGGTAACTATGTCTACAGACAAACCCAGGATTCATGGCAGCACATAGTCCAGGCATGCTCTGCAGCCTGTTTAGTTAGCTTATCTACAGGCCCGGCTTACCCATAGGTGCTAGGGGTGCGGGGCACCCGGGCGCCGGGCTCTCAGGGGCACCAGGCCGAGACTCCAGGGCTGAGATTTGGAGTCTGTGGATTGAAGAGCCAGGCCAGCCGACAGCCACTGCCGAGGGAAGCAGAGCCCGCCAGAGCGCCGCAGGCTTTTGTGCTGCAGGCACTGAGGCAGCTGGCCAGCTTTGCCCTCCTGCACACCTGGGATTGGTGGGCTGTCGAGAGGCCTGCCCAGCACACGCACACTGCTCACACAAGGCACGCAGGTTCCCTCCCAAGCCTCTGCGGGGATTGTTCTCCTCCCTCCACCCACAGTGGCATGGGTGAGAGTTGCTTGCCCCCCCCAAAAAAAGCTCAACAACTCTGAGCTGCCCCCCCCCCCGGCGCCACATGTGCTAAAGATGGCCCTGCTTATCTACTGCACTGAACTCGTTACCTCACTGGAAATATTCAAAGAATTAACAGCAAATGCTACTCGACAGTGTGTTATCATCTCCAGAATCGTTTGCCTGTGTCATTCTGCTTGAAGAAACCTCACACCACTTCAGATGTCACCTTAAAATAACTCATTAAATTAAGGCTTTTTTAGAAAAGAAATTTATATGTGTTAGGTTGCACACCTACAACCCTGAAATATTAAACTGTCCCTGTGGGCAGTTTATGAACCAGAACTTTTCAAGTGTATCCACCTACACGGGTCTTCATTTGCCAAGATTGTACATAATCAAAGCTACATCTGGCTACACTCCTGCTTGATTGCTTTTGCGCATTGCTATTGACTCCTACCCTAAATCAAAAATATGACAGTCTTGACAGCAATAAATAAGTTTCAGATTTCAGGTTTTAAATAACCTTTGTTTATTAAAAAGAAATGGAAATCGTGTAGTTTTCCATTTCAGAAGCTTGAAGTTGTAACAGGAAGTTCATGGTTGTTACTAGAACGCTGGCCATAAACTATAGCGTAGGAGCTCCAAGAGGCTGAGGTCACTTCAGCCACCCCAATATGAGCCACACCAATATGAGAATATGTGAGGGGGTTGGGCCCCCCCCCAAAGTTGATGAACATTACCAATCAAATAGTATATGTGTGCTATGTCATGTGATTATATAGGGCGGGGCTTACCTGCTGTCAGCGGCTCCTGGCCCAGGAAAATATAAAGACAAGAGAAAGTTTCTTACCGTTCTTTTTTATTTCAGTCTTTACAGAGAGAGGCTATAGAACTCAACCTCTTGGATAATGGTGTTGTCCCGAGTGAATCTCCACCCCACCCCCAGTCTCTCCCACTTCCTCATTTGTCATTCTCATTCTCTCCTCTACGGATGCCGCTAAGTGCTTTCTGCAAGGGTGTAGGAAGGGGGGCGGGGGCGGACCGTCCCAGGTGCCCTCACTGAGGGGGGTGGCATTCAGTGCACCGCTCACCCATGACTCCCAAGCCTACCCCGAGCCGTCAGGGTAAGGGGGGGGTAGCTGCACTGCTTTGCCAACAGCATCCCCCCTTTCCCCTTCATTTTGATAGCTTGGGGGAGGCTTGGGAGTCATGGGCGGGCGGTGCGCTGAATGTCCGCCATGGGCGGCTCGCTCTGCCCCTGACTGCAGGGCTCATGTGCCACTCCGAGCACCTGAGCAGCTATCCCACGCCTGGGAGGGCACCACCAACACCATGCCCCCCTTGGGAGCACGGCCACCCCGGGCAGCATGGGCATATGCTCTGCCGCTGGCCCTCTGTCTTTGAGATCTTTGCTCTCCTACTGTTAAGCTCGCTGGGTTCTGGGAGATGGAGGGTCTTGAATGCTTTCTAATGACAACATGTCAGCTGGGTGTTGTTCTGGCTCCCCCATGATTTTCCAGCTTTCTCCCTCATCTGCCTCTGAGCTGCTACGTCCCTCTAACCCCTGTTGTAAATCTTTGCTGTCTTCCTCTTCTCTCCTCCCTAGAAGGGTCAGGATGTGAAGGCAGTCTTCACCATTCCTCCTCTGCCCAGCCCCTGACACATGCCCCTCCAATATTTTATTCAAGTGGTCACCCCTGAACTATGGGGCAACATAGCTGCCAAGTTTTCCCTTTTCTCACGAAGAAGCCTACTCAGCATAAGGGAATTTCCCTTAAAAAAGGGGAGAACTTGGCAGCTATGTGGGGCAACCCTTTGACATTGGAATAATGCAAATGATGTCACTTGTGAATCAGAGGCTCACCCCTACTAATGTATACACCAGCCTTCCCCAACTTGGCACTCTGCAAATATTTTAGACTACAACTGCTGTCATCCCTGACCATTTTGCCATGCTGGTTGGAGCAGGCAGGGGGGCCAAGAAGCAGAGGTCAGGCAGGCTGCTGAAGAAGCCAGGGGGTCTCCTTCTCCTGCTGTAACCAACTCCCTCCCCCCCCCCGGTCTCCCAGAATCAGAAGTGGTCTAAAGAGGGCAGAGCTGAGATAGACAAGGTGCCAGAGTCTCAGATTGCTTGGGAAGGACCCTGGGGAAGATGAGACCTCCCAAGAACTGTTGGGAAGACAGGGACATTCAGCCCTCACAACTGCCTCATATCTACTGGGAAGAGTTGCTGGGCTCCCTGTGTTATGTCATAGTCCTGTTGCTGAGCAGAGCTCAGTGGACTGGGAGGCCAGCCAACCAGAAGAGTTTCTGAGGTGTACTTGCCTGGAGGCAGAGCCAGCATCCAAAGTCAGGTCCAGTCTTAGGGTCAGGAGAACAGCAATCCATGTAGTCAGACGGTCCAGCGGTCAGGGACTCCAATGAGTATGGGGTCAAGGCAAGCAGGAAGCAGCAAGGTAGGACCAGAAACTACAAGCATTGTTTTCCGCAGGGGTAGGCAACCTAAGGCCCGGGGGCCAGGTCAGCCCAATCGCCTTCTCAATCCGGCCCATGGACGGTCGGGGAATCAGCATGTTTTTACATGAGTAGAATGTGTCCTTTTATTTAAAATGCATCTCTGGGTTATTTGTGGGGCATAGGAATTTGTTCATATTTTTCCCCCAACATTTAGTCCGGCCCCGCACAATGTCTGAGGGACAGTGGACCACCCCACGGCTGAAAACGATTGCTGACCCCTGGTTTTCAGCATCTGACTACTGCTGGAAGCTCTGCTTAAGAAGGCTGAAGCCAGCTGGTTCTCAACAGTACCTTTTCCTCTGTGTCCATGAAGACTGATTGGCTGCACATTGAGCTAATCCCCCTTCAGGCTGCTGTTCAGCAGGCAAAGTTGACTCCTGGCCCGTGACATTCTGTTTCATTGAATATAGACTTAACTACATGGACACCTTGTGAATTATTGCTGACTTGCTCCCGACACCCTCCCTGGCAGCTACCCTGTGATGCTGACTGAGCCAAAGTCATCCAGTAAGCTTCATTGCCAAGTTGGGATACACACACACACAGCCTGACCGCCCTATACCCGGAGGTCTCAGGGTGGTTCACAGATCAATATCAGAATATAAAACCCATATGCAGTGGTACCTCGGTTTAAGTACACAATTGGTTCCGGAAGTCTGTACTTAACTTGAAGCGTACTTGACCTAAAGCGAACTTTCCCATTGAAAGTCATGGAAAGTGGATTAATCCGTTCCAGACGGGTCCGTGGAGTACTTAAACTGAAAGTACTCAAACCGAAGCGTACTTAAACTGAGGTATGACTGTGTGTGTTCGTGTGTGTGTGCGTATATATAGCCCCTGTTCTCATGTTGCCACCCTCCAGACCTCTCAAGGAGGAAGCACACAAAGAAGGGCTTCAGAAGATGATCTCAGGGTCTGAGTAGGCCCCCTTACCTGGCCAATCGCCTAGCAACACCTCCCCAGGTGGGGTTGGCTGATTGGCTGAGGTAGGCGGAGACCCCAGGTATCCAGCCTGGGGAGGATGCCAGTCCAAACTACCAGGGATCCAGGGGGCAACCGCGCAAAAGTCGCTCCCTGTTTAATGTGAGGAACGGTCATTCTGGGCATGTTGGCGCATAATCCGCAGCAGCCTTTTCTCTTTTAAGACATTTTACAGATCGCAACAGTATCCTTCTGAGTCATGATGACACCAAAATAAGAAAAAAATAGTTTCTCTCTGGTCACTTCCCTGCTCTTTGTGTTAAATCTGTGGTATGTTTTGAAAAGTTTGAGACTTATTATTCCTTTATACAAATACACCCCTCCACTCAGGTCCCCAATCTGGGTAAAGGCCACGAGAACAAAACACACCACTCTTTGTCTATTGTACAACAGATTTCTTTTAGGCAAAGGTTAGTCTTCTGTGTGTAGGCACATAAATCTGCATCTATTGTAGAATGTTAAAAGTTCCTGCTTAGTATAATAAGATCTAAAAAAGAAATTAGACCAGATGGTGGAGGTGCAGGGAGGAAAACAATAGATATTTACAAAAAAGAAGAAAACATATTGGCTATAATAAGTTTTGTGGTAGGACATTACATTCTCTCTGACACAATAATTTTGCTGTTGTTCTGTCTCAAAACCTGGATTGTTGACGTGATGGCCATGGGAGAACATGTGCCCACAGAGGCCTCCCCTGATGGCCCCTTTACTAAAATTAGGCTTTAAATAATTGTTCTATTAAAGCCAATAGAATGGGTTGTGGTCTGTGCTTGGTTGCAGTGTGTGTATGGTAGAAGGTAAAGGTAAAGGACCCCTGGACGGTTAAGTCCAGTCAAAGGCGACTATGGGGTTGCAGCGCTCATCTCGCTTTTCAGGCCGAGGGAGCTGGCATTTGTCCACAGAAAGATTTCCAGGTCATGTGGCCAGCAGGACTAAACCGCTTCTTGCACAACGGAACACCGTGACGGAAACCAGAGCGCATGTAAATGCTGTTTACCTTCCCACTGCAGCGGTACCTATTTATCTACTTGAACTGGTATGCTTTCGAACTGCTAGGTTGGTAGGAGCTGGGACAGAGCAACGGGAGCTCATACCATTAAGGGGATTCGAACCGCAGACATTCCGATCGGCAGACCCAGGAAGCTCAGTGGTTTAGAGCACAGCGCCACCCGCATCCCAAATGTGTGTGGTACTCACAACAGGTTCTCTAGTTGCAGATGGGTCCATTGGCCAAACAGATGTATTATCCCTAATGGATAGTGCAGCCCTGATCCTACAGAATGCATACACAAGGTCTCCAAAAAGAAGCTGACGTCCCTCTGATCAGCCGCTTTACATAGAAGAGGAAGCAGGAAAGGACATAACCTATAGTCTGCTCTTCCTCCTGAACATTAGGATTCAGGCTTTGTTTACAAGATAGGCGAAGCTCCTGGATTCGGGAGGGGAATTGTTCATGAAATAGGGATTCCTCTTAGCTCCCGGATTTTTTGTGTCAGTTCTATAACTGTTTCAAGCTCCTGGGAAATGGTTAGTGACCTTAAAGTCGCCATCCTTGTATGAAGAAACTTTAAATGGTGACTGCAAAATGAACAACAGGATTAGATTTTGTTTTTGTTTTTAAAAAAGATCAGCGCTAGCGGTTGTGAACTGAATTGGCACAAATATTATTGGGGGGGGAGTAGTAATCGCACTACGAATATTAATTGGTTTACTATTGGCAGTATGGCTGTGTTTTCAACATCTGTGTGATTTTTTTTCCCTAATGGCCGGTGTTAATAACATAATTATCACTGTCTATACTTTCTTTATTTCATTTTCTTTTGACCCCATTATAACTCTGTTTGTGTGTATCAGAATAGCACTGTGCATCTGATGAAGTGGACCGTAATTCACAAAGCTTCTTCCATAATATATGTATCGGTCTTCAAGTTGTTATTTATACTTTTCAAGTTTATACATTTCATTAGTTTTACAATCAATTTAACATTCCAAAGTTTGACTTCCTTCCCCCTCTTTCTGCGGTTCCTTAATATTTTTTATTAATATCTTCTGCATATCCAAATTCATCCAATTTGTACATTTAATTACCTACTTTAAATATATACTCTTATGAAACTGCAGGTTACAACAATCATCCTGCTAATGTTTTTATCTGTTTGCAATTTATCTGTAAATATTCCACAAGCCATTTCCATTCTTTTATAAAAAAAAGTGTGTTATCTTGATTTCTTATTCTTCCAGTAAGTTTACCATTTCTGCATATTCCATAAGTTTTTGTATCTATTCATCAGTCTTCAAGGCACCACAAGAGTCCTTGTTGTTTTAGGTACCGTACCTTTCTATTTCCCTTGCAGGATGGGGACAAGCTTCAGAGGAAATATGTTCAAGGAGAGTTTAAATAGTTCTCCTCCAGCACAATGGGCTCAATCCAGCTCCACGGTTGCATTTCACTTGCAATATCCCATTCATGCGGCTCCCATATCATGAAGAATTGTGAGCTGGGGGGGGGGGACTTGCAGATAGAAAACTACTAAAGATAATTTTTGGTTGC
Organism: Zootoca vivipara; assembly: GCF_965207765.1. Taxonomy (NCBI): domain Eukaryota; kingdom Metazoa; phylum Chordata; class Lepidosauria; order Squamata; family Lacertidae; genus Zootoca; species Zootoca vivipara. The sequence goes on along the minus strand of NC_142583.1, from coordinate 10,972,885 downwards.
AACAAGTTTGGAAGATTATGAAACTAGTAAAACCGACTTATTCAGTATGAAGGAAAAATGACAGCTATTGAATAAATTTATAGACAGATGGGAGGAAAGCAATATTTTCACTGGTAATTCTGACTATCACAGGAAAGATTGTGATTATAGCTATTGTACTAAAATGGTGAATACTGTTTTATCAGAAGATATGAAATTGTTTTTATTTTGGTACCAGTTAACAAAACAAAAACATAGATCAGAAATAGCACCTTGAGACTTTTAGGGAGATGCTCCCCCCCCCCCATCAGAATGAATGTGGAGGATCAAATTTTGTTCATGCTCCCTCATCTCACACGAAAAGGAAGCATATCAGATAGAATGTTTCTAACCTAGCCTTAACTGAGAGCCTTGCTACCTGGAGCCGTGCTGAAATTAAAAGACAGCTTGCTGGCTACATTTGGAATTAAGATTTAAAGCTTCAGTATTCATATTTCTTCAATTTACTAAAATATGGCTGATGAGTGCAAAAATACAGTCATGGTATTTCAAAGGTAGGATATTCCCCCCCCCCATCTACCTCAGATTTATTAGTGCTAAAAATATTTCATCTTATCCTTCAGCAGAATATATCCTGAGCATTCAGCAAATTAATGAGGTCATGTAAGATGCTAGTATTTTTATTTTTTCTGCAGTTTGTAGGAACTGCTAATTTTCCATTTTGTTTAACCAGCCTCATATTTAAGAGGGAGTTCAGTTTATTGGTTTACCAAAAGTGTTTTACCTGCCATTTACTGCAGCTTCTCCGAAAGCACCGTCTAAGATCACAGGAAAACCAAATGGGAATCATGAGATTGAACCTCAATGAATTTGCCTTACTGAGTGTATAAATGATCTGAAAGTCAAAACTTGATCTTATCCATATTACAATAAAACCATTGCAATAACCCATAAGAGATCCAGGAAAATGGCAAAAGCTCCAGCAGAATAAACATTTCATCAATAAACAGAAACATTTATCATATCACACACTTGCACTTTAACTGCCAATACAGTTCAATCACACTTTTACTGTCAGCCTCTTATCCCCCTCCCAAAAAAAAAGAAAGAAAGAAAGAAAAGAAAAGAAAGAAAGAAATAAAGAAAGAAATGCAGGGAAGATATACTCGCATAGGACTGGAAAGATGCAAAGATGAGCTAGCTGAATTCTCATGGTTTCCAGTGAATTCTATGGGACAAAAAAAAGTAGTTCAATGTAGGACTTGACTGAAAGTAAGCAAAACCTGGCCCCAGTCCCATTATTATTATTATTATTATTATTATTATTATTATTATTATTATTATTATTATTTATTTTTACTTTTCAAATTTATATTTCAAAATTTGACTTCCTTCCCCGTCTTTCTAGGGTTCCTTTAAAAAAAATCTTCTGCATATCCAAATTCATTTAATTATCTTCTTTAAATATATACAGTCATACCTCAGTTTAAGTACGCTTCGGTTTCAGTTTAAGTGAATGAGTTCTGAGAAATAGTACTGGAGACAGTGCATCAGCCCTTAAGATTCTCTTCCCCAAACTTGCCAGGTTCTTTAAAGTTCTACTCTTATTCTATCTCTAGCTAGGCAGATTCCACCGAGGGTTGCCTATGCGCAACTCCAGCCTTCCAGGCTCAATTGGTGGGCGAGCTCAACTTTAAAAGGTCTTGTTGAAATCAAAAGCAAACAACCTACAGCAGAACAGGACAGCTGTTGCTTATGTCTCGACCATACCAGCGTCATAGCGCTGATTGTCAGCACCAAAGTGGGCACACGCACGCTTGGAGGGCCAACACAGCCCTCGCTACCGATGCCTCCAGAGCAACCCCACCCCCACTGGAGCAAAGAAGGGCCACACTGAGCTGCTTACCGGCCCTTGCAGGGGGGAGTCCAGTTGGCCGATGTGACCCTTGGCAGGTGGAGAGGAGCGCTGGGCCGGGCCCGCTGGGTTTGCCTGTGTGAGGGTTCTTGGTTTGCAACCGCTCAAAAATTGTGCACTCAGCCCCCGCCCCCCGCCCCCGGCACCCCCACACTATGCCCCTGGATCATAATGGGAGGTGACAGGCAGATTGGTTCATAAATAAATAAAAAGGGTAACGGACCCCTGGACAGTTAAGTCTAGTCAAAGGCGATTATGGGGTTGCAGCGCTCATCTCGCTTCAGGTCGAGTGAGCTGCCGTTTGTCCACAGACAGCTTTCTGGGTCATGTGGCCAGCAGGACTAAACCGCATCTGGCACAACGGGACACAGTGACAGAAGCCAAAGCACACGGAAACGCCATTTACCTTCCCACCATAACAGTACCTATTTATCTACTTGAACTGGTATGCTTTCGAACTGCTAGGTTGGCAGGAACTGGGACAGAGCAATGGGAGCTCACGCCATCGCAGGGATTCGAACCGCTGACCTTCCGATCGGCAAGCCCAAGAGGCTCAGTGGTTTAGACCACAGAGCCACCAGTGTCCCATCAAGGTTTGTAAATATGCAGATGTTTGCATGGTACTCTCTCTCTCTCTCTCTCTCTCTCTCTCTCTCTCTCTCTCTCACACACACACACACACACACACACACACACACACACACACCACCTTTGAACTAATAGAGCAGGCATCCCCAAACTTCGGCCCTCCAGATGTTTTGGACTACAATTCCCATCATCCCTGACCACTGGTCCTGTTAGCTAGGGATCATGGGAGTTGTAGGCCAAAACATCTGGAGGGCCGCAGTTTGGGGATGCCTGTAATAGAGGATTCTCTTTTCCGTAAAATTCTTTCACCATTGGAGTTGCAGAAGGAGAATACACTATTTTCTCTTCCTCCATAGAGTTTTGCTACTTGCAAAAGCCTGCCATTATAATTTACACGTTCCATTCCCATTTCCTTCCCTGCGAGATAACATAAAGATCAGCTGCGCCCCGCTGTGATAATTCACGTAGATCATGAGAATTTGATAGACGTAACAACAGAAATAACCTTCAGGTTGCTATGCCTTTTATGCTAGTTGCACACACAAAAGCCCTCTACCCCAGAGTGCTTGACGTGAGGGTTACGAAAGGTCCTCACCCACAAGTGCAGAGTTCAGAAAGTAAAAAAAATCTTATCACGACCACCTCACAGCGTAAAGCCAGAGATTAATCATGGAGGAAGGGGTGCTCTCTGTTATTGACAGAGTTGTATCGCAGGAATGACAGCATGAGGCAGGTAAGCAGTACTTGCGAGAGCACAACAAACTGGAGAAAGGGATTTTTGAAGCAGCTTTTCATAAAGCTCAGGCAGAAACCCTTTGGAATGGAGTGCTTAAACAAGCTGGTGGGGCTTTGCAGAAGGAAATAGATAGCATCGCTGGATCAGGTGTCTTGTTTTCACCATATGCTTACAAGAGATAGCTAGATCACAGAAAGCTCTGAGAGAGGGGGGGGCTACTGTCTACAATGGTACCTCTGGATACGAACGGGATCCATTCTGGAGCCCCGTATGCATCCAGAGCAGTACTTACCCTGAATCACTGAATCTGTGCGTGCTCCCGGTGCAATTCGGCACTTCTGTGCATGCGCGTGACATCATTCGGCCCATCTGCACATGCGCGAATCGCTGAACCTGGAAGTAACCCGTTCTGTTACTTCCAGGTTCGGCGCGTACATATCCCGTGTCGTACGCAACCTGAAGCATACATAACTATAGGTATGACTGTATTAAGCCAGATGAGTGGAAGGGTATTCAATGAGACTAATGAGACAAAAGATGAACAGGTTAAATCTGTGACGGATTAAATGGGTGATGGATTTGGGGCATAATATTCAACTTTCAGATTGGTAAAGATTATGGAAAACTGACTTGAAATTCTCGGCATGTTGTACACTGAAATAAAACTATATGAAATTTATGTACTGGTGGTATTTGACTCCTAGGAAGTTAGCAAAAATGTATTAAGACAAGTTCAAATATTCTGCTGGAAATGTAAAGAAAAAGAAGGTACCTTTTACCATATGTGGTGGTTGTGTAAGGTAATAAAAGCATTCTGGGAAATGATATATAATTAAATGAAAAAATGTTTAAAATATTTTTTCTTTTAAAAAAGAAGAAGCTTCTTTATTAGGAATTGTAGGTACCGACATCCCAAAGGAGCAGTAAAGACTACAACCTCCCCTCCATCCAAAACAAAGGATTGCCCCAATGCCCAACCCAGTTGTGACGATTGCTATGAGGTAGGCAAAACCACCAGGTCAGTGCCAATTAGACCGGTGGGCAAATTCCTACCCGGCCCCTTAAAGGACGGCGACCACCGTAGCCACAGCAAAGTCATAGACTATCTGCTTAAATGGAGGGTGGGCGGGCAGGGAAACCCGGCGCAGGAACAAAGAGGCTGAGCCCCTTGTGCTGGCTGCTTAAATGGGCAAGGGACGGATCTGAGGGAAGCCCACCGTCGGCTCTGTCGGCTCCGCCTCAGGCACAGCCCAAGTCCCAGCCTGCATCCCCATTTGCCAAAGCAGGGTGCAGGCCAGGATACTGTTCCTGATATGCCCCCTCTGCCAATCAGGAAGGGCACAGCCCGTTTGAATTCCCTTGTCGGGGCCTCAGTGAAGCCACCTCCATCCTGCAAAAAAGAAAAGACTAATGCACTGGTGGAAGCAGAGGTGCGAAGTTGCACCCAACATTGGGGGGCGGGCATCATGTGCATGTGATACCTCCCCTGAACCATAGCTGCCTGAGAAATAAGGGACTGGACCGGAAGTAGCAGACCGGAAGTAGCGCTGTCGCCATTTTGGAACTGGGCAGAGCATGCTCAGAAGCGACTTTTGATGCTGCTCTGCCCTGTTCCAAAATGGCCACCACACCAGAAGTCACGCTGCAGCCATTTTGGAACTGGGCAAAGCAGCATCAAAAGTCGCTTCTGAGCATGCTCCACCCAGTTCCAAAATGGCCGTCACGCCAGAATAAACCGGGGGGAAACAAAAAAATCTGTTTTTTTCGGCTGGGGACAGCCGGAAAAACGGGGGTTTCCCGGGGAATACGGGAGACTTGGCAGCTATGCCCTGAACCCACCCAGGACAATTTGGCCTGCCATCCCCGTCCACCCACCTCCTGCCAATACGAGACAGAGACCTGCCCAAGCCCTTGAGCAAGTTCCTTTGAGATCACCCTCAGCACCCTTTCCTGCAAAGCTTCTCCCCACCGCATCCCTGACGAAGATTGCCAGTGCACCTTCCCATAAGGCGCCCTGTCAATTGCCAAAAGGACGTGCCAGGGCAAACATTGTACTGTAGTCCCATTGGTGCAGAGAGCATAATGTGTCAATTGGCCCTTCTTATCGGATTTATTCTCCATTTTTACAGTCTTCCCTAACCCCACACAGTCCACCTCTCACCCCGCCTATAAGTGGTATGTTGCTGGATTATTGAATATCAGAAGGTCTTTAAATACTTCTGGACGCCCTAACATGGCAGTAATGCAGGTTTCCTGTTTAAAAATGTCTCTTACCTCTCCTGGCAACTGTCGCTCCCTCTATCCCGCTCTTTGTCGTGGCAATACATTCAGAGCTAGAGATAGGACATTGAGCCACTTCCAAGAGGAACTCAGCAAGCTTAGCAGCACGGAGGCAGAACAATGGCTACTGGCAACGGAACAGAAACAGAGGGACACGGTCTTTTTGAATATTATGTTGCTGGAAAGCAAGAGGGACCGCACAATAAAAATGGGAACCAGAAGAGAGGAGAATGGAGGACAACAAAAAGACAATTAAGTGGTCAAATGACAGCTCATTTGAGCTGGCTGTTTTTATTATATTACATGGAGACCAGACCTCTTCTCTTGTTCCAGTTTCCTTCTCATTCACTTCTGGTATTCCTCTCAATCCCAAATCATTTTAGATAGAGTTGCAAGCTTAACAACGGCAACGGCAAATTTAGGAACCACCTTTTACACACACGTCTCAATGTAATTTACATGTACACCGTTAAAACAGCTAAAATAGGGTTGGTATAATTTTTTTGTTCAAAAAAACCTGAAAATTGGTTTTTAAAAACTGGTGGGTCTATCAACTAAAGCCCTGCAGGTGCTACAGACTACAGCTTTCATCACTCCTTAAAATTTGCCATGCTGGCTGGATCTGATTAGAAACTATAAGTTCAGTGACATCTCAGAGGCGTCCATATAACCGTCTAGTCCTGTTGAGTTGGATGAGTTTCAGCCCAGTATACCTGAAGGAGCGTCTCCACCCACATCGCTCAGCCTGGCAACTGTCGCTCCCTCTAACCCACTTTAAATGAGGATTGGACAAATTCAGGGAGGATAAGGCTATCAAGTGTACAGCGGGGAGGTTCAAAAAGTATCTACATGGTGCTTAGAGAATAACTTGCACCTAAATATTAGCAAGACAAAGGAGATGGTGTTGGGCTTTTGGAGGAAGAAAGGGGAACTAGCCCACTGAGGTCCAGCTCCGAGGGCCTTCTGGTGGTTCCCTCACTGTGAGGTTACAGGAAACCAGGCAGAGGGCCTATTCTGTTGGGACAGGGTAGAAATAAATTGTTGTTGTTGTTGTTGTTGTTGTTGTTTAGTAGCAAGGGCTTGCAAATGTGTTTGTGGGTAGATGGGGTATTGCTTTGTTCTGTTTCTGTTTTTGCTTTTCTTTTAGCATGTATTCTGCGCTCTCATTTTGTATTTTTATGCTGTGAGCCTTCCTGTGATCTTCGGATGAATACAAATTTTTAACATAAAATAAAAATAAAAATATTGAGGACCATAGATTAACCACTTCTGAACTAAAACAGCAATTGATGGATTAAGGATGTGTCCATTTTGTATCAGTGGAAGTAAAGCTTAAAAATTAAAGGTCACTTGGCTTCTGAACCTGTTTTGGTTCTGCTGCATTATGGGCAGAGAGTGGGAGGGGGAAACAATCTTAAGATTGCCTTTTCTTCTAAAAACATGTTTTCATTTGCTTCTTAAATTGCTTGTATTCTCATAAAGGTAAAGGGACCCCTGACCATTAGGTCCAGTTGACCGACTCTAGGGTTGCGCCGCTCATCTTGCGTTATTGGCCGAGGGAGCCGGCGTACAGCTTCCAGGTCATGTGGCCAACATGACTAAGCCGATTCCGGCGAAACCAGAACAGCGCATGGAAACATCATTTACCTTCCCGTTGTGCTTTCAAATTGCTAGGTTGGCAGGAGCTGGGACCGAGCAACAGGAGCTCACCCGTATTCTTATACTTACTTGCAAATCTGAAGAAGCAACCTTTGTCACTGATTCGTTCTATACAGATACAGATTTGTTTAAATCAAATCCATTGATTAGCTTAAGTAACCGGTTAAAAGTAATCAAAAGTAAGCTGTCACAAATGCTGCGATCCAACGGGCACAGAGGAGCTACCGTGTTTCTCCGAAAATAAGCCATACCCCGAAAATAAGCCATAGTGATAGGCAGTTTAACCTTGTAGGTTAAACTGTACCATACTTAATAAAATAAAAATAAGACATCCCCTGAAAATAAGCCACCATGTTTTGTTTTGTTTTTGAGGAAAAATATAAGACGGTGTTTTATTTTTGGAGAAACACGGTAATGCGTCTAAAATGTTGGCTTACAGTAATTCTTTCAGGACCCTTTTACAGCATTCATTTGGGAATCATTGGACAAGTGTAAAGTATCTCTTTGAATCCTGGCCAGCTGTTTGTAATCCCATTGGTTCTGGCTTGCTCTAAAAGAAATCTCCTTGCCCAGAAAGCATTTCAGTTTGGCTTCTTTTCCACAATAAACAAACAAACAAACGACACTTTAAAAAATGCTCATCTGTTAAAATATGTAAATCTCTACTTAAAAGTTACTCGATTAGCAAAAGAAATAAACAGTCATTGTGGCTTTATTTCAAAATGAAAAGAATTAACAGTTGCTCACAAGGGCAAGGGAGGGTCTTTCACCAAAATCAAATTTTCAGAGATTTCCAAAGGGGGGAAAGGGGGGGTTCTTTATACAACCAGCTTGTTGACTGCTGTTTCAGAAATGGGTGGGGGACAATGTTATTCGGTTAAGAATTTGGCACAATGCAAGGTTTTCCTTTGAAGAATACAACTTGGTTTTCTCGAGACCCTTTGAAATTCTAAGATGAGCCAACTGGCTCAAATGTCACCAGGTCTGTAAGCACTGGGAGAACTTAGACCAGGGCTCCCCAAACTAAGGCCCGGGGGCTGGATGCGGCCCAATTGCCTTCTAAAACCGGCCCGCGGACTGTCTGGGAATCAGCATGTTTTTACATGAGTAGAATGTGTCCTTTTATTTAAAATGCATCTCTGGGATATTTGTGGGGCATAGGAATTCGTTCATATTTTTTTCCAAAATATAGTCCGGCCCCTCACAAGGTCTGAGGGACAGTGGACCGGCCCCCTGCTGAAAATGTTTGCTGACCCCTGACTTAGACCTCCTGGAGTTTCTTCTCAGCTTTGCCCTCTTGATATGGTGATAATGATACCGCCTCACTTGACAGGTTGCAAGTATTCTGTGAATGTGTTGTGAAGCACTTTGAACACTCAGAGAAGGTGCTATATATGCTGTGAATCGTTTATAATGAGATTTCAGATATCTCCAAGTCTGTCCACCTTTTCAGACCCTCGAAGTGTCCCTATTTTTCAGGGACACTCCCTGGTGTACCAAAGCTGTCCCAGTTTCTGATTTGATCCTGGAATGTCCCCCTTTTCCTTAGGACGTTCCGGTTTTCATTGGAGAAATGTTGGAGGGTATGGTAAAAAGGTAAAGGGACCCCTGATCATTAGTCAGAGTCGGGACCGACTCTGGGGTTGCGGCGCTCATCTCACGTTATTGGCCGAGGGAGCCGGCGTACAGCTTCCAGGTCATGTGGCCAGTATGACAAAGCCGCTTCTGGCGAACCAGAGCAACACACGGAAACACCGTTTACCTTCCCGCTGTAGCAGTACCTGTTTATCTACTTGCACTTTGACGTGCTTTCGAACTGCTAGGTTGGCAGGAGCTGGGACTAAGCAACGGGAGCTCACCCCGTTGCGGGGATTCGAACCGCCGACCTTCTGATCGGCAAGCCCTAAGCTCTGTGGTTTAACCCACAGCGCCACCTGCGTCCTGATGGAGGGTATGGTATTGTCACCAGAGAAATATTGGAGGGTATGGAGTTATGTGAACCCTGAGTCAAGGAAATAAGTAACTACAGTGTATATAACCGTTAGAAGACATCTGAGGGCAGCCCGGAATAGGGAAGTTTTTAAAGTTCAATGTTTTATTAAGTTTTTATATATGTTGAAAGCCACACAGAGTGGCTGGGACAACCTAGTCAGATGGATGGGGTCTAAATAATAAAATGATGATGATAAATAGGATTTCCCTGATTTCATTGGAGAAATGTTGGAGGGTATGCCTTTTCCTTCTCCCAGAAAAAAGCCCAGACATTGAGGTCCAGCTCCAAGGGCCTTCTGGTGGTTCCCTCACTACGAGAAGTGAGGTTACAGGGAACCAGGTAAAGGGCCTTCTCAGTAGTGGCGCCTGCCCTGTGGAATGCCCTCCCATCAGAGGTCAAGGAAATAAACAACTATCTGACTTTTAGAAGACATCTGAAGGCAGCCCTGTTTAGGGAAGTTTTTAATGTTTGATATTTTACCATGCTTTTAATATTTTATTGGGAGCCTCCCAGAGTGGCTGAGGGAACCCAGCCAGATGGGCAGGGTATAATTATTATTATTATTATTATTATTATTATTATTATTATTATTATTATTATTATCACTGCTTTTTTTCTGGGGGGACGCAGGGGGTGCATACCCCTAAACATTTTGTGAATCTAAGTTTGGCCTCATTGAGGGGCAGTATTTCAATATGAGTAGGAAAATGAGAGTACCCCTAAACAATTTTTTTAGAAAAAGAGCACCGATTATTATTTTTATAAAGAACAAAAGACCATCAAGAAAAAACAGCATGGTCCAAACTGGATTTGAACACCAAACTGTTCACCTCAGCATTTATATGTTGATACCGTGTTTCTCATATTATAAGACACCGTCTTATATTTATTTTTCCTCAAAAAAACCACCATGGCTTATTTTCAGGGGATGTCTTATTTTTTCGTATGGTAAATATTGTACTTTTGCACCATGCAAAAGCACCCGGGGGGGAGCAATTGCATGCAATTAAAGCTTGCATTAAACATGCATAAAGTGGGCAAGGCAAGAAAAAAAGTACCCTACCGTAGTGTCTTGCAACTGGGCTTTGGAGAGCTGCACCTCTTGCTGGGTCCCGCTGGGTCGGAGCTTTGCAAGGCTTGAGTTGTGGCTCTTGCGGGTCCCAGGGGGTTCGCGCGCCGCGCGCTGAGGCTGCAGCCGGGTCCTGGGGCTTCGCGCGCCAAGGCTGCAGCCGGGTCCCAGGGGTTAACAAGGCAGCAGCATCCGGTTCCGAGCAGCCCCCTTCCTTTTCCTCTTCTTTGCCACAGACCTGCTCCCACCACCCAGTATGGCCTATTTTCGAGGTATGCCTTATATTTTGCCACCTCAGGAAAATCCTGCCATGGTTTATTTTGTAGGTATGTTTTAAAATGTGAGAAACACGGTATGTGCTCAGTGCCTAACTAATGTATGCATTCTTGAAACGAAACAACAATCCTATTCTCTCTCTCAACTTTATTTTCAAGGGAGGGAGGGTTGCTTATTCTATTTGTTTTGGTACATTTATATACCGCCTATTAACTTGGTCCTCCGGAAAGTTCACAACATTATCAAAACAACAAACTTCAAGGTGCAGTCAGGGTCATGGCTTCAGCAATGAAAGAGATCCGTCCCATTTCTATAGGCAATTTCAAGCTATGCTCCGGGGCTGATAACAAAAAAAGACAGCAAACATTTTGGCCGATGACTGGGGGCGGGGTGGGGAATTGCATGCATTATCGTCCGCCCAGTGCAGAGATATTTCATCTATTAATAATGCATGGGTTATGAATAAATAGCAAGTGACAATTTGGATCACTGCTGTTTTGGATGTTATAAACCATAACGTTTCTGTGCAAACAGTTCATGAATATAGAGAAGAAAGGATTTTAATGGGATGAATCAGTAGCAGCAGGAGAACAAAAAAAATCCAGATGAAAAGGGACCTTGATTTGCACAGCACTGGGAAACACAGAAGGCTGTTCTCATATGAAAGGCAGGTTTCTACTTTTCCACATGAATGCATATGGACAAAAGTCTCATTTGATGCCCAGGGACGGTACCTAATTATTTTATTGTATTAATTTAGTCACACATAACATTATTTGTATGTACAATACCATCGACATGCAGAGCAATGTATGCAAAAAAAAAAAAAAGGAAAAAGGAATGTCCCTTCCCGGGGAAACTTACCATCTCAATTTCAGCAGTGGAGGAAACTGATACATGCTAAAAACAGATAGCTGCTATCTGCACACTGCACAGTCCTGCCGACCAATCTTTCATGTTGCATGATTTAAAGTGCTGTGGGTGCCTACCGCCGCCGTCCCCCCAAAAAAAATCTCCTTGCAGTGGTCCTGGTATGTGTAGAGGATTCCATACACTGCCCTGAAATAATAATAATAATATACCCTGTCCATCTGACCGGGCCTCTCCAGCCATTCTGGGCAGCTCCCAACACAATATTATAAACACGATAAAACATCAAACATTAAAAACTTCCCTTTAGATGTCTTCTAAAAGTCAGATAGTTGCTTATTTCCTTGACATCTGATGGGAAGGCATTCCACAGGGCGGGCACCACTACCGAGAAGACCCTCTGTCTGGTTCCCTGGAACCTCATTTCTCACAGTGAGGGAACCGCCAAAGGACGCTCAGCGCTGGACCTCAGTGTCCGGGCTGAACGATGGGGATGGAGATGCTCCTTCAGGTATACTGGACCAAGGCTATTTAGGGCTTTAAAGGTCAGCACTAACACTTTGAGTTGTGCTTGGAGACATACTGGGAGGCCCAGTGTAGGTCTTTTGAACCACCCCAACAAAGTTTAATCACTTTGGATAAGCTCTAGAGGAGGATTGACTGCAAGTGCACTTTGAATGCCAGAAAGTGAGCCATGGTAGGTTGACTATTCATCAGCCTCTTTTTCCAGAATGATGAGAAACCGTTAAAGAGTGCTCTTTGGGTTTGGTCAGTCAACCAGCTACAAATCACCCTAACAGTTCTCTCATTCAACACGACATTTTACCAGCTTCCTTGCAAGAATATCACGGGGGACTTTGTTAAAAGCCTTACTGAAATCAAGATACATTACGTCCGCAGCATTCCCCTGATCCACCAAGCTTGTAACTCCATCGAAAAGAAAGAAAGAAGATTCTTCTGACGTGACTTGTTTTTGAGAAACCAATGCTGGGTCTTAGTAATCGCATCATCCTTTTCTAAGTGCTCACAGACCAACTGTTGAATTCTCTGTTCTAGGACCTTTCCTGGTATCAATGCCAAGCTCACCAGTTGGTAGTTAACCTGGGTCTTCTTTTTTACCCTTTTTGAAGATGGGGACAACATCTGCCCAGCTCTAGCCTGCTGGGACCTCACCTGTCCTCTGAGAATTCTCAAGATCATAGACAACGGCTCTGAGATAACACCTGGAAGCTCCTTTAGCACCATTCAATGCAGCTCATTGGGCCCTGGAGATTTGAATTCATTTAAGTAGCTAGCTGTTCCCTATGGTGTATACCACTAAGCCTTGGGCTTGCCAGTCGGAAGGTCGGTGTTTCGAATCCTCGTTGCTCTGTCCCAGCTCCTGCCATCTCCGAAAATAAGCCACACCCCGAAAATAAGCCATAGTGATAGGCAGTTTAACCTTGTACGTTAAACTGTACCATACTTAATTTTAAAAAATAAGACATCCCCTGAAAATAAGCCACCGTGTGTTTTTTGAGGAAAAATAAATATAAGACGGTGTCTTATTTTTGGAGAAACACGGTAGCAGTTCGAAAGCACCTCAAAGTGCAAGTAGATTAATAGGTACCGCTCCGGCGGGAAGGTAAATGGCGTTTCCGTGTGCTGCTCTGGTTCGCCAGAAGCGGCTTAGTCATGCTGGCCACATGACCTGGAAGCTGTATGCCGGCTCCCTCGGCCAATAAAGCGAGATGAGAGCCACAACCCCAGAGTCGGTCACGACTGGACCTAATGGTCAGGGGTCCCTTTACCGTTACCGTTACCGTTACCTAATAGCCTCATAACACAGAGAGTGCACAGGCTGGGAAGGAAAAAAACAGAAAAGGGTATTGGATAAAATTGCTGTAAATTGCTGTCGTGATTCAGAGGTATAAAGTGAAATCAAGGTGGATTTGGGTTTGTTAGTGTCTCTGGAAACATGTCTCTCTGGTATTCATGGATGTTGGCAAATTGGATTTTAAAAAGGCAAAATAATATAGAATTAGATTTGTCAGAGATGCACAAAGGAAACTGTGTTTTAACATTCAGGAACTTGGCAAAGTCTTCACAGATTTTTATATCATGGAGGTATGTTTTGTGTTATTTTATTAAAAGTATTGTTTAATATACGTTTATGAGGACCTTTGGATAGAACAATAAACTTCCCGCTCCGGCGGTAAGATAAACGGCATTTCCTTATGCTGCTCTGGTTTCATCAGAAGCGGCTTAGTCATGCTGGCCACATGACCCGGAAAAACTGTCTGCGGACAAATGTCGGCTCCCTCGGCCAGTAAAGCGAGATGAGCGCCACAACCCCAGAGTCGTTCGCGAATGGACTTAACTGTCAGGGGTCCTTTACCTTTACCTTTTAAAATTTGATCCACTTAAGAAACATCTGGAAATTGGCACAGGGGTGGTGGAGGTAATAGTTCAACAGCTATAATATTCTATCACAGATACATTTTAATTGTCAGGGGTCCTTTACCTTTTTTTTTTTTTGTTAGGTGTTCCCTTACTGCCTGTTTTCCTATCTTGGGCTGCAGCTTTCTCCTTCTTACCTACAGAGAGCCTGTCAGGTCTTAAGATCAGCAGAGGGGACCCTCTTGTTTGTACCGCAACCCTCAGAAGCTCGGGGAGGTAGCCTGGCCAAGGGCATTCCCTGTGACAACCCCTAAATTGTGGAGCTTCTTTCCCATAGAGGGGTGTCTCGCATCTTCATTATACAGCTCTCAATGAATGTTTAAGACATTTACCCTGACTTTTGACACTTGAAGGTAAATTGTTAGGATCCAACTTATATCTGTGAGTGTAAGTTGTTCAAACCTTTTTTTTAATATTGTGCTTTAATTGGTGTACACCCCCCCTCCAGAACCTTAGCACAAAGGGCAGGCAAATATTTATTTATTTATTTATTGAATTTATATTTCATCCTATTCCCGGAGGTCTCAGGGCAGTTCACGAAAAAGATCACAATAAATAACATTAAAATAAAAACAATAACCCAATAACACACACACACACACCCAAAAAAGAGCCACATTTTAAAAGGGTATAGGATGTCAATCAGGCCTGGTTAACAAGGAATGTTTTTGCCTGGTGCCTTAAGGTGTGTAATGAAAGTGCCAGGCGACCTTCCCTGGGGACAGCATTCCACAGATGGGGAGCCACTGCAGAGAAGGCCCTGTTCTCGTGTTGCCACCCTCCGGACCTCTCGAAGAGGAGGCACACAAAGAAGTGCCTCAGAAGATGATCTCAGAGTCTGGGTCGGTTCATGTGGAAAGAGGTGGTCCTTGAGGTATCGCAGTCCTGAGCCATTTAAGGCTTTATAGGTCAAAAACAGCGCTTTGAATTGGGCCCGGAAACTAATTGGTAGCCAGTGCAGTCGGACCAGGATTGGTGTAATATGCTCAAACCGTCTGGCTCCGGTGAGCAACCTGGCTGCTGAATTCTGCACCCACTGAAGTTTCCGAACTGTCTTCAGAGGCAGCCCTAGGTATAACACATTGCAGTAATCTAACCCTGAGGTTACCAGAGCATAGACAACAGTAGTTAGGCTATCGCTGTCCAGATAGGGGCATAGCTGGGCCACCAGCCGAAGCTGATGGAAGGCACTCCGGGCCGCTAATAATTAACAACAACAACAACAACAACAACAACAACAACAACAACAACAACAAAGCACCCTGAACTCAGTGAGTCTTTCTTATGAGTAAGCATTTTTAGGACCAGACTGCAAAGTATTATAATGGCTTAACAGTTAGCACAGTAGGCTGGTTGGAAATATGGCTTGCAACAAGCATTTGCAAAGCAACTCGAATGCAAGGATTAATGACCAAAAACACATGGAATTTGTGTAATTTTAATTGGGTAGGGTGCATCATTTTCACAAGCTTGATAAGGTCATTTGAGAAACAATTAGGTGGCACCATGGGGTAAATAAAGCAGGCACGTGGAATAAATGATAGCTCACCTAACCTTTCTTAGCTCCTGTAATTGGGTACACATTATTCAAAGTTAAGCAAAAGGACACACATAAATTGGACCCTCCACTGCGATATAGCTGCCACGAGACAAACGCGATAATGCCCGGGCGGGCGCACGGCTCACAAAACATGATATTATAGATCTCCTTCAGACCATTGGCAGAGTTTGCAAATTGCATAACTTGCCTAATTCCTGCTTTGAGATAGTGTTCCTGCTCGCTGCATAATGCTCATCAGTCTTTCAGAAACTGTCGCGGGTCGCTAACAATAGCTGTCATTGAGAAAATAATCCTAGGCAATTTCCTACCAGATAATTCAACCTACCGTGTTATCTTCTTCAGGGGAGTGAAAAGGCAACGCCAGGGGAGCTTAAATGGTGGCTTTACCCAGCGAAAGATTATTCCAGTTCTGAGGCAGCTCTGCTTATAAAAAGGTTAGAAGCCTGGAAATGCTCTACATTCCATCAACAGCGCAATGCGCTGATAATGGCAGAGTTTAAACAGCCGCTCCAATTATCATCAAATAGCATGTAAAAGTCTACTCCAAAGCTACCAAAGTCTGTTAGCTTATCCTTCTCTCAAAGCCATGGTAGTGCTCTAGTTCCCTTCTGCTTCACAATGATATGGATTTACGTCCATGAGAATCGGCAGACGGTACTTCGCTCTTATCAGTTGCTGGGGAAAAAATCATGCATTCAGAACTTTCCAAAACCTGACATGAAGCCTATTTAAAATTAGAAACTGACATGAAATCAATGTTTTGGAATTTGTCCCCTACGTAGAGAGAAGAGACAGCTTCGTCTCCTAGGGCGAGCCAGGCTGGTGGCCCCACAGCAGGAAGGTGCCTTGTGCCCCCCCATGTGTCCTTTGGAAGAAGCACAGTGGCAGAAGGGAGCCACCTGGTTCTGCACCCTACAAACAGAGGGTCAGGCAGGTGGTAGCGCTGGACGACATCCGGTTTTCAACCATTTGAACATTGCAATAGACGATGTCTGGAATAAGGATGTGTAGGGCCTTCTCGGTGGTGGCGCCCTCCCTGTGGAATTCCCTTCCTTCAGAATGTCAAGGAGATAAAGAATTACACAACTTTTAGAAGACATCTGAAGGCAGCCCTGTATCAGGAGGTTTTTAAATACTTGGTGTTTTTATTATGTTTTTTGATATGCTGTAAGCTGCCCAGAGTGGCTGGGGAATAATAAATAAATAAATGTACTAATGCAGGCCCTAATTTTGGGCCGAGAACAATCATTTCCATCTTTTCATTGGCATTTTGACAGTATTTAAATATCTCATAATAGTCACCATTTTTTTTAAAAAAAAATTGACACATGATGATACCTGATTTGAATATAGTTTCCTCCGTTAGTTCTATTTACACTACCCATAGCAGACTTCCTAGTTCCAAGTCAGCAGAAACATGTGATTTTGTGCCATGAAATAAGATGGGCCCTGAAATATACTCGGAGTCGAGAGTGAATTTCATGCTCTTTATTCAGCTTGTAGTAGCAAGGGAGAAGAAGAGAAGAATGGCTCTTTTCCCAAAACGTCTGCTTATATACATTATTTACACAATGGGCCTTGCGTGATTGGCTACTTCAGGGCTGCACCTGTAGGCCAATCAGGTTGCTGATTCACTTCCACCTAGAGCTGGATTGGGTGGCTCCTGCGAACCAACCAGACTGCTACATTTTGGATCCTATTGTTCTAGGATTCAGCTCAGTAAATAACAGGCCCGATTCATCAACATTCACTGAGACAATGCTCCTACAGTGGTACCTCCGTTTACAAACACAATTGGTTCCGGAAGTCTGTACTTAACCTGAAGCGAACTTAACCTAAAGCGAACTTTCCCATTGAAAGTAATGGAAAGTGGATTAATCTGTTCCAGACGGGTCCGCAGAGTACTTAAACTGAAGCGTACTTAACCTGAAGTGAACTTTCCCATTGAAAGTAATGGAAAGTGGATTAATCTGTTCCAGACGGGTCCGCGGAGTACTTAAAATGAAGCGTACTTAACCTGAAGCGAACTTTCCCATTGAAAGTAATGGAAAGTGGATTAATCCGTTCCAGACGGGTCCGCAGAGTACTTAAACTGAAAATACTCAAACCGAGGCATACTTAAACCGAGGTATGACTGTATTAAACTCAGTGGCATAGCCTATTCACCGTGTGTAAGCCATGCACTGCCATTTTCAAAGGCACATGTGCACAGACTCACACATAGAATCACAGAGTTGGAAAGGACCCCAAGGTTGTTTAGTCCTACCGCCTGCAATGCAGGAATATCAAGACGCAGTTGCCCGTCCAATTTGAAACCATACTGGACCTTCCTTAGCTTTGTTGTGCTAGCAGTTTTATTGCTGTGTCAATAGGAGGTGGTTAAGATAGTAGTAGTAGTAGTAGTTTAACT
Source organism: Zootoca vivipara (assembly GCF_965207765.1). Lineage (NCBI taxonomy): Eukaryota > Metazoa > Chordata > Lepidosauria > Squamata > Lacertidae > Zootoca > Zootoca vivipara. The sequence continues at coordinate 10,955,110 of NC_142583.1, read as the reverse complement.
ATGCTCTCCTGCTTCATGAACTGACCCAGAAAGTGTATGGAGACATAACCCTCAACTGTCTCAAATTGGGACACCCCAAAGGCACAGCACCCAAACATGGAGAATGGAATGAGAGTCACAAGACATCAAAAAGATTCCTCTTGATCAACTTCACATTTTAGCCCGAGATAGAAAATCCCCCAGGGTAACCAAGGCTATTTCTGTCACATCTTCAAGCCCAAAGCCAAACTGGAAAGAAGGAAGTGTAAGAGAAGAAGTCAAGGCACCCTCAACACTTAACCTTTTCACCCCCACCCACTCACCCCCATGTAAGCTTTCTTTCTCTCCAAGACACCGCATGGTGTCCTGGGAGTTTTGCTTGGTGGGTCAAGGGGTTATTTTCTCTCTTGCATTTGGAGGAACAAACTTATCCGATCCTGATCTGATCACTTTGGCCCGAGGGCCCTATTGAAAGGACACCTTTCACAGGTTTTAACTGTACTACTTGTGAAGATAGCCCACCAGTTGTTCCTTGTGATCTGCTGAGAGCTCTGAAACCATGTTTGCAGTCCCAGATAGGTGACCAAAACAGGCTTGAACTTCTGCTTGGCACCCATATACAGTGGTACCTCTACTTACGAATAACTCTACTTACGAATATTTCTACTTACGAATGGAGCTCCGTCCACCATCTTGGATGCAGTTTAGATAGGATTTTTTCTACTTACGAATTTTCAGATAGGGTTGCTTCTACTTATGAATTTTTTCTCCCAATGCATTCCTATGGGATTCGACTTACAATTTTTTTCGACTTACAAATGTGTGTTCAGAACGCATTAAATTCGTAAGTAGAGGTACCACTGTATATGGTTAATTGTTGTTGTTGTTTAGTCGTGTCCGACTCTTCGTGACCCCATGGACCAGAGCACACCAGGCACTCCTGTCTTGCACTGCCTCCCGCAGTTGGTCAAACTCATGTTCGTAGCTTCGATAACACTGTCCAACCATCTTGTCCTCTGTCGTCCCCTTCTCCTTGTGCCCTCAATCTTTCCCAACATCAGGGTCTTTTCCAGGGAGTCTTCTCTTCTCATGAGGTGGCCAAAGTATTGGAGCCTCAGCTTCACGATATGGTTAATGGGCAGGACTTATCATGTGGGTCCCAAGTTTTTCAGGCCTGTGTGACTCAAATTTACTTTGCGAAGTTCCCGTGACCGACCGTGACTCATTTGCTCTCTGCAGCCAGAAAGGGAACAGCCAACTGATTTATGGCTTGCTGAATATACAAAATAGTAGTACTCTTGAGAATACACCTCTCCAACTGGCTGCTACATTTATTTACACTAAAAGAACAGATCTTATGCTGTATGCTAAGTCTTTATTTCTGCATTCTATTATGCAAAGTGGCTTCCATGACACTGGTGAAGCACCTGCTTCCTACAATAATATACCTGCCAACAGGCAGCAAACATATTGTCTAGCGAGATTTATTTGCTCTTAAAGTGTGGAAATAAAAAATCCTTTAGGATGCTCACTGATACCCATGATTTCAAAAGTCGAAGTCGCCAATCCTCAGTAGTCTCTCAGTGGTCTACCATCTGATCCCTGGTGTCAGCTTTCCGGCTGTGGTGATGTTAGTCCATCAACATATTTGTTTTGCCTTGACAAGAAAGATTATGGAGCAAAGAGAGAAGCTGCTGTTTCTGCCACCGTTGCAGATTCTCAAAAGTTGGTGAATTTGAAATGTCAGTAAAGAGGCATTCTGAGCTCACTGTTAAGACCGTGTTTATGGAAGACAATCTTTCTCGGCTACGAGTGATCAACAAAGAAGAAGAAAGAAGAAGAACTGCAGTTAGAAACAGAGCATTTAGTATATCACTTTCTCCACAGCTATGAAATAATACCTTCTTCCCAGAGAGGTATGCAGCTCCCCCTTTTGGGGGGCATTTGTAAGGGGTCGTAAAGCACACATCAGGCAGGGGGCTGGCCTTTAGCCTTCCTAGCTAACCTATACTTTTTTCCATTTGAATCACACTTCTAAAGTTTTTGCATTTGATTTTATATTCTGCCTTAACAGTTTATCGTCTGCTTCTAAGGACTGTTGAAAGCTGCCTCGAGCCTCGCAAAGGTGGCAGAGAAGCATTTTCAACAGCATCCTCTCAGCTTTGCACCCGAATGCCAAACTTTCTCTCTTGCCATGCCCACGCGGATGTTTCCGTCTGATCTTGCAGGCCTGTTCTTTTGTTTTATGGACAAAACACAGGCTTCTCTTTTGGGCAAGAGCCAATTTTTTTTGCAGCTCCGCTCTTGATAAGGCAGGAATTTGCCACTAACCCAGAACCACAAAGCGGAAAGAAGAGAAGGCTCTCTCTGCTAGAGTACTCGGTATAAGGAGACCAGGGATGGGCAATCTGTGGCCCTGAAGGTGTTGCTGGACTCCAAATCCCATAGCTAATAATCAGCCATGGTGGGAGATCATAGAATCATAAAGTTGGAAGGGACCCCACGGGTCAACTAGTCCAACTCCCTGCAAGGCAGGAATCTCAACTAAATCATATGGGACACGTGGCCATCCAATCTCTGCTTTAAAACCTCCAAGGAAAGGAGTCCAAGGACTCCTGAGGGAGTCCATTCTACTTTCGAGCAGCTCTTACTGTCAGAAAGTTTTTTGTAATGTTGTCGGAATCTCCTGTCTTCCAACTTGAAGCCATTGGTTTGAGTTCTAACCTCCAGAACAGGAGAAAACAAGATACAGTGGTACCTCTACTTACGAATAACTCTACTTACAAATGTTTCTACTTACGAACAGAGCTCCGTCCGCCACCTTGGATGCGGTTTAGATAGGATTTTTTCTACTTACGAATTTTTGGATAGGGTTACTTCGACTTACTAATTTTTTCTCCCAATGCATTCCTATGGGATTCGACTTACAAAATTTTTCGACTTTCGAATGTGCGTTCGGAACGCATTAAATTCGTAAGTAGAGGCACCACTGTATGTTGCAAAACAATTGGAGTGCCCCCAGTTCCCCATTCTTAGCCTAAACCCATGAGGTCTTATCAGAGAAATAGCTTCATTTTCTAGCTTAATTTGCAAATAATACGCAGTTGTACCTTGGAAGTCAAACGGAATCCATTCCGGAAGTCCGTTCGACTTCCATAGCGTTCAACTTCCAAAGTGCGGCTTCTGATTGACTGCAGGAGCATCCTGCAGCCAATTGGAAGCTGTGGAAGCAACGCCGGACATTCAGCTTCCAAAAATCATTCGAAAACCGGAACAATCACTTCCAGGTTTCGATCATTCAGAAGCCAAAACGTTCGAGTTCAAAGGCGTTCGGTTTCTGAGGTTCCACTGTATTTGGAACCTAGCTCATGTGTATAAATGTTTTAGGTTTTTTGATCAACTGCAATTTATTGATTTTTTTAGGAAATCCAAACATAGCTGCCAAGTTATCCCCCTTTTAAAGGGATTTTCCCTTATGCTGAATAGGCTTCCTCGCGAGAAAAGGGAAAACTTGGCAGCTATGAATCCAAATTTGGAAAGGGTAAAGAAATCAAGAATGCATGTGGGTGCGTGGGCGTGCATGCGCATGCAAAGAATTTAATCGGTGCCTTGGGATATCTTCAAGGTGAACATTTCTGACCACAAGAGTTTGCAAAGTTACAAGAATCATAACCTTCACATTGTTTTCATCCAAACCCCACAACTGCAAAATGTCACCAGTGATACCGCAAAGTCCGTTTGAAATGATGCCCTTTAGCACAGATAAAGCCAGGTTGCCAGATGCTGTCTTTTTCGCAATTCCCCGGAGTCAGAGATGCTGAACGTGAGGGATGCTTTTCTTGTCAAGCTGTTGAGCACAGCCTGAAGCAGCTCTGCATTATTCCAGCAAACAAAGTGGCCTCAAGCCAGCCCAAGGGAAGACGATCAAGTCCAATGTGCAGAGCCCTGCTGTAGAGCCCATTAATTTAGTATGGGTGCGCACAAACCTTGCGCACTCACCCACATGGAAGCAAGGAAGGCTTAGTAAACTACTCCTTCGCTCATCATCAGAAATTGCTAAAGTGCCAGAGGAGAGAGAGAACAAATTATGTTAATTGCATTTGTAGAAAGGAAAAGAAATGTTTCAGCCCAAGTGAACAATGTCATTGTGCGGCTACCGGAGTCAAATTCAACCTGCAGAATTTTTTAGCAAACATATTAGTGTATCCCAAAACACTGAGCATCACTGGCTATGTGGACCACCACTCCTCATACACACCCCATCGCAGAAGGTTCTTCTCCACCGACTGTTTACTATATTTGATAGTCGCCTGTCTTGCTGTACTGATTTCTTCCAGCTAATGGTTAGCTTTGGAAACATAATGATCCTAAACCCTCACTTCGGCTGTAGTATGTGAAAATAGCACACTGCACTCAATATCGTTCCTTAACATGCATCTGCATGCGCACACATTCGAACTACAGGTGCTAATAATAATGCATGGGATGCGGGTGGCGCTGTGGTCTAAACCACTGGGCCTCTTGGGCTTGCCGATCAGAAGGTCGGCTGTTCGAATCCCTGCGACGGTCTGAGCTCCTGTTGCTCTGTCCAAGCTCCTGCCAACCTAGCAGTTTGAAAGCACGCCAGTGCAAGTAGATAAATAGGTACCACTGCAGCGGGAAGGTAAACGGTGTTTCCGTGTGCTCTGGTTTCCATCACGGTGTTCCCTTGTGAAGCGGTTTAGTCCTGCTGGCCACATGACCCGGAAAGCTGTCTGTGAACAAACGCTGGCTCCCTTGGCCTGAAAGCGAGATGAGCACCGCAACCCCATAGTCGCCTTTGACTGGACTTAACCATCCAGGGGTCCTTTACCTTTTTACCTTTTAAAATAATAACAATAATAATTTTATTATTTATACCCTGCCATTCTGGCTGGGTTTCCCCAGATGTGGCAGATCCTCTTTTTTTCTTTTCTAATGCTACCATCAGTGAAGATGACAGCATGGGTCCTCTGCTCCTTGCCCCTCATCACCTCAAATCCTCTCAACATTAGGCTTTAGTTTAAAATGCCAGAGGAGGAGAGGGGGAGGGAGGGAGGGGGAGTAGAAAGCTTAGCCAACAGAGTGAACTGCATTCAATGGATCGTGGCCACACATGCCCTCTGCTCGTGTAAATGTTGCCACCCACACCGCGTCAAACTAGTTCAGCCCCTGCTCCGCTCCCTGAGACTCTTAATCTCAGGGTTGCAGGTCCGAGCCTCATGATGAGTAAAAATATTACTGCGTCATAGGGGGTTGCACTAGATGACCCTTCTGGTCCCTTCCAACCCTGCAATTTTATGGTTGGGGGCGGGGAGGAATAGCACCCAGCGACCTCCAAGGCTCCCACTCCTAACATGCACGGCAGAGCAAAATGCATCTGTTCTTATTCTAGAGGGTTTCCTCGCCCAGAACATTGGACTAGGGGGTCCAACTCGATGACTCTCTGCATCGCTTCCAACCCTACAGTTCTATAGTTGGGAGATACATGCTGAAACATCCACCCGAAATGTGTTGATTTTTAGAGACAGGGACGGAGGTGTGTGTGTGTGTGTGTGTGTGTGTGTGTGTGTTGGCTGTTCCAAACAAAGGTAAGTTTTGCGTTAGGTTTTCTGTTCTAGAATAAAAAAAGAAGGTTGTTGGCACCCATCTGTCTTGAGAGACAGTGGAGTGTGCCTCCAGGGATGAAGCCAAACAGCTGTGTCAGCAGCACTGAAGTGACCTCCCCAGGGCGCAAGCCTGGGCAGTGTGTCTGGAGGTCCTTGGCTGCCCAGACGACAAGACACACACACACACACACACACACAACAGCCTCACAGATATGGTCGAAAGGAAAGTGGAGCACTACATTTAGCACCACCTTGGATGTAGGAGCTGACAGACAAAGGCAAACAAGATGCCATCCAACCATCTTAGGAACTCCACTCTGGATTAGTATAGGGCAGGCATCCCCAAACTGTAGCCCTCCAGATGTTTTGGCTTACAACTCCCATGATCCCTAGCTAACAGGACCAGTGGTTGCGGAAGATGGGAATTGTAGTCCAAAACAACTGAAGAGCCAAAGTTTGGGGATGCCTGGTGTAGGGTTTACTCCTTAGCCTTTTCTTCTTCTCCCAAAAATGTCCTACAAGGCAGCAGAGGCTTAGGACCAGAGTTTTCCCTCTCCTGGATGGGCCACCTTCCCATGTTGATGAGTCCCATCTGTCCCTCATTTCCTTCTCCAACATGAGCGGAAATCGCCTTCTTGACTGTTGGACCCAGTCTTGGCCTTGTCCGCTCAATTGGCCATAACCTTCAGCGGAAGCTCCAAAATCACCAAGGATTTGAGACCCAACAATGACCCTCATCTGATTTAGCCAGCCAGTCGAAACTGTTCCCAGGGTGTGGCTGCTGTAGCACCTCTGATGGGGGACACAGTTAAAACAATGGATACTGGTTTTTTATATATACAAAATAGCGGAGGAAATGAGGTATGTATTAGAAAAATAGCAAGTTCCACAGCCTCGTGGTATCAGCTGCTAATGGAAAAGCCAAAATATTGTTAAATGGGTCTTTATTTAATAGATAGCAATTGCAAGCTGCAATTTGCAAGCTGTAGTTGCAGATGGCAATGTTTTCCCATCCCATTCTTTTTCAACAGTTGACTACAGTAGTTGCTGTGGGGATCAGCTGGCAATGAAATGCCAACTGCAAAAGATATGCTCGTGAGTATACTGAACTGTTAGATTGTTCCAAGGATGTTCCAAGCTTGAAAGCTACCTACTCTGAATACACACAATGCAAATATTTAGAGAGTGCAAGAGTGGAAAGAGGCTCACAGACATCATTCCGTTCATTTGGCATTTTAAACACAATTGAATACCAAGCACAGCAGACAGCTCAAAAGTGCAGAAGCTTTTTGAATACTACTTTAAGAGCAATTCATTTTCCAATTAAAAAAAACTATTCTCTTAACGGAAAAGAAACATTCTGTCTCAAAAAAGAACAGAATTGTGAATTGGGACAAGTGAAAGAATACGTGAAACTAGCAGGAAATACTGGAGGATTAGTAATCATAGTTTTATCTCAATCATGGATACGAGCGAAAACTGTAGTGAGATGTTTGTTAGATGTTGCATCTCTACAGATTGAAGGAAATCGACCACCATTACAACTCAAAGTGGTAGACAGGTGAAAAGAGTTTGGTTTGGTTTGGTTTTGAACCTATTTGGTGAGTTTGCACAAGAGGGTGGAGGTTAAAATCATAATGGGAAAAAATATTAGGATAGCCTAGATGACTGGATACATTGTGGTATGTTCTTTCTTTCTTTCTTCCTTTCTTGTATAATATTTTTATTAATTTTCACAAAAACAAAAACATTACTTTTAAGAAGAAGAAAACCCCAATAACAAGTGTGGTTTTTTATTTTTTAAAAAAATCCTATGGCCTCGGTCCAGTATACCTGAAGGAGCGTCTCCACCCCCATCGTTCAGCCCAGACACTGAGGTCCAGCTCCGAGGGCCTTCTGGCGGTTCCCTCACTGTGAGAAGCAAAGCTACAGGGAACCAGGCAGAGGGCCTTCTCGGTAGTGGCACCCACCCTGTGGAATGGCCTCCCATCAGATGTCAAGGAAATAAGCAACTATCTGACTTTTAGAAGACATCTCAAGGGAAGTTTTTAATGTTTGATGTTTTATCGTGTTTATTATTATTATTGTTGTTGTTATTACTAATGTATTAACTTGTGTACATTGCTTTTGAAAATATGCAATAAACATTCCCCATTCTTTTTAATATTTGTTATCGCCTTGATTTCTACATTTCCCACTTAATTTAGCCATTTCAGCATACTCCATTAACTTAATTGTGGTTTGCTGTTAAGCATATTGATGATACAATAGCAAGTAATCACAGAGTGCTAATGTCCTAACTGGCCACAGCAACCGATATAAATCGTGCTAGATTCTGGATGCAACCAAATATCCCTCATATAGACACATTACATTTGATACATTAAGGTACTACTCAAAAGTAGCATGTATCAGGTGGCATAGATCAGCCGCTATATACAGTATGTGCTAATAGAAACATGGCGGAGATTAGACATTCTCAGAAGGAACTGGACTTGTATTTTTGAGCAACTTGAACAGTAATTTAATATATTCTGGTGAGCGAAGAATATGAGAAAAGAAACAATATATACAATATACAATAATTAAGTTTGCCTCCGATTTTATTTGAGGGGGGGGGAGGGCACTTTGGTGCTCAGAACTTGGGGAAAGACTGCTCAAAGAAGAAATTGCACCGTGTCAATACACCTCCCCACAAACATATCATTAATTATTCCAGGTGATAGATTTTTAAAAAATGTGTTACACCACCGGGTTATTTCCTCCAAACACATGCATCCATTCTGTTGTTAAACAACTCATTCATATTAGTTTTGAAGGGGCAGGAAGGATTAGAGGAGCAATTATTTAACACTGCCCACTTAAGAACGTTACATAAAAGCTTTAAATAATGCATTCTGCAGTGCCATCTAGGGGATTTTAAAAAACGGAGGGACCTATTCACCGGAGAGAAGGAACAATAAATGCTAAATAAAGTGGTTGCGATTCCCGAGCATCCTGTGGATTCCAGGGTAATGTTTGATTTTACTGTAGGGATATCTGTGCAAGGTCATATCTGGCATTGCAATTTTAAAACCAGGAGATGCATTGAGCCATAGTCAGGCTTAATAGACCAATACTTCACAAATGTAACCTTGAGGTAGGGAAGGTTTTTCCTGATAAAAACCAGTGTACTGCAGGAACGTGGATGTACTAGAAATTTTTTGCCAGAGGCTTTTATTAGATACCATGAAATATACAGCCTATTTATATGTAGCCACTCTTCCATCCTTTGATCCCATGCTTCTGCGGTTGTGTTCGAAAGATCAAGACCACTTTGGAGGGGCCA